>NC_086454.1:173674568-173994568 GCF_028390025.1 Pseudophryne corroboree | reverse complement strand
ATATAGTTTTTCGGTGGAACCGTGGCTATGTTGTTGTTCATACTGTTAACTGGGTAAGTTTATCACAAGTTATACGGTGTGATTGGTGTGGCTGGTATGGATCTCGCCCTTAGATTTACAAAACTCCTTCCTCGTACTGTCCATCTCCTCTGGGCACAGTTTCCCTAACTGAGGTCTGGAGGAGGGGCATAGAGGGAGGAGCCAGTGCACACCCAGAGTCCTAAGCTTTCTTAAAGTGCCCTATCTCCTGCGGAGCCCGTCTATTCCCCATAGTCCTTACGGAGTCCCAGCATCCTCTACGGACTACGAGAAATAGATTTACCGGTAAGTAAAATCTTATTATTTTTGATTCCGAATGTAGTTCATATGTCACAGCAAATGAGCCAGGTATGATAAAATGCACATTCTAACTTAGATTAGTAACCTTGTAAAATTAAGTGGAAAGACTTGCACTCTTCTATATGTAATATGGTTGGAGCTGCGTTATTACCAAAAAGAGAAGTCCAGGTCTTTTGTAGAGTGGGGGCTTTATATTTATACAGCACTCACTTCTTTTCCATGTATGTATCTGTTATTACCTCCCACTCTAGACTTGTCACGACCAGACTGCATTCAGTGCAGGCAATCCGTACAATGTTACCCAGCCTGCACATGTGCACGCTGGTTTGGGACGTGCAGGTTGGGCAAATGACTTGACAGTTTCTGTTTAATTGGCAGGTACTCCCAATAAACTTGCCCTGGAGCTTTCACAGAACTTAATCTGGCCCCAAATTGGGCTGTAGTCCATGAAAACGCTACTCCGTGGCAAGCACATAATTTTAGAACAGTCCGCCAGTCTTGGTCCATGTCTGTTTTATCCCACTACTTCCTGACTCTCGGTTCAGAATCATGGGGTACTTAAGATAATTTTATCACAGTCTAAGGGTCTCAGTGCTTTGAGGGCTGGATCTAATTGGAAACAATAGTCTAATCACGTGATGCATTTACTCCATACCTGGGGAGGGGAGGGGGGGGGGGGGGGGGATGTAATAAAAATGAAGAACCAGTAAGTGCGGGGCTTCATCCGAATTGTTATTTATGTTTAAATTGGCAATTAGTTACACAGCAAAATCAACCTTGTTTTGCCATGTAACTAATTGCTGCTTTAAAGATACGTGAGAAATCGGACGAAGTCCCGCACTTCCTGGTTCTTGCTCTCCATTACATTCCCTCCCCCCTGCTGTCTTAACCGACTGAGAGAGAAATGTGATAAAGGCATCATCAGCAAGATGTCGGTGTGTCTGCCGTTGTGTTTTCCCTTTTTAAATTGTTTCTGCTTTAAAGCCTTGTGCTGAATCGCACTGATGCCTGCTTCTTACAGACTATTACATTTCCTCCTAGTGGATGTTTTCAATCCTCCAGCAGTCTCTGTTCCTCCTACCAAACAGTCTATCAGCTGCTATCAGAGAAAGGTGAAAGTCCCAAGGATAAGCCCCAATGATGGTCTACTATGGTGGGGAAGGGGGAAGTCCACCTAATAGCATTTTTTGGCATATTTGGGGGAGGGGGGAGGGGGAACGTATGTGTGTGGTAAGAAGTTACCAAGATTCCCTTTTGAGTATGTAACACTTACTAGTAGAAGACTTGCTGTTTATGTACTGTATTACCCTTTATTAGCCATGTGAATAGACTCCTTTCTTTCTGTTCCCAGGTTTTTGTCCTGAGGGAGGGGAAGAGCACACCCCTGCTCACTGCGCACATCAATATGCCAATCAGTGAGGGTCTGGTGGCTGCGTGATCAGAGGAGGCTGAGAACCTACAGGGATGACCATTTTATTGAGAGGAAGGCAGTGATGGAATTCTCTAACCACAAGGATTTATAGAAGGACCAGCGATTCATTACGCAATAGCTCATTTTAGGAACACTTAAAGAAATGGAACATCTCGCTTATTACTAAAATGTTCTGATGTTACTGCACCAGTACAATATATAACTCTGGGGCAAGTTTAGACTCCTGTACGCATATATCGTCTGTCTAGTGAACGGTACACTAGCTTATCTAAGTGGATGGATCATAGATTTATTTATATTTATTTAATTCATATTTTTGTTGTGTGTATTTTGAAATACACCTTTGTAAGTGCGGCACTGGCCACAGAAACTCAACCAAACACTATTGCAGTATGTAACCTTTTTAGAAAATCATTGGGGCTTGTTCTTCAGGAGCTGGAGAGCAAGTAACTTCCCAGAGTAGGACAGTATGTTCTCTGCACACTATAACTTGTGTGTGTGCATCTAATGGTGGGTACACACTGATAGATATATCTGCCGATCAATTGATCTGCAGATATATCTATGAACGGATCGGGCAGTGTGCTGTGCATACACACTGCCCGATATGTCGGGGGCTGACGTCATGAACTGGGCGGGCGTGTACACACGCCCGCCCAGTTCAGCTGTCAATCACCGCCGGCTGCCGCAGCATGTGTACGGGTGGTCGGCCGGCCGCACGTACATACACAGCGGAGCGCAAATATATCGGTAGATATATTGGCCGTCGGCTGTGCTGCGTAGCCGATCCGATATGTCTGTGAACGACGGACCCGCGATATATCGGCCGTTCAATAGAACGGCCGATATTATTCGGCCAGTGTGTACAGGCCTTTAGGAACAACTTCTAGAATGTACTTAGAAAACACGTCTCAAAATCAAGAACATTAAAAAAAAAAAGTTACATGTAACATTCTATTTTTCTTATGCAACTATTCTTTTTTTAAAGATTTATTTTTAGAATATTATATACATTTTCACCAAATAAAAATGAAAATCTATAGAAATCACGTGTTTAGCTTCATTCCTTTAGATGTGCTCATTTTGTTTGTCTTTTGTATATATCAAAAGTATTTTTTTTTTTTATTACTGTGTATAGTTATATATGATTATTCCCTAAACAATTTTAATTGTTTAGTCTCTTTACCCATCTCTACTTCAATCTTTTAATATTTAGCTTTTTTATTGGTTGTGGGACTATACGTCCTAACATGTGGCTAGCAGTGATGCATGCTGGGACTTGTTTCATTTTTGGGGGGTTTCATATCATTAGTTTCCTTTACCTGACCCTATTTAGCTGTAGGTCATATAAGTGGTAAGCAGCACCATGGATGTTTTCCAACAAGAGTCACAAGTCTATTAAAGGGTAATGAATACTGGTAATAAATCTATATGGTCTTTCGCTGGTATGCCTCTTCCCCTCACCCCATAAGTACTGCAGTATATGTATTTTCTCTTTCTAGAGGATGCTGGGGTCCATTTAGTACCATGGGGTATAGACGGGTCCTTTTTGAGCCACTGGCACTTTAAGAGTGTGGGCTGGCTCCTCCCTCAATGCCCCTCCTACCAGACTCAGTTTAGAAAATGTGCCCGGAGGAGCCGGTCACAGCTAGGGGAGCTCCTAGGAGTTGTTCTAGTTTTATTATTTTCTGAGTTTAGTTAGGTACAGGCAGGCTGCTGGCAACAGCCTTCCTGCTTCGTGGGACTTAGGGTGGGAGTAGGAACCAACTCTAGAAGTTAATGCTTCTCTATCACCGCTGACAAGTTACTGAGCTCCTGAGGGTACTGATTGCAAGCCCACGAGGCGACCGCTCACTCCCGCAGCACGGCCGCCACCCCCTAACAGAGCCAGAAAAAAGAAGAGTGGTGAGTATAATGCCGGCAGCCCGGGAAGCGGGTCGCCAGCGGAAATTGCGGCACAAGGAAGGCTCAGCGGCACTTGGTGTATGGCGCTGTGAGGGGCGTCCTGGGCCAGCGCACATACCCTACACTGGTCATATATGCTAACGGTTCCGGTATGAAAGATAAATAGTGTCTAGTTAGACAGTCAATAGATAGACACCATATGTTAGACAGACATTAGGTCGAAAAGGTCGACAGGGTCAAAAGGTCGACATGAAAAAGGTAGACCCCATGTTTTTTGCATTTTTGTGGTTTGTGTGGATAGTTTTGTCATCTGGGACCCCCAATTGTAGAAAGGCATACCCTCGCGGGGCTCGCCACGCTTCGGGCACGGTGGCTCGCTGCGCTCGCCACAAGGTATATAACCAACTCTATGCCGACATGGATAGAGAAGGTATGAAATAGTCCAAAAACATGTTACATAAAAAAAAAACATGTTCTATCTTTTTATGTCGACCTTTAGACCATGTCGACCTTTTGACCTGTCGACCTTTTGTACTGTCTACCTTTTTCATTTCAACCTTTTGACCCTGTCGACCTAATGTCTGTCTAACATATGGTGTCTATCTATTGACTGTCTAACTAGACACTGTCTATCAACCAGATACCTATGCTAGCAGGGGCTAATCCCGCTGTTAGCAGCACAAATACCTCAGGCCAGTATAATCTATTAAGTGCGGGAAGATGCGCCATTACAGTGGCGGGGCTTCTCCTCAGAGTGGATCCAGTACTCACCAGCACCATTTTTACTCCCTGCAGATCACACAGATGAGACGCTGACAGGGAGCGCTGCTTTCCTCATAACTCCAGCAACCTCTGCGGTACCAGGGTGTTATAGACAGGGGAGAGAGTGTTATAAGAACTGTTTATCCTATTAAGGTTACTCAGTCAGCGCCGGCCGTTTATTCTATTAACGGCCTACTGGGGCGCTGTGTGGCTGGCTCCTTATACTCTGTGACTCTCTGAAGGTACTCTGGGGGAAACTGTGTCTGACATTTTCCTGTGTGTGTGTGTATTAATCCACATTACCATGTCTAAGGGCTCTGTATCCTGTGCTGCAGAGTGTGTATCTTCTCCTGAAGAGTCAGGACTACAATGTGCTTTCCCAACCTGTCGAATCCGAGCCCCCATGGGTGGATTCTTTAAGGGGAATGATATCACAGATTTCATCTAGGATGTCACATAATGAGAAAGAGACAGTTTTGAGGAAGTCTGTAGAGGGGTTACAGCATTCAGCGCCTCCTCCCTCCCATACTCCACCTACATACCCTAAGAAACGTACACTTGCCCAAATAATGCAAGTTGACACTGATACCGACTCTGATACAGGGGACGGTGATGGGGATATACAGGGGGGGATGTATCCCTTGCTAAGGGGGTGCAGTTGATGACTGAAGTCATTAGGGATGTTTTGCATATTACCGAGAAGGTGCCTGAGCCGGAAGAGGAAACTTATTTTACAGAAAATAAGAAATCCTCTCTCACCTTCCCTGCTTCTAAAGAGCTGAACTCTTTATTTAAAAAATCCTGGGAAGACCCAGAGAAAAGATTCCAGATCCCTAAAAGAATTGTCATTGCTTTTCCTTTTGAAGAGGATAGGAAGAAATGGGAAACACCACCTATAGTAGACGCTTCTGTATCCAGTTTGTCTGAAAAGGTGGTTTTACCTGTCCCTGGTTCAACCGCCCTAAAGGAGCCGGCTGACCGCAAGATTGAGACTACGCTCAAATCTATATACACTGCTACAGGCGTGGCTTTAAGGCCCACTATTGCTTATGCGTGGATTTCTAAAAGCCATAGTAAAGTGGTCAGGCACATTACTAGAGGACTTAGATTCTATGGATAGGAGTGACATTGATTTATTTTTACGTCACATACAGGATTCGGCTGGGTTCATGGAGGCCATGAAAGACCTTGGAATGCTGAATGCAAGGACTACTTCCATGGCGGTATCAGCACGCAGAGGACTCTGGCTACGCCAATGGACTGCGGATACAGAATCCAAGAAAAGTGTGGAGAACCTACCCTTCACAGGTCAGGCTCTGTTTGGGGACGCATTTAATGCGTGGATTTCCACAGCAACTGCGGGTAAGTCAACCTTTCTACCCTTAGCAGCTCCACAGACTAGGAAATCTTAATCTACGTCCACACTGCAGTCCTTTCGGACTGCAAAATTTTAAAAATCCAAATCCCCTTCCTTAGGGGTGGTCGGGGAAAATCTAAAAAACCTGCACCAACAGGTTCTCAGGAACAGAAACCAGGCTCTGTCTCCTCCAAATCGTCAGCATGACGGTGGACCTCCCAGGGATCAGGCAGGTGGGAGCAAGACTAAAAAATGTCAGTCACATCTGGGCGTCATCAGGCCTAGACCCCTGGGTGACGGAAATTGTTACCCAGGCCTACAGACTGGAGTTTCAGGAACTCCCACCTCACAGGTTCTTCAAGTCAGGCTTACCAGTTTCGCTAACAGAAAGTGCTATCCTACTGGAAGCCATTCAAAAATTGGTCAAAACAGTTGTTATTGTCCCAGTTCCTCCTCACCTACACCAAAGGGGTTATTATTCCAACCTGTTTGTGGTGCCGAAACCGGATGGTTCGGTAAGGCCGATTTTACACCTAAAAATCATTGAACCTCTACTTAAGGGAATTCAAATTCAAGATGGAATCTCTGATTTCTCTAAGAGCGGTGATATCAGGTCTGGAGGAAGGGGAATTCCTAGTTTCCCTGGATATCAAGGATGCGTACCTTCACATTCCGATCTGGCCGCATCACCAGGCTTATCTCAGATTTGCGCTGCTGGATTGTCACTATCCGTTCCAAGCGCTGCCGTTTCACCTCTCCACGGCACCGAGAGTGTTCACCAAGGTCATGGCAGAGATGATGCTACTCCTCCGCAGGCAAGGAGTGAACATAATTGCATATTTGGACGATCTCCTGATAAAAGCGTCTTCCAGGGAGAGGTTGTTGCAGAGTATTGCTCTCTCAACTCGACTACTCCAGGATCATGGGTGGATCCTGAATCTCCCAAAGTCACATTTGGAACTGACAAGGAGACTGCCCTTCCTGGGGATGATTCTCAACACGGAAGTGCATAGGATATCTCTACCGGTAGAGAAAGCGTTGGTGATCCAATCAATGGTACGGGATGTCCTGAAGCCAGCACGGGTATCGGTTCATCTGGGGAAGATGGTAGCCTCCTACGAGGCGCTTCAGTACGGAAGATTCCATGCAAGGTCCTTCCAACGGGATCTTCTAGACAAGTGGTCAGCATCACATCTTCACATGCACCAGCGGATCCACCTGTCTCCGAAAGCCAGAATTTCACTCATGTGGTGGCTGCAAACTTCTCACCTACTCGAGGGCCGCAGGTTCGGGATTCAGAATTGGATCCTTCTAACCACGGATGCAAGTCTCAGAGGTTGGGGAGCAGTCACCCAAGGGGAAACTTTCCAAGTAAAGTGGTCAAGTCTGGAATCCATCCATCCGATAAACATTCTGGAACTATGGGCCGTATACAATGGCCTTCTACAAGCGGCACATCTTCTGCAAAATCTGGCCATTCAGGTTCAGTCGGACAATGTGATGGCAGTGTCCTACATAAACCGACAGGGCGGAACAAGAGCAGAGCGACAATGTCAGAGGTAACAAGAATCCTCCTCTGGGCAGAAAAGCACGCAGTGGCGCTATCAGCAATCTTCATTCTGAGAGTGGACAACTGGGATGTGGACTTCCTCAGCAGACACGATCTCCATCCAGTAGAATGGGGCCTCCACCCGGAGGTGTTCACAGAGGTGACAAGCCATTGGGGTGTACCTCAGGTAGACATGATGGCCTCTCGCCAAAATAAGAAGCTTCACAGGTACTGCTCCAGGTCGAGAGACCCACATGCAGTGGCGGTGGGCGCACTGGTAACTCCGTGGGTGTTCCAGTCAGTGTATGTGTTCCCTCCACTTCCACTCATCCCAAGAATTCTCAAGCTAATAAAAAGAACAAGAGTTCAGGAGATCCTCATTGCTCCGCACTGGCCAAGGAGGGCTTAGTACGCGGATCTTCTGGAGTTACTCCTGGAGGATCCGAGGTCTCTTCCTCTTCGCGAGGACCTTCTTCAACAGGGGCCGTTCACTTATCCAGGCATACCACGGCTACGTTTGATGGCATGGAGGTTGAACGCCAGATCTTAGCTCGGAAAGGCTTTCCAAAAAAGGTAATTCCTACCCTAATTCAGGCTAGGAAGGGAGTTAAGTCTAAACATTACCATCGCATTTGGAAAAAGTATGTGTCTTGGTGTGAATCCAAGAAGTATCCAACGGTGGAGTTTCAACTAGGACGGTTTCTCCTCTTTCTGCAGGCTGGTGTGGATGTGGGCCTACGCTTGGGCTCCATTAAAGTCCAGATTTCGGCCTTGTCAATTTTCTTCCAGAAACAATTGGCTGCCCTCCCTGAGGTTCAGACTTTCTTGAAAGGGGTTCTGCACATCCAACCTCCCTTTGTGCCTCCTACGGCACCTTGGGATCTTAATGTAGTGTTGCAGTTCCTGCAATCGGATTGGTTCAAACCTTTGCAGGAGGTGGACGTCAAGTTTCTTACTTGGAAGGCAGTCACACTGTAGGCATTGGCATCTGCTAGACGTGTGTCTGAATTGGGGTCTTTGTCTTGCAAGAGCCCCTATTTGATTTTCCATGAAGATAGGGCTGAGCTCAGAACGCGTCAGCAATTTCTTCCTAAGGTTGTGTCTGCTTTTCATATCAACCAACCTATTGTGGTGCCAGTGGCTACTGACTCCTCAATTACCTCAAAGTCCTTGGATGTAGTGAGGGCTTTGAAGATTTATGTGAAGACAACCTCTCGTCACAGGAAGTAGGACACTTTGTTCGTCCTTTATGATCCCAACAAGGTTGGGTCTCCTGCTTTTAAGCAGATGATTTCTCGCTGGATCAGGTTTACTATCCAGCATGCTTATTCTACGGCAGGCTTGCCGTGTCCGAAATCTGTTAAGGCCCACTCAACTCGTACAGTGGGTTGTTCCTGGGCGGCTGCCCGGGGTGTCTCGGCTTTACAGCTTTGCCGAGCAGATACTTGGTCTGGGTCGAACACGTTTGCTTAGTTCTACGAGTTTGATACTTTGGCTTAACTTTAGGTCCTCAGAGGCCAATCAGTTCTGCAGGAACCTCAGCACTCTCCCTCCCGTACTGGGAGCTTTGGTACATCCCCATGGTACTAATGTGGACTATAGCATCCTCTATGACGTAAGAGAAAATAGGATTTTAATTACCTACCGGTAAATCCTTTTCTCGTAGTCCGTAGAGGATGCTGGGAGACCGCCCAGTGCTTTGCATTCCTGCATTGTTACTTGGTTCAATATTGTTGTTTCAGCCGTTGCTGAATTGTTCCAAGTTGGTTAGCTTGGCTTTCCTTTTTGTTATGTGTGAGCTGGTGTGAATCTCACCACTATCTGTGTATTTCCTTCTCTCGAAGTATGTCCGTCTCCTCGGGCACAGTTTCTAGACTGAGTCTGGTAGGAGGGGTATAGAGGGAGGAGCCAGCCCACACTATTAAACTCTTAAAGTGCCGGTGGCTCCCAAAGGACCCTTCTATACCCCATGGTACTAAATTGAACCCCAGCATCCTCTACGGACTACGAGAAAAGGATTTACCAGTAGGTAATTAAAATCCTATTTTCAAAAGAGTATCGTGGCTGAACCAGGGGTTAATAAATATACTTATAATAACGTCACTCTCTATGCAGCACTGGCCGGTTGTATGACCCCGCTTCCAGTGATGGCATTCACACGGTGGTCAATTTTATAAGGAGAGATTTTGTATTCATCTGTTTAGCCTGATAACAGTGTGGACATAATAAATGCACTGAAACATTGCTGCCGGTGGGATGTTATTGTAAGAACCTGGAGTGCTGCCCCATTGGGGAATTGTATCTAATTACTGTGCTGGCACCCGGTCTATTGATTGGTTACATGGGAGAGCCGGACCTAACTGCATGTCTTACAAAATCACCTGCGCCATTCCTGGAGAAATGCACGAAACTGGTACCATTTTGCCATAGATATGTGCATGAACACTTACATTCGCCAGCTCAACATGTCGGGCCAGACACAACAACAGAGTGGGCAGTGCTGTGATGTCATTGTCGGCAGTTCCGGCCACCGTCATATGGGACGGTTGGTGGGTCAGCTGTACAGATAGCCAGACATGGCGATATGTTGCAGGGTCGACCTGATAGGTCTGTGAATGACATCACAGACATACACACCCGCCGACGCATTACAGATATACAGTTAGTCGCCTTGATTGAACTATCTATCTACTATGTACCCATAACTGTATTGATGCTATTGTATGACATTATCTTTTACTGATATTTGGTCACTGACAATTTAGTCATATCATACAGTACGGGTAAGCAGACCTCTCCTTTCTCTATGGGACCTATCTATTAAAACTGCAGAGAGATTATCCTATTTTATATGATTATCCCCAATAACCGGGGTCCCTGGGAGTTACATCCCTAGGGTTTCCAAGGATTCTTTCACTTTTCGAAAGACACTTCCTGGGAATGTGAGACTACACTTACGCACAGTGGGGGTCATTCGGGTGCGGTTGCACCTGAGACCATTGGTGCAAAGTACTGATTTTCGTTACTTTGCACATGTGCAGGACCCATTCTGCGTGTGCAAGAACAGGTTCAGCGGCATACTGTAGGATACAGGCTGGCATTAGACTGTCATTGACAGTCTGATGCCGCTTTGGGGGCGGAGAGTGGGTGGCAACAGGCTCCATTTGGAAAAAATGGAAGCATGTCGCCACCATTTACAGGGTGGGAAGAAACCAGGAATTTTCGCCATAGGATGGAGATTTCCTGGCTTATGCGACAGGTGGCTTGCACAGCACCATAGGTGCCATAAGCCGCCCGATGGTGGGTGTTTTGATCCGATGTTGCATCCTAGGACACAGCTCGGATCACTAATGCAGCAGGAGGCGTCTGCATGCAATAGGTGCCTCCTGCTGTATTTGCATACAGCGCTATCACTGCTGCGTCCAAGGAAGCAGCAGTAATAACTCCTCCAACTGCACCTCAACCGCACCTGAATGATCCCCCGTGTGCCTTATTCAGGTGCGGTGGTAGTAAGCATAGCTGCTGTTACAGATATAGTAATGCAGCAGGAGACGTCAGGCATATGTAGACGCCTCCGGCATGCATGTGTAATCTAGTGCTGCGTCCAAGGATGCAGCATCGGATCACTCTGCGACACCATCGGCCAGAGAGTAACCCTGAGGTTATGCAGACCGGGCGCCTGAAGTCTGCAGCGGCTTTGTGAGCGACAATGCAATACTGGTCCTGCACATGCGCGGTCTACCGAACATCGGCACATTGCGTCTTTTAACAGATAGTGACCGTACCTGAACCAGGGCCGGATGTAATGACGCCCGAGATCACTGGAGGTGCGAGATGCCGGCTGATCTCAGACGTTTTTTTAAAGGGGTATCGCTTAACCAAAACCATGACTTGTAAGTGATTGCCCCTTTGAAAAAATGTCCCAGATCTCGGGCATCATTGCATCCAGCCCCCAGTGTCGGTTAACCGAAGCTGGACGGAGGCTGAGGCAGAGGGATTGTAAGATACTTCTGCTCAGAGAATGTCTCCATAGGCATAAAACAGTTTAAGCCATCTGATGGAGGTGTATGGGACCAAACTCTGAAAAGCGTGGTATGGTATGGAGGGTCGACAGTAACTAGGTCGACCACTATTGGTCGACAGCAACTAGGTCGACAGGGTCTCTAGGCTGACATGGTCTAGGTCGACATGCGTTTTTTTAATGTTTTTTGTGGTGTAATTTTCCCTGTACAGTGACTGGGAACCCCAACTAGTGCACCGTGTCTCCTCGCATGGCGAGCTAGCTTCGAGCAAGGTGCCTCGCTGCGCTCAGCACAGGTTACTATTCCCAATCGTAGTCCGTGTGGATCGTTAAGTATGAAAAAGGTTTTTTTTTTTTAAAGAAAAAAATGTGAGAAACTCATGTCGACCTTTTGACCTGTCGACCAACAGTGGTCGAGCTAGACACTGTCGCCCTAGAGACCTGATACCCTGAAAAGCATAGGGATCAGACTAGTAATAATGAGGACTGCATTCTGCAGTGGTAGGAGAGTTCTGTGACATTTCCTGCATTAGGCTGTTGTTGCATAGTGGTAATACGTACAATTATGCAGAATCTGCAGTTTCTGCATCATTTTATGATAAACCTGCATGAGTTTAAGCTTATAGTCCCCTATATGTGTGTAATATATAAAACAATTTTTTTTCCCAGTAGAGTACTCACATTTACTACCAATAAATAAATGAATCGTAACAAAAAAATTATATGAACACTGAACGCCCATATGTTACAATTCATATTCGGGTTTTGGTGGACAATATAGTTCTTATAACGTTATTAAGGTGTAAAATTCCTTGACAGCAGATTTAACATTTTCAAAGTTAACGTGGGGGATATTATATTTATTTAAAAAAAAAAAAAAAAAAACAACCTCCCCGTCGGGGAATCGAACCCCGGTCTCCCGCGTGACAGGCGGGGATACTTACCACTATACTAACGAGGATTGGTTGAAAACAGCGTTTGAGAAAATAACTTTTGAGTGAAAGCCTGCAGTCTCTATGTTGTGTTATTACTGTATGCTAAGCGGCTGCTGTTACAACCAATCAGACTCCACACCATTAATGCAGTGTATCCAGTCCAATGCTTTGCTCACTGTTCTATACTGTTGGTGAGGGAGCAGAACCTTTTAGTGCTGTGCTTAAACGGTCACACATTTCCATTGCCCCCCTTCCCCCAGACGACTCCCCTCAATACATGACAACATTGTAATATTTATTAAAGTGATAAGAGGAATCTTAGCACATTGCAGTCATGTAAGAGCAGGAGTAAGACAGCAACCGTGCAGGAGTCACCTGATCCTGTATACTCACAGCAGCTAGATCTTACAGAAGGAGCAGGTCAATCCTCGTTAGTATAGTGGTAAGTATCCCCGCCTGTCACGCGGGAGACCGGGGTTCGATTCCCCGACGGGGAGACTGAGCTTTTTATTTGTTGTCTCTTTTCCTATGTTATAAACATGTAACATTTTTTTATAAAGGCAAGTAACGCATGTAAATTATTTATTGCACATAGGAGCCTTGTAGGAGGGCTGCTTTAGCAAGCTACTGCTAAATTTTGAGTGCCAGCTATCATTAAGACATTATGTCACAAAATAGGATCTATAGAAACTATCAGAAAAGGCACATAGGCTACCAACGGATTCATTTCTGTAACCCATTGCTTCTAAAACAGAACTTTAAAATAAGTAAGTAAATAAATCAAGAAATAAATAATTTAAAAAAGATCCTTCATCCCCATTGAAAGGTGGGGAGTAAACAAAACATCAGGTCCCACCGAGATTTGAACTCGGATCGCTGGATTCAGAGTCCAGAGTGCTAACCATTACACCATGGAACCCTGCCTGAGTTTGTATGGAATCCTGTATAAGTCATGCGGTTTCTTTACAGTTATGTATATTGGTTTGTGATACATAAGAGATTGCAAGCGATAAGAAAGGAGGGAGGCAAAGATTACCCTGAAGAAACGCTGCTCTTTTTCTGAAGATAGCTGAGTTTATAGATCGAATGTGCTTGGCTGAGGGTCAAAGACCTGAAGCTAAGGGAGCTAAAAGTGAATAAACTATGTTTCTCTGTTGATCTTCTGCCAATGACAAAGTCAATTTGGGGGAGTTAAGGTGATGCCCCCCTTCCCAATAAGTCAACCCTTTTTCTAGCCCTCTACAATGTTGTCCCTTTAAAATCCTCACCAGCAGTCAATTTATAACCCCACCCCCAACCCCTGATCTGCAGGGCTGGATTAAGGGCCTAATGGGCCTGGGGCTCAAAATGTTCAAGGGCCTATTATGAGAAGCAGTGGGGGTGTGGCCGGGATCCGGATTGAAAGTCGACAGTAACTAGGTCGACAATGTCTAGGTCGACTACTATTGGTCGACAGTAACTAGGTCAACAGGGTCTTTAGATCGACATGTTCTAGGTCGACAGGTCAAAAGGTCGACATCAGTTTTTCACAATTTTTTTCTTTTTTTGAACCTTTTCATACTTAACGATCCACGTGGACTACGATTGAAACGGTAATCTGTGCTGAGCGAAGCGGTAGCGGAGCGAAGGCACCATGCCCGAAGCATGGCGAGCGAAGCGAGCCATGCGAGGGGACGCGGTGCACTAATTGGGGTTCCCGGTCACTCTACGAAGAAAACTACACCAAAATAACATTAAAAGCTCATATCGACCTTTTGACCTGTCGACCTAGAACAGGTCGACCTAAAGACCCTGTCGACCTAGACACCCTGTCGACCTAGCTACTGTCGACCAATAGTGGTCAACATAGACATAGTCGACCTAGTTACTGTCGACTTTCAATACCACACCCCGGCCATGATGTGTGGAATTGGCCAGTGCCATGTAATCCTGTAGACACTATGTACCAGCCCTAATGGCTCCCTAAATGTGTAAAATTAAACAAAAGCCTCATTTTGTGTGGAAAATAGTAAATACAATTTCAAACTTCTGATTTTTTACCAACCGTCATTTATCACAACAGCTGGGTGGCCATCATCATGCTGTAAAGATGATGGGACTATTTTTATGTGGAGGCCTGGAGCTGGAGCTCCATTTGCCCCATTGTTAATCTGGCCCTACCGCTGTTTTGTCCCCTCTGTCTCTCCCTAGGGGCCCATTCATCATTTAATACAGGTATTTGTGGCTTATGTGTGGGTCTATGTACCGGGATCCGGATTAAAAGTCGACAGTAACTAGGTCGACAATGTCTAGGTCGACCACTATTGGTCAACAGTAACTAGGTCGACAGGGTGTCTAGGTCGACAGGGTCTTTAGGTCGACATGTTCTAGGTCGACAGGTCAAAAGGTCGACATGAGTTTTTCACACATTTTTTCTTTTTTTGAACCTTTTCATACTTAACGATCCACGTGGACTACGATTGGAACGGTAATCTGTGCCGAGCGAAGCGGTAGCGGAGCGAAGGCACCATGCCCGAAGCATGACGAGCGAAGCGAGCCATGCGAGGGGACGCGGTGCACTAATGAGGTTCCCGGTCACTTTACGAAGAAAACGACACCAAAATAACATTAAAAACTCATGTCGACCTTTTGACCTGTTGACCTAGAACATGTCGACCTAAAGACCCTGTCGACCTAGACACCCTGTCGACCTAGTTACTGTCGACCAATAGTGGTCGACCTAGACATTGTCGACCTAGTTACTGTCGACTTTCAATACCACACCCCTATGATACCTCCCAACATGACCCTCTCCAGGAGGGACACAGTGCTCCGTTTCTGGACTTTTCTCTTAATTTGTCATTGCCATCACCTGTTTTAAACAGGTTAATGGATTGAAAGGTGTTTCACCACAGGTAATTGCAAGCATAAGAGGGAAGTCTAGGAGCAGAACATTGTGTCCCTGCTGGAGAGGTTCATGTTGGCAGGTATGATGTACTAAGCAGGGACAGATTGGAGCTGCTTTTCAGCCATGGCATTTCTGTGCATGCGCACACGTGAAAGGCGGCGCGGACACAGCTCACGGTGGTGTGCCGCGAATCAGGGAGCATGAACTCGGGTCACCCCTCCATATTTCTTTGAAACAGGCACATCGGGCAGGAGGAGGGAGAAAATCGGAGAGCCGGAAGCTGCGATTCGTGCAGCCTTACCGGCTCTCTGTGTGACCAGAACGGCCCAATAGGCCATCAGCCCTTCTGGAATATGCCAGAAGTGCCAAATGTGCAGTTTGACCCTATTACTAAGCATTGGAGAGAGAAAAAGTGGACGGAGATGAAGCACCAGCCAATCAGTTCCTAAATGCCATGTTACAGGCTGTGTTTGAAAAATGACAGGAGCTGGTTGGTTGGTACCTTATCTCTGTCCACTGTAGTACATAGACCCCTAAATCCCTGAAAACAGTCATGGGTTAACTGCAAATATTTTGTATTGTATCACTGAGGCATACCTACCAACATCCACGGAAGGGAAATCGTGACCCCCTGCGAGTCGGAGCTGTGCATCACCAAACAGGTGGTGTGGCCTGTGAGAAAGGGGGCATGGCTTTGCGGGGATGCCGCAATCGCGGGCCATGCCTCCCATTTTAGTCACAGTGGGGGCCTGGCCAGCAGCTCGCAGAGCTCTCTGCCTCCCAGCATGTATGCGCACAGCGTCTATTCAGCACTGCTTTGCATTAAGCAGAGCAGCGAGTGACAGGAACCTCAAATCTACCCTCCCCCAACGTGGGACACAGTGGCCCACGGAAGGGACAGTGGGACAGTCCCAAAAAAAGGGACTGTCCCTTGAAAATCGGGACAGTCGGGAGGTATGCTGAGGGACTGCAGAAGAAAACTATACCTGCTGTAATCCCTCCATTCCTGCCGACAGCCGCAATCTCCACAGGTTTCAATGCAATACATTCCGATTGAATCTCGCCTATGGGCAGGGCTGGTGCAAGGGTGTTCGGCGCCTCCCTGCAAACTATAAATTTGCGCCCTCCCTCCCATACTTAATAAAGGAACAGTGCGCACCGAAGTCGCACGCCGCAAGAAGCGGGTGGAGTGTGGCCACACAATAGTACTAATTCAAATTACTCCACAAAGTAGCACAATCTTGTTCACATTACACCGCACATTGGGGGTCATTCTGACCCGTTCGCACTCAACAGTTCGGAACTGGGCATACGCGCGTCGTTGCCTGTCGACGGCCGTCAGCGGGAAGCGACGCCGCCAGGGAGAAATGTGATCGCATCGGCAATTGCAAGCAGACAGACAGGCAGGAGGCGTTCCGGGGCGGATACTCACCGTTTTCCAGGCGTGGTGAGTCCAACGCAGGCGGATCCAGGCGTTGGAGGGAGGATGTCTGACGTCACAGCCGGGAACATCATCGCTGGATCCATCGCACTGGTGAGTAGCTGCAGGGCAATCTTCCAATGCATGTACAGGAGGGACCCTGACCACTTGTCCAGAAGGTCCCACTGAAAAGTCAGTGTGGAATGGCCTCGTAGGCAGCCACCATCTTTCCTAATACATGAGTGCATTGATGAACTGACACTCTTTTTGGCTTTAACAGGTCTCTGACCATGTTCTGGAGTACTTGGGCTTTTTCCTCTGGGATAAAGACCTTTTGTTTTTCTGTGTCCAGAATCATGCCCAAAAACGACAGTCGAGTTGATGGAACCAATTGCGACTTTGGTAGATTTAGGATCCAGCCGTGTTGTTGTAGTATTCTCAGGGAGAGAGATACGCTTTGTAACAATTTTTCCCTTGAACTCGCCTTTATCAGGAGATTGTCCAAGTACGGGATAATTGTGACGCCTTGCTTGCGCAGGAGCACCATCATTTCCGCCATTACCTTGTCGGGGCCGTGGAAAGCCCAAACGGCAACGTCTAAAATTAGTAATAACAATCCTGTACAGCGAATCTCAGGTACGCCTGATGAGGAGGATATATGGGGACATGAAGGTATGCAACCTTTATGTTTAGTGACACCATAAAACCACCCCCTTTCAGGCTGGAGATCACTGCCCGGAGAGATTCCATCTTGAATTTGAACCTTTTCAGATATAGGTTCAGGGATTTTAGATTCAGAATGGGCCTGACCGAGCCATCCGGTTTCGGGACCACAAAAAGGCGTGAATAAAAACCCTTCCCCTGTTGTAGCAGGGGAACCTTGATAATCACTTACTGATGATACAGTTTCTGTATGGCATCTGCAACTGTTTCCCTCTCTGTGTAGGAAACTGGCAAGACCGATTTGAAAAATCGGTGAGGAGGCACATCTTCGAAATCTAGTTTACATCCCTGGGATACAATTTCTACCGCCCAAGAATCCAAGTCCGACTGAACCCAGACTTGGCTGAAGAGTCGAAGACGTGCCCCCACCGGCGCGGACCCCCTCAGCGGAGTCCCAGCATCATGCAGTGGATTTTCCAGAAGACGGGGAGGACTTTTGTCCCTGGGAACTAGCCGTAGTGGGCGCTCTTTTCCCTCTACCTCCACCTCTGGCGAGGAAGGAAGAGCCCCGACCCTTTCTGAACTTATGCGACCGAAAGGACTGCATCTGATATTGAGGTGTTTTCTTTTGCTGTGGGGGAACATAAGGCAAAAAAGAAGATTTACCCGTGGTAGCTGTGGTAACCAGTTCCGCAAGGCCCTCCACCAAATAAAACTTCACCCTTGTAAGGCAAAGCCTCTATATGTCTTTTTGAATCAGCATCACCTGTCCATTGGCGGGTCCACAGGGACCGTCTAGCAGAAATTGCCATGGCATTGGCTCTTGAACCCAACAGCCCAATATCTCTCGCAGCTTCTCTCATATATAATGCTGCGTCTTTAATGTGACCCAAGGTCAACAAAATGGTATCTTTATCTAGGGTGTCAATGTCAGATGACAAGGTATCTGCCCACGCTGCAATTGCGCTACCCACCCATGCCGACGCTACTGCCGGCCTTAGTAAGGCACCCGTATGTGTATAAATTGATTTTAAGGTAGTTTCCTGTCTGTGATCAGCAGGATCCTTGAGGGCTGCCGTCTCAAGAGATGGTAGCGCCACCTTTTCTGACAAGCACGTTAAAGCCGTGTCCACCGTGGGTGAGGATTCTCACCGTAACCTGCCCTGGGAGTGGAAAGGTTACACCATAATAATTCTCTTGGGAATCTGCAGTTTCTTATCTGGAGTTTCCCAAGCTTTTTCAAACAGGGCGTTCAGCTCGTGAGATGGGGAAAAAGTTACCTCAGGTTTATTTTCCTTAAACATGCAGACCCTTGTGTCAGGGACAGAGGGGTCCTCAGTGATATGCAAAACATCTTTTATTGCAACAATCATATATTGAATACTCTTGACCACCCTTGGGTGCAACTTAGCATCATCATCGTCGACACTGGAGTCGGAATCCGTGTCGGTATAAGTGTCTACTACCTGTGAAAGGGGACGTTTCTGAGACCCCGAAGGGCCCTGTGACACAGTCAAAGCTATGGATTGACTCCCTGCTTTTTCCTTGGACTCAGCTTTGTCCAATCTTTTGCATACCCTCCAACATGACCCGCCCCACTAGGTACAAAATGCTCTGTTTCTGGACTTCCATCTTAATTTATTATTGCCATCACCTGTAAAGAAACAGCTTTCTTATCATTTAACTAGTTCAACACAGGTGCTGGAAATCATAAATTAAGAGGAAAGTCCAGAAACAGAGCATTTTGTACCTAGTGGGGCGGGTCATGTTGGAGGGTCTGTTTTTTGTCACATTAGCATTTAAAACATTCCACATATTCATCCAATCAGGTGTCGGCGGCGCCGACGGACACCACAATCATCTGCTCTGCCTCCTCCCTAGATGAGCCTTCCACCTCAGACATGTCGACCCACACGTACTGACACCCCCACACACACTGGGATACCTAATATTATGGGGACTGACCCACAATAAGGCCCTTAGGAGAGACAGAGAGAGAGTATGCCAGCACACACCCAGCGCCACTGTACACTGAAAAATCCCAGGCTGTCAGCGCTTTATTTATATATATATCATACTTGCCTACCTGACCCTCTCCATGAGGGAGAAAATGCTCTGTTCCTGGACTTTCCTGGTAATGTATGATTGCCATCACCTGTGGTGAGCTAGGTAATTGATAAGAAAGATGTTTCACCACAGGTGATGGCAATCATACATTACCAGGAAAGTCCAGGAACAGAGCATTTTCTCCCTCCTGGAGAGGGTCAGGTAGGCAAGTATGATATATATATATATATATATATATATATATACATATACATATATATATATATATATATATATATATATATATATATATATATATATATATATATATATATATATATAAAGACCAAAATGTTCGGCACTCCACCTGACTGAAAGACACAGCACGCTCCGGTGCCCGACCTGGACACACCATATACGCAAGCAGGCCAGCTGGACGGCACTCAGGGAGACTGAATATAATCAACAAACAGACAGCTGAAGCTGGTATGCAGTCAACGTTTCAGAACTTTACTTCTTTTTTCAAGTTTTTGTGTATATATATATATATATTCATTCCATGGTGCGGCACTCATGCTGATCTCAGAAATAAATGGACTGTAGTCCTTCTTGCTTCAACGTTTCAATTTATTTCGTCAAATTGTCATCAGGAATTTGACGAAATAAATTGAAACGTTGAAGCAAGAAGGACTACAGTCCATTTATTTCTGAGATCAGCATGAGTGCCGCACCATGGAATGAATATTAAGCTATTACTGTGAGGGCACCGGCGACAGCTAAAACCAAGGCTTATACGGAGTGCCGGACCATAGCAGCCTTATATATATATATATGTGTGTGTGTGTGTGTGTGTGTGTGTGTGTGTGTGTGTGTGTGTGTGTGTGTGTGTGTGTGTGTGTGTGTGTGTAAAAACACCACATTTTTGCGCCAAATAATGTGCCGCCCCCCCCCCCTCGTTTTGGCCCTCTGTACTAGCTAACAGCAGGGGAGAGTCCGGGGCCGCTTCTCTGCAGCATGCTGAGGAGAAAATGGCGCTGGTTAGTGCTGGAGGATCAAGCTCCGCCCCTCGACGGCGGGATTCGGTCCCGCTCTAAATCTTTATACTGGCGGGGGATTTGGAATTATATAGCCTCTACAGCATATATAAATGCTCTGCCAGTCTTATCTGAGGTATATTTATGCTGCCCAGGGCGCCCCCCCCTGCGCCCTGCACCCTTACTGTGGCGCCTGTGTGTGTGAGCTGGGAGCAATGGCGCGCAGCGTTACCACTGCGCGTTACCTCATGAAGATCTGAAGTCTTCTGGCGACTTTGAAGTCTTCTTTCTTCTAATACTCACCCGGCTTCTATCTTCCGGCTCTGTGAGGAGGACGGCAGCGCGGCTCTGGGACGAACGGCGAGGGTGAGACCTGCGTTCCGACTCCCTCTGGAGCTAATGGTGTCCAGTAGCCTAAGAAGCAGAGCATATCATTTAAGTAGGTCTGCTTCTCTCCCCTCAGTCCCACGATGCAGGGAGCCTGTTGCCAGCAGTGCTCCCTGAAAATAATAAACCTAACAAAAGCGTTTTCAGAGAAACTCAGGAGAGCTCCCCTGCAGTGCATCCAGTCTCCACTGGGCACAGGAACTAACTGAGGTCTGGAGGAGGGGCATAGAGGGAGGAGCCAGTGCACACCCATTCTAAAGCTTTACAGTGCCCATGTCTCCTGCGGAGCCGTCTATACCCCATGGTCCTTACGGAGTCCCCAGCATCCTCTAAGACGTAAGAGAAAATGGAGAAAACGTCCTAGCCGAAACTCCTCCATAGGAGCCCCCTTGGATTCACACCAAGAAACATATTTTCTCCAAATACGGTGGTAATGTTAAGATGTTACCCCTTTTCTGGCCTGAATAAGTGTGGGAATGACTTCACTGGGAATACCCTTACAGGCTAGGATTTTGAGCTTAACCGCCATGCCGTCAAACGTAGCCGCGGTAAGTCCTGATACACTCATGCTATACAAGCCCAACACTCAGCTTCATTTATTAGCTCGGTGAAAGACGCCAGAGGGACCCCCAAATTTAAATCACCTGAGATTGGGGCATGCTTCGCACAATTCTACACCTTGCTCTACAATCTAGAGAACGCTTCCCCTGCTGTAGATCCCCTCCTTTTCCACCAAAAAATAAGAGACTATCTAAAGTCCATCGATTACCCTGTTCTCCCAACCTCGGAGCTAAATATACTGGAAGCTCCTTTCACCACCCAAGAGTTAAACCGGGCCATCTCCTCTATGAAGTCGGGGAAAAGTCCTGGCCCTGACGGCTTCACTATAGCATACTACAAGGTGTTTAAAGATAAATTGTTCCCTCTCCTTCTCCGTGCATTCAAGTCAATTACATCTGGCTCCCACTTCTCCCGTGACTCATTGGAGGCCCACGTTTCGGTTATACCGAAGCAGGGCAAAGATCCTTTGGCCTGCTCCAGCTACAGACCCATCTCCCTTCTCAACGTAGATCTTAAAATTTATGCAAAGATTCTAGCGAACAGACTTAACGTGCTGATCCCTCTCCTAGTCCATAGTGACCAGGTGGGTTTTGTCTTGGGCCGAGAGGCCAAAGACAACACTACCAAAATTCTCAACCTCATTCACCTAGCTTCCCACAGTACTACCCCTACCATCCTACTCTCCACTGACGCCGAAAAGGCATTTGATAGGGTCAGTTGGAAATTTATGGAAACCATCTTGGAGCACATAGGCTTAGGTCATAATGCACTCGCCTGGATAATGGCCCTATATGACTCCCCGACGGCAAGGGTTCGCGTAAACGGTACCCTATCAGACCCATTCCCCATAAGCAACGGCACCAGACAGGGCTGCCCACTATCTCCTTTGATCTTCGTGCTATGTATTGAGGCATTAGCCAGGTCTATTCGGGCAAATCAGGCTATCAAAGGTTTCACCGTAGGTGATAGTGAATATAAGCTCGCCTTGTTTGCCGACGACCTCCTGGCCATAATTTCACATCCCACTGACTCCCTCCCACACCTAATGAAAGAACTTGATCTATTTGGACATCTTTCCAACTTTAAAATTAATTATAATAAATCTGGTGCCCTTAACATTTCTGCTCCTATAGACTCCGTCGCAGCCCTTAAACGCTCTTTTCCTTTCGCGTGGCAATCTTCCCACATAACATACCTTGGTGTTAAATTGAGCGCCAACGAATCCCAATTGTTCCCTTTAAATTACTTACCCCTACTACACACGATTCGGAATGACTACTCCAGATGGAACATGAAACTTTTATCCTGGTTCGGAAGAATAAATGTAGTTAAGATGAACACCCTCCCTAAATTATTATATTTGATGCAAACCCTTCCGATCCGCATCCCGGAGACCTGGTTTCGATCAATCTCACTCTTGATTCGACAATTTGTCTGGCAACGTAGGAGACCTAGGATTCGTAGCTCCCAATTGACAAAGCCGATTGTAAGTGGCGGCCTTAAGCTTCCTGACATAAAAAATTATTACCATGCCATCCTTTTGAATAGGATCATAGATTGGACAAGATACCGCGAACTTAAACAATGGGTGAAGTTGGAGGGCCTATACATACAACAATTCCCAGAAATATTTCCCTGGCTCCCCTCCCTCCCAAAACTGCTCCTCCCCCACCCCACCATTACTCCTACACTTACTACGTGGAAATCATTGCGCACATTACCTTACATCTCTTCTAAATTCAGCCCCCTGACGTCCTTTCTGGCCAACCCTGAATTTGCACCGGGAATCAACCCAGCCCACTTTTCACATTGGGCTTCAGCAGGTTTGTTCAGGGTCGGCCAGATGGTGTCATCAACTGGAGTCAAACAATTCTCAGAACTCAAGGCAAAGTGGGACATCCCCCAACAGGACTTTTGGAAATTCCTGCAAATAAGACATTTCCTAATATCCAACTCTAGACTCCAAAACGCCGCCAGAGAGATGACCCTTTTTGAGAAACTTTGCGTTGCCGTACATGACCCAACCCACACTATTTCCGCGCTTTACAAAATTGCTTGCCACTCCCAACCTACAGACACTCCATCTTTTGCTGTGGCATGGGAAAGAGACCTGGGCATCCCTCTGTCGTGTAGAGATTGGGAAAAAATATGCTTAAAAACCCATACAAGCTCTGTCTGTGTCCAAGTAAGAGAGACTCAATATAAAGTTATGACGAGATGGTACAGACACCCCTCCCTCCTCCATGCTATGTACCCCTCCTCGTCGGCTCTATGTTGGCGATGCTCCTCCTCATCTGGCACTCTTTTACATATCTGGTGGACATGCTCACTAATCCAACCCTTTTGGCAGGAAGTTATACGCATCTCTCAGATCATTCTCAAGACCCAAACCCCTCATGACCCAGCTTTCTGGCTTATCAACCATTCTACAATCCCAATATCTCAACACAAACACTCCCTGCTACGACACTTAAGCAATGCAGCACGTGCGGCTATCCCGGCTAGATGGAGATCCCACAACCCTCCTACGTGTCGTACATGGTTCACTAAATTGAATTATTTTATGAGAATGGAAGACTTGTTCCTCACATCGATAGGCAAATCGCGTGAATTCGAATCCACATGGTCCCCCTGGTTGGAATACAAAACCTCCCAGGCTTACTTAGCCATTCCCCTGGATGATAACTGAAATCTTAATTCTCTACATTCCATTGACTTGTTAAGTGGTAACCCCCCCCACCCCAACTTCAACAACCCCATCTCTCCTTTTCTTACCCTCTCCTACTTCTCACTTCTCTCTATTTCTATCTTATTGCCATCGGGCGCTCCTATTCTTCTACTCTCTTATTCAGTTAATCTATATAAGCACTGCATATGAAAACACTTTTACCTAAGGTAGAACAACCCCATTTTTTATATTACTTGGTATATTCTACCCCTATTGCATCCATCCATCTCCATGGAGCTGAATACCCTCCCTTTGACATCTGTACGACTAGACTTGTAATTATTATTGTACACTGTTGATATGGATGCTTTTCTACCTGTATATATATGGGTGTTTTCCCCTTCTTCTGTTTATACATTGAAAATCCTTAATAAAAACCTGATTAAACAAAAAAAAGTCCTGATACACGCACGGCCCCTGTTGTAGCAGGTCCTCGCGCAGAGGAAGAGGCCCGGGATCTCCTATGAGTAATTCCTGTAGATCTGGATACCAAGCCCTCCTTGGCCAGTCTGGGACAATGAGGATCGCCTGGATCTTTGTTCTTCTTATGATCTTTAGAACCTTTGGAATGAGAGGAAGTGGAAGGAATACATACACCGACTGAAACACCCACGGTGTCACCAGTGCATCCACTGCAATTGCTTGAGGGTCCCTTGACCTGGAACAATATCTCTGAAGCTTCTTGTTGAGATGAGTTGCCATCATGTCTACTTGAGGAACTCCCCAATGACTTGTCACCTCTGCGAAGACTTCTTGGTGGAGGCCCCACTCTCCTGGATAGAGAATATGTCTGCTGAGGAAGTCTGCTTCCCAGTTACCCACTCCTGGAAGGAAGATCGCTGACAGAGCGCTTGTATGCTTTTCCGCCCAGCGGAAAATCCTTGTGGCTTCTGCCATTGCCGCTCTGCTTTTCGTTCCGACCTGACGGTTTATGTACGCTACTGCTGTTACATTGTCCGACTGGATCAGTACAGGCAGATCTCGAAGAAGATGTTCCGCTTGCAGAAGGCCGTTGTAAATGGCTCTTAACTCCAGAACATTTATGTGAAGACAAGTTTCCTGACTTGACCATCTTCCTTGAAAGTTTTCTCCCATTGTGACTGCCCCCCAGCATCGGAGGCATGCATCCGTGGTCACCAGGATCTTGTATCCCGAACCTGGTCACCAGGATCTTGTATCCCGAACCTGCGCCCCTCTAGGAGGTGAGAGCTGTGCAGGAGTGATACCCTGGTCTTGGAAGACAGGATTATACTCCGGTGCATGTGTAGATGTGACCCGAACCATTTGTCCAACAGGTCCCACTGGAACACTCTGGCATGGAATCTGCCAAAATGAATGGCCTTGTAAGCCGCAACCATCTTTTCCAGCAACCGAATGCATTGATGGATTGACACTCTTGCTGGTTTCAGAATTTGTTTGACCAGACTTTGACGTTCCAGAGCCTTGTCCACTGGAAGAAAGACTCTCTGTAGTTCTGTGTCCAATATCATTGCCAAAAACGACAACCGCGTCATCGGAATCAACTGTGATTTTGGCAAATTTAGGAGCCAACCATGTTGCTGAAGAACTGTCAGGGAGAGTGCAACGTTTTGCCCCAACTGGTCCCTGGATCACGCCTTTATCAGGAGATCATCAAAGTATGGGATAATCGTGACTCCATGCTTGCGAAGGAGAACCATCATCTCCGCCATCACTTTGGTGAAAATCCTCGGAGCCGTGGACAGACCAAATGGCAACGTTTGAAATTGGTAATGACAATCCTGAATCGCAAATCTCAGGTAAGCCTGATGCGGAGGATAAATGGGAACTTGTAAGTAGGCATCTTTTATGTCCACCGTGTCAAAGTCGAAAAATATTGTTATACATATGCCTTGCACTAACCCCATGCACATGCCCGCTGCTCGTGCACTCAGTCTGCTGTGCGTGCACATATCCGCAATGTGCGTAGGAGTCGCTCCAGCGATCCTGTGCGTGATACGCGGTTTGCGTAGGAGTCGCTCCGGCGACCCTGCACGCGATATGGGTACTTACGGTAGAGTTTGTGAGCGTGTAGCGTGTTATTAGAACATTGCATATCTAACCCAAATAGTGTATATTTTAGATATAGTTCCCCTCGACATTGTCAGCGAGTAATGTTAGTTTAAACAGTTCCTGGACAGAGAGATTCCTCTTTGCATGATAGGAAGGGTCAGATAAAGGTTGAAAGGTGATGTCTAGTATCCAGCTGTAGGGTATTTTAAGGGTAACATTCCGGTGTTAGTTAGGAAAAGATCACTTGCTCCTGCGTATAGTTATGTACAAAAGTAGATTATAGATATTTACTGTATTTATTGTATATTATGTATGCGGCGGGAATCCAGAGGATACCACCCACAAGAGCAGTTGGGGAAAGACACAGCCCACCTCTTCAAATCCACCTATGACCTGTTCTGTAATGTAAAGACATATCCCTGTGTCCAATGGACAATGAGATTACAGCGACCATTGTATTGTGTATGCATGTTGGGTATAAAAAGACCATTGTTGCCTGGCCGGACAGAAAGACTCTGAACGCTATCTACCTGATAACGGAGGACTGGACCAGGACGCGCTTGCGAATGATTCTCACGTATGTACATTCTCTGTAGCCATTATTCTCACTTATTCTGTTTAGATTTCCTTGTTAGTCTGTAGTGTATAACTTGTACTTGTTTACCTTTTTCTCTGAACAATCCACTGCGGTGTTAGAACCCTGTGGTTTCAACCACAATCAGTGTTGTGTTTTCACTTTCCTGCCTGGGCTTTTAAAGTGGTTTACCCTGTTTAAGGTGTATAAGCATTGTTAAGGTGTATGCACTGCGGATACTTTGTATCACCAGCGCTACTTAAGGTTTAAAAGTATTAACATCGTTGCAGTGCTTTGCAGCTAAGGTTTAAAGTATAAGCATATCCTTACATTGTTTCATTAATAAGGTTTACAGTATTTCACTCTGTTTGCATCCGCGCCGCATGTACGTTGTACCCACGGCACAGCGTCTGATACGCTAAGAGCACAACGCACACGCGGCACGTACGCACACAGATTCACGCTACGTACTAAGTGCGCTATTTGCAAATAGCGCACTTTGTACGTAGCGTGAATCTGTGTGCGTACGTGACGCGTGTGCGTTGTGCCCACGGCACAGTGTCTGATACGCTAAGTGCGTATCAATACGGTACTCAGTACGCAAATAGCGTACTTAGTACGTAGTGTGTGTAATTAGTCTAGCGGCCATAGCGGCTCCACGGTAATAGCGAGTCTAGTGATATAGCTTTGTGTTTTAAGATAATAATTGACATTATCATTGGGGGCTACGTCCTGGTTTTCCTCATACCCACAGCCTAGCAGGTTAAAGCAGACTCTATCTATCAGCAAAAGGGCGGACAGGTATCCTACGTAAGCTTTTTTTGGCTGTAGAATACACTGGTAAACCCTATTTCATTGCTGATAAGATGGTGTCTGCTCTGCAAGGTTTGTTGGGATGCTGGTGGGATCCGGAAGGTAAGAACGCAAAGCTATTTTAAAATCTGTAAATTTCTGTTTGGCTCCAAATGCGCATACAATACAAGCATACACCTGTACTCTGCATATCTGATCATATTGTTGCAAAACAAGGTTCAAATGAGTCATGTTGTGTTTGATTCAGATTGGATTGCTTATCTGTTAAGTAGGGTAAAAGTATATTTAAAAGTTTGCACAGCTTTGATATAGTTTTATTTTTAACTCAGGCCTAAAATAACTTCAGGGGCTTGCATGGTGTGTGATTTCTTTGTGACAAAGGAAGCCGCATGGTTTGTCCTCCATTTTGGACTAACCACATGGCCTGTCCACCATTTTGTGTAACCCTCATGGATGTGGAAGGGGGAGGAGCAGCGGCCATTTTGGGAAGGTCATTTTTTTCTAAATGGCTGATTTTTACTGCCCGGAATAATCAGCCGTCTTTGGTCAAAAATAAATCACCATTTATGAGTTACCAATGCATTTATTTAACCCATGCCATAGTCAATTACAAATAGTTTCAGATGGGGCTTAATAAAAGTTAATAGTAAGATGAATACGTGATGTAAGAACCACACACAGATATAAACAAAGTTGTTTTTTTTCTTTACCTCTAGGATTCAGGTAACTCTGCTTTTTGTAAGATAGCCATTGAAATGCAAAGTAACCTGTGTAACTGCTTTTTCCTAGCAGTGAAAAACCACCTTTACAGACAGCCAAAAGCACAGCATTCATATGCAAATTAGAAGCACTTAATGAGTAAATGAGTCTCAGGAGACCAGTGAATGGTACATATATATAATATTATAATTATGTGTGTTTATATCAGTGTATGTTCTGCAAGATAGCTATCCAATATGAATCATACTATTGGAAGCATTGATTACTAGATTCATTTAGACCTGTATTTTGTACTCTGTATACCTGCTCGCATTATTGCCATAAGCATTGATTACTAGATTCATTTAGACCTGTATTTTGTACTCTGTATACCTGCTCGCATTATTGCCATAAGCATTGATTACTAGATTCATTTTGACCTGTACTGAGAAAATTTGTTGCTATTTAGTTAAAATATAGAGTTAATAGTTAAGGAAATAAGTGTAAGACGCACACGCAGCCTGGCCTAGTAAAGGTTTATACAGTAGGAATCTGTGTAGTGTTAAGTAAGTGATTATAGTTAAATATCGCTTACATTTATAGAAGTGTGGGATTTGTAGTACTGTGGACGTACGGCCTGTGTACACGTGTCTCGGAAAACGTTCGGGACTGCGTACGCAATGTAAAGGCCTACGCACGTGGCGTATTTACGCAACGTGCATACAGATACGCTCACTAAATACAAATCACACAATAGCATTGTTTCAGTTTAGGCGAGACGGTAGCCACGCGATAATAGCACAAATTTGTTCAGTTTCCAATATTTAGTTTAAAAAAACTTTTTTTTTACTGTAGTACCTCTGGGGAAAGCTATCAGTTAACAGGAAAATATATTTTTCTGATCAGAAAACTATAGAATGTTAGTGTGGGCTGAATAGGGTGTGAATATATTGAACCCCGCTTGGTGGTCTTGGTGAAGCTTGGTGAGGCTTGGTGAAACTTGGTGAAGCTTGGTGAAGCACGGTCTAGGTGAAAACGTGTGGAGCATGGTCCTGGTGTACGCGTGCGACGGAGTGTGATAAAGTTTTCGTGGTATTACGCTCCGGCTGTTTTGGAGCACAGTGTGGAGACTCCAGTGATCCTACCATTTATAGATAGCAAGTGTCTATAAGCGGTACGATTGGACCGCACGGTTGTATGGGCAATACGTGACGCAACGTGATACGAAGTTTTGCATATTTGTGCGCACTGGCGTGCGCAGCACATTTTATTAGGGGGTGCACCGTCGGGGTTGTGTATCTAGCACCGCCTTTTGGGCATGTTTAGTACCATCTATTGATGGTCAACACATATAAAATATCCATCTTTGTACCAATCCTAATAAAGCAGATACATTGTCAGATGTTGTGGTGTGCACCAAACAAACACCCCTGATGGCACTCACTGCAATGACAGTGCTCCTCCTCAGCCGAGTCTGGCTCCCCCTCTCTTTCCCCTGCAAGCTGCAGCAGCTTACTTACAAGTCAGTCACTCACTGACACTGACAGTCGCAGACTAGTACTGCTGCTGCTGGAAAAACGAGTGATGTGTCAATGCTGCTGCCGGCCGTCTGCTAGTATTGAATTTGTCTTTCTAAGAGGAACGCTGGCTGTATGCTGCTCCTCATCAATGGCTGGGGTTGGCATAGCATAGAAGGAGACTGGTGTGTATGTGGCGAGTGTGACGGGTGGGCATGCGAGCAGCATGACGTAATCACGTCACATCACACTATTTTTGTACATCGAGGTGGAGCCGGGAGTTTGAAAGCCGGTGTCAGTGGCAACCTTGATTAACCCAGGTGTCCAGTCAGTAATGCATTCCTGACAGGGTGCAGCGCAGAGGGGACAGTAATCAGCCTGCTCGGCGATCGCTGCATCAGGCATGTGAGATCGGGGTGCCAGACATTAGGGGGTGCCTGTGCGCACCAGGCACCCCCCCTGCGCACACCTATGTTTGTGCGTAAATCTCGTCATCATACGCGTTATAGGGAGCACATGCAAGCGTGATTTGTGTAAAGTAAAGGCTTAGGGAGTTTTCGCTGGTCTCTCAGGAAAATATCTAGAGGTAGGGCCTGTAACGGCTATATGTGTCTGCTAAAAGAGGCGGATCCGTGATACTCGGAGCAGAAGAAGTTCAGTGGAAGAATTTTAAGGATTTCCACCGTAGACTACTGTGTTTGGTGCATTTTAGGAAGTTTTCCCGTGTTAAAAAGGTCCACAATGGAAGCCAAGTGCACAACACAAGGACGTTCAGCAGCCAGGGTTCAGACTGCAGATTTCAGACCCAGGGGGTCAGCTCGGTTAGTAATGTGGGGGAAGTATGGTCCCCACACTGAGACCTTTTGTGATGAATGGACACGAATGACTGTGGGGGATAAAGCACCTTTTCCTGGGATAGGTAGTTTTGACTCACAGGTATTACATTATCTAAGGCTTAGGATCTGTCTGTTAAAGTCCCAAAAACAAAGGATCAGACACACAAACTGTTTACATTTATGGTAACAAGAGAGTGATATGCAGAGGGAACTAGCTTACACAGCTAATTCCAACCCTAGCAGGAAACTGATAGCAACTGCACAACCACCGTACATTACAGGAGAGATAATGGCTACAGAGAATGGCATACTGATATATGATAATAGTAAAGTTGATAAATGTATTAATGACGATAAGGGTAAAACTGATAAATGTATTAATACTAACCTGTGCAAGTTGCACCCCATTCTAAACTTCCCTCAGGAATACAAGCAAGAAGATGAACCCAGCACGATGTCGGCACTTTCTCTAGCAGCCACCAGACAGGACACACAGGTGGGCACGGCCTAATCGGTAAGGACAGCAGTAAAAACCCCTAACGGAGGGATAAGTGAGGTCGTGTCCACAGGTAAGTACGGTACTTTACATTATGCACAGATAATAGCACCTCACATTGTAGAGTCAACACAAAATGGTGTAATTGAACTAAATCCTGTCAGGGTGATCACAGTCCCCAATGGGAGGACTGACGCTCAGGGAGTTACTCCCATCAAGGACATTGCTATGCATTGTCCCTGGTCCCGGACAGAATTGAGGACAATTATGTCTGAATTTCCGATCCCAGGAAAGATCTAGTCGCATGCCAGAGGTTCATTAAAGAATTAGGTAATGCCACCGAACCCACAACCAAAGATTGGCAAACAGTGCTACAAGTATGTCTACCTTCCACTATTGACCCTGCGAAATTTATTACTGATTGTAAATTAAATGCAGAAGTACCTCTCACTGAGGAGTACACTCAGGAGAATGTACGACAAATCAATCTGCAATTAGGAGTATATTTCCCAACTGTTGTCAAGTGGAATAAAATCTTTTCCATTAGACAAAAAGAAGGTGAAATGGCAGCGGAATATTTCCACCGAGCACTGCAGGAAATGTCTAGATACACTGGGATCGCTGACATTGAGGAAAGTGTACATCATAGGGAGGTAGCTGTGTCCGTATTAATGGACGGCTTAAAGGAAACGTTAAGAACCAGGGTACAAACCTCTCTACCTAACTGGAGAGGTATCTCGGTGGCTGCGTTAAGAGAGTCCACTATCGAGCATGACCGAAATATCCAAAGAATCAGGGAAGCTCAGGGAGAGCGGTTGATGGTGATGAGCATCCAAGCACTGGAAGAAGCATCAACTCGACCAAAACCCCAGGCCCCTGGCATATGGAGGAAGCCAAGGGTTTGTTATCTGTGTAAAAGGGAAGGGCATTATGCCAGCAACTGTAAAAGCACACATAACAAGAACACGAGCAAAGTTATGATACACGTAATTGGGATCAGGGATCACATATGAAAAGTTTTGGGCCGCACCTGTAGTCTGCAGCCAGTGAAGTTGATTGTTAGCCTTGATAGTAAACCTGAGGTCACAGTTGATGTAGTTGGTAGATCGTATTTTGTAGATACAGGGACGGCCAGGTAAACTCTGAAATTTATCTTTAAAGTTTCTGTTTTTCATCTCTGACGTTCACCGACAGAACTACAGCTCAAATGTCACATGTCTACTCGGTCTTTTCAGAGGTCTGCCCAACCCCAGTATATCTCACCAGCATCATTGTGCCTGGCCATGCACAAAGGGTGGAGAGTGGAAATACTGGTGGGGGAAGACTGTGCAGAGATACCGATATACATGATGGTGTGACAGCCTGATGGTGAACGCAAATTTGACAAATTTTCTTTTTATTGTTCTCTCTCTCTTTCTTCACTTTCTATGGATGGTTTATTTCACACAACAGTTAAACACATTGTAATGCAGGATTTATGTCCCATACAGAAAGGTCGCTGACTTGGAAAGAATATTGTATCACTGAAGCGTCTGTTCCGGGAAGACTGAGAGGCAGCACTGTTGAGACAGCATCTGAGCAAGGAGAACAACAAGACTAAAAGGCGGTTGTCGTACCAGTTTTCTTTTTTTCCTTTTTGTTATTTTCTCCATCTCCCATTAACCTCCTTTCCTCCCCCTTTCCTTGTTTCCTTTCTCTCCACTAACAAGATGGACTTACCCCAAGAGACTGCATTCCGGGTTTTCCTGTTGACCCTGTTGTTGACCAGAGCAGTCTATTTCGGTGAGAGTACCAGAGAGGTCGAGAAAGAATCTGGAATGGGTTCTGATGGCAAGTACGGATTGATGGAATTCCAAGAGCAAGACCTTCACCGAGCAAAGGCGAGTATATGAGAGAGTTAGGGATAGGATATTTCACCTGGAAGGTTTGCAATATGGTGATGTCATATTCTGTCCCATATGTTCTCCCCAATGATGCATATTTCATATGCGGGAGGAAGGTGTATAAGTGGCTTGCCCCAAACTCAGAGGGATTGTGTTACATTGGAAGAGTGTTGCCAGAAGTAATGACCATAACCCATAATAAGATGAAAGACATTCACCGCAATGCTCAAGCTCCTTACACTCACACTCACTATGAACACATCGTTAAGAGACACCTTATAGATAGGACAGAGCACGCAGCCTCTGATTTGATCCACGAATCCACCGGGATTCAATTCCTACTCGCGTTAGATATCACCCGTACCGCCAGAGGAATTATCAATTTTAGGTATATTCATGCGCTAGCGAACCTGATAGATAATATCACCGAGATGTATGATGACACCTTCAGGTATACTGGGAGGGAATTGCAAGCTTACAAAACGGAACTGATCCAGCACAGGATGGTTCTCAATTACATCACAGCGGTGACAGGCGGGTACTGTGTCACCTTGGCAACTCAGTATGGTGTAAAGTGCTGCACGTACATTACAAAAAGCACTGACGACCCAACCGAGGTCATAGATCAGAAGATGGACGATATCTTGCAATTGAAGTGGGAGTTCAGGAGGAGACACAACCTTACCCTTACTGCTGTGAGTAATGAACTGACCGGCTGGGTCTCATGGTTGAACCCACGCAATTGGTTTTTTGGTTTAGGAGAATGGGCTCAAAATGTTATTGTGAATGTAGGAAAGTTTCTCCTTTGTATCCTGGGAGTCGTCGTAATGATTGGTTTGATATTTAGATGTGTTCGATTTTTAATGCGGCGCAAGCATAGTACCAAAGTGATGAGTTTAAGGAGAGGGGGCATTGTTACAGCAACTGATTTAATTTATGACCCATCAGTAGAGATAATGCTGTGATAAGACGTGATTCCACGGACCGTTTCTTTCACCCGTTTCTCCTTTGTTTTCCCTCAGCGAAAATACATCCGTACAGAGAGGACTTGATGAATATTCCCAGCAAGAATATATCCATCTGGAAAAGACTTTAACGGACACTTTAAAGACTTTGATGAGCACTTAAGACAAAGATACATCGATACGCAAAGACTTTAAAGGACAGTTCAAAGACTTTTTATGGACACTCAAAAGACTTTAAGGGACACTTACAGCAAAGGAACACCCAAGGACAATTGTACAACTGATTATGTGAATGTATTGTGATATGTTTCTTATCTTCATCTCTACAACCTCCAGGTAGTGACACACATAGTCGACAGTCGATATATATATCCGCATATTAGCATTCACATGTTTTCCCCCTCCATGTATCATCAACTAAATGTGCACCCCCATTTGTTCGCAATACCTCGAAGCTTATCTTGAACATGTACGGCACGATGATACATGCCCCTCAGACATGGACTTCATACATACATGCTTTTACTATCCCACTAGGCCATACATTTCCCACCTACACCTCTCCTCCTAACCATCCAATTTTCTTTATAGATATGTATTGTATATTTTTCTGTTTAATGTTTAGATAGTGGCAGCTATTGTTGACTGCCAAAGGGTGGACTGCCAAAGTCGAAAAATATTGTTATACATATGCCTTGCACTAACCCCATGCACATGCCCACTGCTCGTGCACTCAGTCTGCCGTGCGTGCACATATCCGCAATTTGCGTAGGAGTCGCTCCAGCGATCCTGTGCGTGATACGCGGTTTGCGTAGGAGTCGCTCCGGCGACCCTGCACGCGATATGGGTATTTACGGTAGAGTTTGTGAGCATGTAGCGTGTTATTAGAACATTGCATATCTAACCCAAATAGCGTATATTTTAGATATAGTTCCCCTAGACATTGTCAGCGAGTAATGTTAGTTTAAACAGTTCCTGGACAGAGAGATTCCTCTTTGCATGATAGGAAGGGTCAGATAAAGGTTGAAAGGTGATGTCTAATATCCAGCTGTAGGGTATTTTAAGGGTACCATTCCGGTGTTAGTTAGGAAAAGATCGCTTGCTCCTGCGTATAGTTATGTACAAAAGTAGATTATAGATATTTACTGTATTTATTGTATATTATGTATGCGGCGGGAATCCAAAGGATACCACCCACAAGAGCAGTTGGGGAAAGACACAGCCCACCTCTTCAAATCCACCTATAACCTCTTCTGTAATGTAAAGACATATCCCTGTGTCCAATGGACAATAAGATTACAGCGACCATTGTATTGTGTATGCATGTTGGGTATAAAAAGACCATTGTTGCCTGGCCGGTCAGGAAGACTCTGAACGCTATCTACCTAATAACGGAGGACTGGACCAGGACGCGCTTGCGAATGATTCTCACGTATGTACATTCTCTGTAGCCATTATTCTCACTTATTCTGTTTAGATTTCCTTGTTAGTCTGTAGTGTATAACTTGTACTTGTTTACCTTATTCTCTGAACAATACACTGCGGTGTTAGAACCCTGTGGTTTCAACTACAATCAGTGTTGTGTTTTCACTTTCCTGCCTGGGCTTTTAAAGTGGTTTACCCTGTTTAAGGTGTATAAGCATTGTTAAGGTGTATGCACTGCGGATACTTTGTATCACCAGCGCTACTTAAGGTTTAAAAGTATTAACATTGTTGCAGTGCTTTGCTGCTAAGGTTTAAAGTATAAGCATATCCTTACATTGTTTCATTAATAAGGTATACAGTATTTCACTCTGTGTGCGTCCGCGCCGCATGTACGTTGTACCCACGGCACAGTGTATGATACGCTAAGAGCGTATCAATACGGTACTCAGTACGCAAATAGCGCACTTAGTACGTAGCGTGAATCCGTGTGCGTACGTGCCGCATGTGCGTTGTGCCCACGGCACCCGTCTGATACGCTAAGTGCGTATTAATATGGTACTCAGTACGCAAATAGCGTACTTAGTACGTAGTGTGCGTAATTAGTCTAGCGGCCATAGCGGCTCCACGGTAATAGCGAGTCTAGTGATATAGCTTTGTGTTTTAAGATAATAATTGACATTATCAACCAACACCATAAAATCCCCTTCCTCCAGACTGGAGATCACTGCTCGGAGAGACTCCATCTTGAATTTGAATTTCTTAAGGTAGAAATTTAGGGATTTCAGGTTTAGGATTGGTCTGACCGAGTCATCCGGCTTCGGGACAACAAACAGGCTTGAATAAAAGCCTTCTCCCTGTTGTGACTGGGGAACCCTGACGATAACTTGATTTTGACACAACTTTTCTATTGTGTCGCAAACTACCTCCCTGTCCGGAAGCGAGGCTGGTAAGACCGATTTGAAAAAACGGTGAGGGAGAATGTCTTGAAACTCCAGCTTGTACCCTTGGGATACTATTTGTAAAACCCATGGGTCTAGGTCCGAACGAACCCAAAACTAACTGCATAGGAGCCCCAACGTCATGCGGTGGAATTGGCAGAAGCCTGGGAGGACTTCTGCTCCTGGGAGCCTGACAAGACTGGTGATCGTTTACCTCTTCCCTTTCCTCTAGTAGCAAGGAAGGAAGAACCTCTGCCCTTTCTGTATTTATTGGGCCGAAAGGACTGCATCTGATAGTGATGCGTTTTCTTTTGTTGTGGAGGAACATAAGGTAAAAAGGATGACTTACCCGCGGTAGCAGTAGACACCAAATCATCAAGGTCGTCACCAAATAAGGCCTTAACTTTATATGGTAGAGATTCCATACTTTTCTTGGAATCGGCATCAGCATTCCATTGGTGAATCCACAACGCTCGTCTAGCTGAGACTGCCATGGCATTTGCCTTAGATCCCAAAAGACCAATATCTATCGCAGCTTCCTTAAGGTATGCTGCAGCGTCCTTGATATAACCCAGTGTCAAGAGGACGCTATCCCTATCTAAGGTATCTATTTCAGAAGAAAAGTTGTCTGCCCACTTTTCGATAGCACTACTTACCCACGCAGACGCAATGACAGGTCTGAGTAGTGTACCTGTGGTCGCATAAATGGACTTTAACGTAGTTTCCTGTTTACGATCCGCAGAATCCTTAAGGGCCGCCGTGTCAGGTGACGGGAGAGACACCTTTTTAGACAAACGTGACAGGGCCTTGTCCACGGTGGGGGGTGACTCCCGCTTTTCCCTATCCGCCGAAGGAAACGGATAAGCTACCGTAATTCTTTTGGGAATCTGAAACCTTTTGTCAGGAGCTTCCCAGAGTTTTTCAAATAGCGTGTTCAGTTCATGAGAGGGAGGAAACGTTACCTCAGGTTTCCTTTCCTTATACATACAGACCCTTTTATCAGGGACAGCCGGGTCCTCGGTCATATGTAGTACCTCTTTAACCGCCACAATCATGTACTGAATGCTTTTTGCCAATTTTGGATCTAATCTGGAATCGCTATAGTCGACACTGGAATCAGAATCCGTGTCGGTATCAGTATCTGCCAAATGGGCCAGCGTACATTTCTGTGACCCTGAGGGGACCTGACTTTGCAATAACATATCTTCTACAGATTTCTTCCATGCCTGGGTCTGAGACTCAGACTTATCTAGCCTCTTACTAATAAAAGCCACATTAGCATTCAAGGCGTTCAACACATTTATCCAATCCGGCGTCGGCGGTGCCGACAGGGTCACCCCCGCAGCCGTTTGTGTCCCTAATACAGCCTCCTCCTGGGAAGAGCCTTCAGCCTCAGACATGTCGACACACGTGCACCAAACACCCACAGACACACCGGCATATAGGGGACAGACCCACAGTAAAGCCTGTCAGAGAGACACAGAGGGGATTTGTCAGCTCACACCCCAGTGCCCAAACAGCAGTTCTGAAGTGCCCAATAAACGCCCCAGACCTATAGCGCTTTTTATATAAAGTATATTGCACCAAATTTAGCCAGTGCCCCCCCCCCACCCCCCCCACCCCCCCCCCCCGGTTTTTTTCTCCCTGATACTTGTCAGTGTGAAGGAAGGACCAGCATCTCTGGACCCTGATGGAGAGAAAATGGCGCAGAGTGAGCTGTGAGGATGAAGCTCCGCCCACTTAATGGCGCGCTTCCATCCTGCTTCTTGTATGATTGTACTGGCGGGGGTTTTGGGACAGTGCCTCGGCACTAATGTCCCCTCTTGCCAGATGTCCACTGAGGATTTATTAGCTGCCCAGGGTGCCCCCCGCCCCGCGCCCTGCACCCTGTAGTGCTGCATGTATGTGGGAGCTTTGCGCGCAGCATCCGCGCGCTGCGGTACCTCAGATAAATGCCGTCTTCTTTTCTTCATCTACTCACCTGTGTTCTGACTTCTGGCTCTGAAAGGGGGTGACGGCAGGCTGCGGGAGTGAGCATCTAGGCGTACCCAGCGATCAGCACCCTCAGGAGCTAATGGTGTCCTGTAGCCCGAAGCAGAGCCCTTGAACTCACTGGAAGTGGGTCATACTCCTCTCCCCTAAGTCCCACGAAGCAGGGAGACTGTTGCCAGCATTAAAAAACTAACAAAAAGTATTTTTTCAGAAACACTCAATAGAGATCCCTGTAGTGCGTCCAGTCTCACTGGGCACAATTCTAAAACTGGAGTCTGGAGGAGGGGCATAGAGGGAGGAGCCAGTTCACACCCTTTCAAAGTCTTAAAGTGCCCATGTCTCCTGTGGATCCCGTCTATACCCCCAAGGTTCTATGATGACCCCAGCATCCTCTAGGACGTATAAGAAATAATAATTAGTGTTTGGGATTGGGAAGGGATGGGAGGAGGACATGAATGCAATTTTGTTGTCCAGGGCTTCCATCAACTTAATGGAGAAGGGTCTGAATGGGTTAAAAAATGTAAAAAAAAAATGCGTGAGGTCCCCCCTCCTAAGTATAACCAGCCTCGGGCTCTTTGAGCCGGTCCTGGTTGTTTAAATACTGGGGAAAAATTGGACAGGGGTTCCCCATATTTAGACAACCAACACCGGGCTCTTAGTCCGGTCCTGGTTCCAAAAATATGGGGGACAAAAGATGTAGGGGTCCCTCGTATTTTTAAAACCAGCACCGGGCTCGACTAGCCAAGGACATAATGCCACAGCCGGGGTATACATTTATGTAGGTCCCTGCGGCCGTGGCATTACCCCCCCAATTAGTCACCCCTGGTCGGGGTTCCCTGGAGGAGTGGGGACCCCTTAAATCAAGGGGTCACCCCCCCTCCAGGCACCCAAGGGCCAGGGGTGAAGCCCGAGGCTGTTCCCCCCATCCGTGGGCGGTGGATGGGAGGCTGATAGCCATGTGTGTAAAAAAAAGAATATTGTTTTTTGTTGTGGCACTACAAGGCCCAGCAAGCCTCCCCCACTTGCTGGTACTTGGAGAACCTCAAGTACCAGAATGCGGGGAAATAACGGGCCCGCTGGTACTTGTAGTTCTACAACAACAAAAATACCCAAATAAAAACACAACTCACACACCGTGACAGTAAAAATTTATTAAAACACACTTACACACTCACACATACTTAACTACATCCCACGCCGATCACGTCCACTTGTCCAGTAGAATCCAATAGGGGTCCTGTAAAAATTAGAGACAGATTTCTTACCTACATCCCACGCCGGTCACGTCCACTTGTCCAGTAGAATCCAATAGGGTAGGGGTACCTGTAAAAATGAAAATGATACTTACAAACTTCAATCCACAGGAGGAGAGAGAGAGAGAGAGAGAGAGAGAGGGAGAGGGAGAGGGAGGGAAGGGAGGGGGGAGAGAGAGAGAGGGAGGGAGAGGGAGGGGCAGAGAGAGAGGGAGGGGGAGGAGGGAGAGAGAGAGAGAGAGAGAGAGAGACTAACCTGCTGCTGAGGGCCACACCGGGAGGACGGAGCAGGCGGAGGAAGGGGAGAGCTGCACGGGGAGAGCCGCACAACGCCGCTCCTGTCAGCGGCGGAGGGGGGGCGCACACTGCAGACGCCACTCACCGCCGGTACCCGCCACCTCCAGCACCGCGTGTGGGTGATCGGACAAGCGGATCCAGCACTGGATCCGCTGTCCAATCACAGGTGCCTCGCTGACATGGGGGTGGTGTCCCTGTCAGCGAGGCACTTGTAGAAGTGCCGCATTCCCTATCTTTTTGAATGGGCTATTACAGTCCAGTGCTTGGCCCTGCCCCCCGCTCTGTCCCATTTCCATTATGTTTGGGAGGCACTGCTATCAGTGCCTCCCAAACACATTTAAGGCAGGAAAATTATTAGAATTACATAAAGAAGATACTTATGACACAGAACATGTGTCATAAGTATGTTCTTTATATTATTTTAATAATTAATCACAGGGGAGGAATGCACGTCCCAGATAGATAGATAGATAGATAGATAGATAGATAGACACATAGATAAATAGATAGATAATAAGCAGACACATAAATAGATAGATAGATAGATAGACAATCACACATAAAGAGAAAACTCACTTTAGTTCCTCTGTACTGGTCACGGGCAGTCTCTCTTTTGTCCCTGAGTCCTGTCAGGTGATGAGATGGCTCCGTCCATAGAGATGGGGGCGTCTAGTGGCTCCTGGCAGTACTGCAGTCAGCAGTTACTGCAGCTCTCTGCTCCCGAAGCCTTCCTTTGCTGGTCCCGCCCCCACACCTCCCCTTACTAGCGTTACAGCGCCGACACAGGACGGGAGGAGGTGACATCAGTGACGGGGCTGGAGTGTGGGGACCAGAAGATCTGCGATCCAGGCTGCCGCTGCTTGTACAGTGATGGGCGCAGCGGCAGCCGGCAACAACAGCGCACAGTGAAGGGATGCAGAGCAGTTAGAGCGCCTCTCCTGCCTGGCGCCTACCTGCATTGCATCCCTTCGCTGAGCGGGTTCCGCCGGCTCTGCCTATGGGCTACACTTCGCATTTGCAGCCAGCAGAGGGTTACCCAAGAACACTCACCCAGGGTTGTCTTAACAGCAGTGTAGGCCCCTGGGCACAGCAATGCATCCTCCAGCGGTAATGGTGGAGGGTGCTATCAGCAGCAGCTTTGATGTCCCATGGCGGCATGGGGTGTTCTATCTTCCGCTCAGCATGTAGGACCTGGAGCAGTAATTTCTACTAATTACTCCTTTACTGTACAGATGGTGCTAAACTGTAGAAGGTGGCATTGGGCTGAAAGAAGAAGCCCTGGTACATGACATCCAGGGTGGTAGGGGTGTTTAATATGAAGGGGAGGGATGGATAGTGGAGTAGGCTTAATATTTATCATTTTCCGGTAGGAGGGCAGCTTGCTTGACTGCATATATCTCATGTTCCTGAAAATATATTTCTTAGCTTTGAATGGGATAAAAAACTAGAGAGTTCCACCTTTCAGGAAGTACTGGGTACTTGGGGATAAGAGTTCAGGAGCCAGAGAAATTCACCAAAGAAAATCTAAGACTGCACATTAGGCGTGTGGAGCTGGAGCAGGGACCAGCTGCTTGAAGGCTGATATCTCTGGTTCTGGGCATAGTAGAGACAAGCTGCCAGTGTCCACCAAAAAGGGAGAGTCCCAGATTTTGGATTATGACCTCAGAGAAACTCTAAATCAGACAGAACCCGAGATATCTGGCTGGGAAGAGCAATTAACAGGCTTGGATGGGGACCACTGCTTTCAAATCAGATATCTCCAGTTCCCCAGGGCCGATTTTCAAAAATCTGGTACCCCTGGAAAGAGGCACTTACACTCCTGGGGCCCTTGGGCAAGAACCCACTGAGCCCATACGAAAAGACGGCCCTGCACTCACCGGAAATGGCCACTGTGCATGAGCGGTCAGCGGGATCACGCATGCGCAGACGCCTCAGCAGACCTCACAGCACATTGCAGGGATGGGTACTGAATAAAGGAGTGTAGTGACTAAATAGGAATGGAGAGGGTTAAACATCTGAGGCTGGGAATGGCATTGTGGGTATCAGGTGATAGGATTTATCCAATAGGGATACAGGGATAGAGCGGATAGTTTCACTCATAGGGCTAGCTGGAGGAGGAGTCAACCTCTTTTTTCTGGTCTTAGATGGGTGAGTGTCTAGTGTGTACTGCTGCATGATCTTAAGACCTGTTTTTTTAGCTTGTATTCTTGGTATTTACTGAACTGTAGTATTCCCTTGGTCTGTGCCTTTTGCTGTCTGGTGCTCCCATCTCCCCCTTTGTGGTTGCCAGCTGCTTCCTCCCCCCTTGTGCCTCCTGCCTTTGTCATGGCCACCCTCCCCTGTCCTTGCCGCTCTCCCCGTGCCCCGGCTTGTTACTGCTCAAGGCCGGGCAGCGGTGTGGTCCTGGCGGGGCCTGCTCCCTCCTCACTGCCTCCGTCCCATGCTGCCATCTCGAGGCCTGAGAGAGCGTGTCCATCATGGGCGTGCATGGTCACGGGTGTGACGGTTACCGCCTGCACCTCGGGAACTGGGACTGGGGAGGGTCGGTATGGGGGCCGCAGCAGCAGGGCAGGTGCGGGGACCGGGTCTTGGACTGCTGCTTCCCGGTCCCCGGTGGTATGCTCCCACGGGTCCACACAGGCTCTGGCAGGCGTGGGAGCCCCCTACAGGTTGGTGGGGGTAGCTCCCATGTCACTGCCAGTGCACATATGTTAGATGGGAGCCCTGGGCTTTTAGAGGGCTGGGGCTCCGCAGCTGGTGGCAATTTCAGAGGGGAGGGACAGAGCTACAGGTGTGGTTAGCCGCAATGAGAGTCCCCTTGGATGTCCTGTAGGGGGTCTTCGTTTGGATGCAGCTGGTGGCCCTGATGTCCACAGTCGGCCCTCAGGGGGTAGCCGCTCGCTTGTGGCTGGTGTGGTGGACCCTGCTCCATTTAACTCCTCTACTAGGCGCAATGGGTGGAGCCGTAGGGCTGGCAGGCGTGGCGTAGGTTCCCAGTATGGGGATGCTGTGGGGGGGTCCGGTGGCCGTTTTTGACCCTTCGGCTTTGCTGCCCTCTCCTCCATGGCTTCGGTGCTTGCTCCCTTGACGTTGCATGCTGCGCAGGGATCTAACGTGGGTTAGACGTGGCATTCAGCCTGTTTTTGGGGGTGCTGTCCCCGGTGTTGCTCAGTTTAGCAGGCGTTTAGTGATATGGGGTCAGCCGTGGCCCGACTTGGAGGTGTGGTGCCTGCATCTGCTGGGATTGGCACCTCTCCCACTATGTTGCCTCCTTCCCGCCTGCCCGGCTCTGGGCCACCAGAGCCGGTTGATTCTTCTTTTTCAGATTTCAGGGTAGATGTGGATCCGAGTGTTCGTGCCAGCGATGAGGAAGGATCGTTATCGATGGGGGATCAGTCTGGGCCGTCAGGTGAGGAGTCTTGGGAGTCCGTTGTGCAAGTTTCAGGCTCTTCCTCCAGTTCCCGCTCTGGGTATAGCTTGTCGTCCTCTTCTTCCTCTTCCTCTTCTCTCAGGTCTTCCATTAGCAGTGCTGCCCATGCGCATAAGCGCGCAGCTAAATATGCTAAATGGGAGGCGTGCAAAGCGTGCTGAGCGCAGGCGAGTCGCTGACATTTCCCATAGGGAAAGGAAGCACCGTAACTTGCCTGGAGTAGTGCATTGTGACTATACTGCGGTGTTGCACAGGCTTCATGAGAGCTGTCGTAGGAAGATTCAAAAGGGGGATTATGTGGATATGTTAGTTTTGACCGATCAAGCTAAGAAGGATTTTAAGGCTGCAAGAGCGAAGGGCGGTATTGGTGTCGAGGGCTTTAAATCATATGATAATTGGTCGGCTGGTTTTTGTGTGTTTGCCACTTGTTATCTGGAGGATCGGCCTGGCGAGCATATGAACGTAATTAGGTACATTCACATGATGCAAGGCATGCAGCATAGGTACAAAGGTGTGGATTGGCATGTGTATGATGAGCAGTTCAGACGGAAGCAGGACTGCTTACCGGTGATGGATTTTGGGTGCAAGGATGTGGAGGTGTGGCTGGATGTTACTAGGGCCCAGGAGGTAGTGAAGGATGGTTCTTGTGCTGGCCTGGATACTCTGCAGTCGGCTCCTGGTGTTTCGCGTGCATTCACGGCAGCTCCCTCTGTGTGGCAGTTTGGGGTATCCGGATGTTCCCAGGCGCTGGCTCAAGCAAAAGGCAAATGCTTTGCCTTTAATAATTCCACCTGACCCGTGGCCAATGGTGTCATTTTCGACACCTCTACTTGCGCTGCGGCGGGTCCCATCCCACGGCCACTTGCTTTCGGGCTAGCTGCCCAGTCGCTAGGGCTGGGAATCCTGCACTAGGAAAACCCACGACCGTTGCCTCCATTAAGTAGAGCCCCCACCCTGGTCCGTGTTGAGGCCATGTGCAAATGGTTGGGGTGGTATTGCCAGGGCTGGCCCGAGCTTAATTTTTTTGGTAAGCGAATTTAGAATTTAGCGCCCCTTGATGGGATCAAATTTAAAAGAGGTGTGGTCTCAGGAAAGGGCGTGGCCACACAATAGTACCCCCAGGGGTCCAGGGAGATTGTCAGTGACAGGGAGAAAGTGCGTGACTGGGTGGCAGAGGTGATGGAGATAGTGGGTGACTGAGGAGGCTGGGGTCACAGGGAGATAGTGGGTGATAGGGAGATAGTGGGTGCCATGTGCCCACAGTGCTAGATATGATGCCACAGTGCCAGATACAGATATGCCCCCACAGTGCCAGATATGCCCCCACAGTGCCAGATACAGATATGCCCCCACAGTGCCATGTGCCAGATATGCCCCCACAGTGCTAGATATGACCCCACAGTGCCACATATGACCCCACAATGCCACATATGCCCCCACAGTGCCATGTGTCCACAGTGCTAGCTATGCCCCTACAGTGCCACATATGCCCCCACAGTGCCAGATATGCCCTCACAGTGCCATGTGCCCACAGTGCCAGATATGCCCCCACAGTGCCAGGTACAGATATGCCCCCACAGTGCCATGTGCCAGATATTCCCCCACAGTGCCACATATGACCTCATAGTGCCAGATACAGATATGCCCCCACAGTGCCAGATATGCCCCCACAGTGCCAGATACAGATATGCCCCCACAGTGCCAGATATGCCCCCACAGTGCCAGACACAGATATGCCCCCACAGTGCCATGTGCCAGATACAGATGATATGACCCCACAGTGCCATGTGCCCACAGTGCCAGATATGCCCCCACAGTGCCATGTGCCAGATATGCCCCCACAGTGCTAGATATGCCCCCACAGTGCCAGATATGCCCCCTCAGTGCCATGTGCCCACAGTGCTAGCTATGCCTCCACATTACCACATATGCCCCCACAGTGCCACATATGCCCCCACAGTGCCAGATATGCCCCCACAGTGCTAGATATGCCCCCACAGTGCCATGTGCCCACAGTGCTAGCTATGCCTCCACAGTGCCACATATGCCCCCACAGTGCCACATATAACACCACAGTGCTAGATATGCCCCCACAGTGCCACATATGATGCCACAGTGCCAGATACAGATATGCCCCCACAGTGCCAGATATGCCCCCACAGTGCCAGATACAGATATGCCCCCACAGTGCCACATATGACCCCACAGTGCCACATATGACCCCACAGTGCCACATATGCCCCCACAGTGCCATGTGTCCACAGTGCTAGCTATGCCCCCACAGTGCCACATATGCCCCCACAGTGCCATGTGCCCACAGTGCCAGATATGCCCCCACAGTGCCAGATACAGATATGCCCCCACAGTGCCATGTGCCAGATATTCCCCCACAGTGCCACATATGACCCCCTAGTGCCAGATACAGATATGCCCCCATAGTGCCAGATATGCCCCCACAGTGCCAGATACAGATATGCCCCCACAGTGCCATGTGCCAGATACAGATGATATGACCCCACAGTGCCATGTGCCCACAGTGCCAGATATGCCCCCACAGTGCCATGTGCCAGATATGCCCCCACAGTGCTAGATATGCCCCCACAGTGCCAGATATGCCCCCTCAGTGCCATGTGCCCACAGTGCTAGCTATGCCTCCACAGTACCACATATGCCCCCACAGTGCCACATATGCCCCCACAGTGCCAGATATGCCCCCACAGCGCTAGATATGCCCCCACAGTGCCATGTGCCCACAGTGCTAGCTATGCCTCCACAGTGCCACATATGCCCCCACAGTGCCACATATGACCCCACAGTGCCACATATGACACCACAGTGCTAGATATGCCCCCACAGTGCCACATATGATGCCACAGTGCCAGATACAGATATGCCCCCACAGTGCCAGATACAGATATTCCCCCACAGTGCCATGTGCCCACAGTGCCAGATATGCCCCCACAGTGCCAGATACAGATATGCCCCCACAGTGCCATGTGCCAAATATGCCCCCACAGTGCCACATATGACCCCACAGTGCCAGATACAGATATGTCCCCACAGTGCCATGTGCCCACAATGCCAGATATGCCCCCACAGGTGCTAGATATGCCCCCACAGTGCCACACATGACACCACAGTGCCATGTGCCCACAGTGCTAGCTATGCCCCAACAGTGCCACATATGACCCCACAGTGCCATGTACCCACAGTGCTAGCTATGCCCCCACAGTGCCACATATGCCCACAATGCCAGATATGCCCCCACAGTGCCACATATGCCCCCATAGTGCTGCTCACCATTTTGCTGCTTTGAAGAGAGCGCAGCACGCGCCTCTCCTGCCTGCCGCCGCGCCCCTCAGTCTGATCTCCAGCGGTGACGGCAGCGTGTATATCTCAAATCAGGCACCAGTCCGCGAGCTCTGATTGGCTAACGAACCAGCACCTGATTTGAGCTAAACACTCCGCCATCACTGCCAAACACCAGACTGAGGGACAGGGCAGCAGGCAGAAGAGGCGCGTGCTGCGCTCTCCTCGCCTGTTGTGGACGGGCGGCGGATCGCGATCGACTGGTCACATGTCCGCGATCGACCAGTCAATCGCGATCAACTGTTTAGCCACCCCTGCAGCTGCCGGAGCCTTCAACACTGTGGCACCTTACCCGTGCGCGTACCACGCGTAACGGACGGGCGGGGCGGCCCTGGGTATTGTGATAGAGAGGCTGCGGAATTTCTGTTTGATAGTTTTTGTTTTTGTTTTCAGTTTCTGGTCCAGGGGGACATTCGTGTGGGGACTCACAGGGACTTGCTGTCTGCCTGTTCTTTTCCTGATGTTTTGTGCGGCAAAGTTGATAAGGAGATTCAGCTAGGGCGCATGGCGGGCCCTTTCTTGCAGCCCCCGCTGGAGAATTTAGTTATTTCTCTGGTGGGTGTTGTTCCTAAAAAGGCGCCAGGGAAGCTTAGGCTCATTCAACATTTGTTTTACCCATTGGGCTTATTGGTTAACGATGCCATACCTTCTGAGCATTGCCCGGTGGTCTACCAATTGTTTGACGATGCTCTCTGGTTAGGAATTATGGTCCTGGGGCCCTCATGGCTAAGATCGATGTTGAATCGGCTTTCCGTCTGCTTCTAATGCACCCCAGCTCATTTAGATATGTGGGTTTTCAGATTGGTGCTTGCCTATGGGATGTTCCATTTCCTGTGCTTTTTTCGAAAAGTTCGGCACCTTCCTGCATTGGTGCGTGGAGTTTTCTTCAGGTGGCCATGGGATTGCCCAGTACCTGGATGACTTTCTTTGCGTGGGACTGGCTGGTTCTAGTAGCTGTGGTGATCTTTTGTTCAGTTTGCGCGTGCTTTTCTGTCATTTTGGAGTGCTGATAGCGGATGATAAGACGGAGGGCCATCTCTCTTGCTTATCATTTTTGGGGATTCAAACTGACACTGTGCAGGGCTGTTGCTGCCTGCCACAGGATAAGGTGGCCGAGCTGCGTGAGGTCTTTGCGCAGTGTGGTGCATCGCGTAAAATGACGCTTCGGCAGGCTCAATCGCTTTTGGGTCTGCTGAACTTTGCCTGCAGGGTCATCCCTATGGGACGGCTTTTTGTTGTAAATTGGAGCGAGCCACAGCAGGGGTCTCCAGATCCCATCATTTGATCAGGTTGTCTTCCGAGATTAAACAAGACTTAGCTGTTTGGGCTTCCTTTCTCTGGGATTTTAATGGTGTTCGGATATGGCTGGACCCTCGTGTCGATAATTTTTGTTTGCAGTTGTTTACCGACGCTGCTGGGGCGTCGGGTTTTGGTTGTTACCTTGGCGGGACCTGGTGTGCACACCACCCCTGTCTGCACAGCTGGTTTGATGGCGGTTTGACTAAGGACTTTTTGCTCTTGGAGTTGTTCCCCATCATGGTGGCCATGGAAGTTTGGGACGTGCGTCTTTGCAATCGTAGCATCTTGTTCAGGTGTGATAAATTTGGGTGTGGTGCATGCGATTAATAATCAACGGTCTAAGTCGCTGATGGTGTTGCGCATTTTAGCACAGCTGGTGCTGACATGTTTGCACTGAAATGTTCTGTTTAGGGCGCAACATGTTCTGGGGGTTGATAACGAGGTTGCCGATGCGCTATCTCGGTTTCAATGGGAGATATTCTGGACACTTGCTCTGGATGCTGATGATGTTGGGGTGCTCTGCCCTACTTATGTTTGGTAGGTTATCGAGCCAGCTTGGAGGGGCTAGCAGATCATTCCATCGCCTGGAGTACCCTCTGGAATTACCATCAGGCTTGGGTTGAATGGGAGGCGTTTGCCCGTGATCGGGGGCTTGCAGGTATGAGCAAGCATCAGACGATGCTCTCTTTTATTTGGCAGCTCTATGTTTGTGGAAGATCTAGGGTGGTTGTCTCTAGATACCTTACGGGTATTTCCTTTTTTACAAACTTTTTTTACTCGTGAAGGCATGAAAGGTTGGGCTCGGGTAGTGCCGGTTGCCCCAGATAGTAGGCACCCCCATCGATGCGTCCCTTTTCCCATCTGTTCTCGTGGCAGTTGCTGATGTCGCTTTGCTGGCTTTCGAGACCTTGTTATTTCAGTTAGCCTTTTCCATGGCATACCACGGTGCTTTCCGGGTATCGGAGTTGGTTGCCCACTCCAAACGGACGGATGCGATGATGCTCCTTTCCAACGTGCATGTCGGTGATAGGTTGTTGTGGTATAGAGTTTGTCACTCTAAGAGCGATCAGATGTACAGGGTAAAGTGGGTTCCGTTGGTGCCCTCCGTTTCTCTGGTCGTCTGTCCGGTGGCACTGCCCGTCCGTTATGTATTGGTTCGGCCTTCCTCAGAAGGTTTGTGGCTGTTCCGTTATGATGGCTCTCCGCTTACTAAGTATCAGTTTAGCTGGATGCTGCGTCATTGCCTTGTCGGTTTAGGCCTCTCACCTCGGGACTTAGGTACTCATTCCTTTGGGATTGGGGCTGCTACGTCAGCCGCTGCTGCTGGGTTTTCGGTTGGTGCAATTAAGGCTTTAGGCCATTGGAAATTGGACAGTTATAAACGCTACATTAGGCCTGATCTTTTATCTTAACCTTTCAAAGTTGGTTGCTCGTATTGGTTTTTTTTTTTTGGCTAATTGTTCACTTCATTTGTCTGTTTGTCTTCCCATGTCCTTCCTACTGAGGGAGTAACTACTCACCACTGTTGGCAGCGGGGTTCTGGGGGGTTTTATGGTTTTTTACCTGGACTGATGGGCCTAATTCGGCTTGATTACATTCTGATTTGGCTAATTGGCTCCAATCCTATGTCCCTCAGCAGGTTTAATGTTTTAACTCCAGTCAAGTTATTTGTGTGTTCCCTTATCTCCCCCCCCCCCCTGTACTTCCACCCCCCTCCCCTCCCATTTCTTCCACCTCCTCCCTTTGTTTGTTTTTACCTATCCTCTTGTGTCTGATGCTGCTTCAATTGGCTGGAAGCTTGTCTATTATTGCACTCTACTGTGCACACAAAAATTTTTCTTTTGGCAGATCCTCCGGTATTACTTTTTAACTTTTAGATTTGCGTCCCATGCTAACTTTTACTCATATTCTTTCCCTCCTTCCCCTGTAGGATTGGTGGGTGATAGGTGTAGAGTGTGTATTGTGGGTCACTCCTACGTTTACTGGGCAGCTCGGTTTATGGCATCGGATGGGGCTCTGTTTTATGCCAGCCGTGATGAGACAAGGTGGATAGGTGTGAGAAGTATGTGTTGGTCGAATTTTAAGTCTGTACTTTTGGATAATGTGATGTAGCATGGTTTGCCTGCAGTTTTGGTGTTGTATCTAGGTGGTAATGATTTTGGGAAGGGGTCTATGTTGGAGTTGCGTTGTGTCATTTTGGAGGATTTGATGCTTGTCAGGGGGCATGGCTGTCCTGCACTTTGGTGTGGTCTTTTGTTGTGCCCAGGTTGTTTTGGCATGGAGTGGCTTATTGTCAGGCCATTGACGAGGCCAGGAAGAAGCTTAACTCAGCTGTGGCTAAAGGGGTTCTGGTTAATGGTGGTGCCATGGTACCGCATGAGCAGATCAGATTCCATTATCATTATTTTTACCGGCCCAATGGGGTGCATTTGGATAGGGAGGGTTACTTATTTCTGGAGAATCTCATTTTGGTGGTGTCTTCTGTGAGGTAGGCTTATGGTGGCAGAGCAAAGTTTCTGGGACCAGGAACTTCGCTTGTGGTGGGAAAAAATGGCAGGTTACCTGTTTTAGATCACAGATGGATTGTTTGTTGATTGATTCATAGTTGTTTGGTGCGCTCACCTTCATTGATTGTGTATAATGGCTGGACTACCTAGACAGGGGCAGCGACATCACCCAGACGGGTGTGTATTCATGGTAGAAAGTTGAGTCAATACCTTTTGTTGATAGTTTGTTTGGGAAGTATGTTGCAGTTTTGCAGTTTGGGGAATGGATTCTACCCGTTCTTTCTTTACCACCATTATCTAATCATTTTCTTTACAGCTAGTTAAAGTTTATAGTTGTTTAAATAAATCAGCTAACATTTCTCTGCCAAATCTTATAGGCCCTACACACTTGGCGATATTCTGAAAGATATGAACGATCTCGTTCATAAATGAACGAGAACTCGTTCATATCTTTCAGTGTGGAGACATAAGCGATGAACGATGCGCGTCCCCGCGCTCGTTCATCGCTGGTCTCCCGTCGGCTGTGCATGCAGGCCAATATGGACGATCTCGTCCATATTTGCCTGCACTTCAATGCAGCCGCGTGACGGGGGGAGTGAAGAAACTTCACTCCCCCCGTCACTGCCCCCCCCGCCGCCGGGTTGCTCGTCGGCCGTATCGGCCGTCGGGCACCTCGGCGGCACATCGCCAAGTGAGTAGGGCCCTTTAGTCTCCGTGTTGTTCTTTTATGTAAGATAAAGTGTTTGAGTTATGATTCATGCACAAGATCATTCATCAGCCATTAGGATGTTTAATACATCCTGCCAATGTGATCGCATTCTGTAAGGCAATCTTGGGTGGCAATATCACGAGTGGTATTCTTTATTGTATGTTTTTTTAACACCCCCCCCCCCCCCCCCCCCCCCAAAAAAAAAAAAAAGAGCATGCAATATGCAGACAGGAGTACTGTCAGACAATGTATACCAAACAAAATTACAATACATGCCCAACAAAAACAGGATATATAAAGCACTCATCATTATAACATTAAGCAGTAAGAGCACACAGGTGCCATGTGAGCTCACATATCAAGGATAAAGTGAGAGTAACCTATAGCTGAGGCATATAGAGATACAGAGATAACTACATACCTCCCAACTGTCCCGATTTTCGCGGGACAGTCCCGTTTTTTGGGGACTGTCCCGCTGTCCCACCCGCGGGCCGCAGTGTCCCGCGGTGGGGGGGGCAGTTGGGAGGCTCTGTCTGTCGCTGCCCTGCTTAGCAGAGCAGCGGTGAACAGACGCTGTGCGCATGCGCACAGCGTCTATTCACTGAAGTCAGAGGGAGAGGGGGCATGCCCCCTCAGTGATGAAAACGGGGGCATGGCTCGCGATCGCGGGTCCTCCCGCGAAGCCACGCCCCCTTTTACTTTGGTCACGCCCCCTTTTCTGGAGCGCGCGCGGCTTAGCCGCGCGTGTATCCCGCTTTCAAAGGGGACAAAGTTGAGAGGTATGTAACTATATTGCAGACCATGAATAGAATAGGCATAGAATGAAGGAATATTGAAAAAATATATATATATAATTTCGGAGACATCCGCCATAAATCTAAACAGAATAAAACAAAAATTGAAAACAAAACCCTACAGTCTCTAACTAAATAAAAAAATAAAAAAAATAAAAACCCAAAACAAACCACCTCAGAACCCCCCACCCTGTATAACCTAACCCCAACCTAGGTATACCTGGATCCCTATAACCCCCCCCCCCCCACCCCCACCTAAGCTACTTAACTTGTCTAAGCCTAAAACCCCCCACACCCCATCCCCAAAACGAGTTTAAATAAAATAGATATATGACTGGAGCAACTGAAAAGATAATATCAAAGGGTCAAAATCTAAATATAGTAGAACTCCCACGTATAAACTTACATATGTGAACATATGGAAATAAGATAAACAACCATAAAATATGAAGGATAGTGTTTGCTATACCCAATAGATATTCCAATGCGTATCTGGATATAGAAGCTCTTAGATGAAAATTTTTCAAATTAAACATAGTGTGGAACTATGTAATAATAACAAAGTTATACCAATAATAAGACATACAAAAAGCATGGAAATGGACAATATTTTAGAGAGAATCAGTGAGAAAATAAAACATAGCAAGGGTCCTGGCAACGGTAAATCAGTACACAGACTTGAAAAGAAACAAAATCAGTCTGGGGGACAGGCCCATTCTGGAACCACATATCCCAACAATTCACAAACAGTAACCAGCAAACAAATGGAGTCATCAGCCATCTTGCACAGCATTATCCAAGTAGAGAAGAGTAAAGGCCTCAAATGCACAAAAATTATAGAATGGAAATCCATCCCCCTCCCTAGCACCTCAACGGACTGCAATGTGATACAGTACATGTCACGGCGCCGCCGCGGTCCCCATACTTACCCCTCCGGGCGCGCTGGGTCTCCGTGCGGCTGTCCTCGCTGGCGGGTCCCGGCGTCCGGCGCTCCGGCCGGCCGGCGTGTGCGCCCGGCGTCCACTGGAGGTGCGGGTGACGTCATCAGTGCTTCCTCCAATCAGGCCCTGGCGGGAAGTTCAAATTCAGACGCCGGGCAGTGCTCCGGCGCCTGAGTATCATCGTTGCTACTGTACCTGTGATCTCCAGAGCTCCCGTGCTTCCAGCGTCCCGTGCTTCCAGCACCTCCGTGCCTCAGCATCTCAGTGTCTCCAGTGTCTCCGTGCTTCCAGCACCTCCGTGCCTCAGCACCTCCGTGCCTCAGCGTCTCTGTGCTTCCAGCACCTCCGTGCCTCAGCATCTCCGTGCCTCAGCACCTCCGTGCCTCAGCGTCTCCGTGCCTCAGCATCTCAGTGTCTCCGTGCTTCCAGCACCTCCGTGCCTCAGCATCTCAATGTCTCTAGTGTCTTCGTGCTTCTAGCACCTCCGTGCCTCAGCACCTCCGTGCCTCAGCGTCTCCGTGCTTCCAGCACCTCTGTGCCTCAGCGTCTCCGTGCCTCAGCACCTCCGTGTGTCAGCACCTCCGTGCCTACAGCACCACCGTGCCTCAATACCTCAGTGCCTCCAGCACCTTTGTGCCTCCAGCACCTCTGTACCTCAGCACTCAGCATCGCTGTGTCTCCGGCACCTCCGTGCCTCAATACATCCGTGCCTCAATACCTCCGTGCCTCCAGCACCTCTGTGCCTCAGCACCGCTGTGCCTCTGGCACCACCGTGCCTCAATACCTCCGTGCCTCCAGCACCTTTGTGCCTCCAGCACCACTGTGACTTCAAGCATCACAACATCTCTAAGCGCCTCAGCGCCTTCAAAGACACCTCAGTACCTTTAGCATTTCGGTGCCTCTAGTACCTCAGTGCCTCCAGCACCCCAACATCGCTCACTGTAAGCTTTTGGTACTCTCCACCAATTCATCAGCCTCTTTACAAGTCTTGTCTTTCAGGAGACCTTCAAGCATTCACCCTTGCCTCCTGCCTACCGTCTTAATCCTGTATGAGGAAGACCTACATCCGGCCATCTCTACTGCGACCCAGTAGCGGTTCCTCTTCCCGGTCACCGGAAGAAGCCCCGAGTCCACAACACTTCTCAACCAGGTCAGTGATAGTATACTCAGGCCACATGGACCCGGGGAATCGGAACACAGAGTCGAGCGCCATCCAAAGTTTGGCTTCCCGAGTTCAGTCTCAAGAGGCGACACAGGGTCAAGTGATGCAATATCTCCAGGAACTGTCCGGCCGATTGGATCAAATCCAAGCATCCTTAGCCTCCGCAATTCCGGCTCCAGCTTCCGTAACTGCTCCAGTTGCTGTTTCCAGTAATGTCCAACCTCCGGCCGGTACCAGGTCACGTCTTCAGCTTCCTACTCCTTCCCGCTATAATGGGAACCCAAAGAATTGCCGTGGTTTTTTAAATCAGTGCGAGGTGCACTTCGAGCTGCTCTCTCATAACTTCCCTACGGATCGCTCTAAGGTAGCGTATATCATTTCCCTGCTTGAAGGATCAGCGTTAGATTGGGTGTCTCCCTTGTGGGAACGATCTGATCCCGTGGTTTCCAACTACACCAACTTCATCACGTCCTTTCGAAGAATCTTCGACGAACCCGGCAGGATGACCACTGCTTCTTCCGACTTGCTCTGTGTTCGTCAGGGCTCCCGTTCCGTGGGTCAGTACATGGTTCATTTCCAGACCATTGCCTCTGAATTACGCTGGAATAATGATGCCTTGAGAGCTGCCTTCTGGAACGGTCTTTCCGACCGGCTGAAAGATGAGTTGGTCACAAGGGATCTGCCGGATCCATTAGAAGAGTTGATTTCCCTTTGCGTCAAAGTGGATCTTCGGATGCAGGAGCGTGGAAGAGAACGTAGCCGTTCAGATCGTTCCAGGTTCCGGAATCCTACTCCTAGGCCGGTGGCTATGCCTAGCTCGGACGAGCCCATGCAAATTAACCGATCCCGACTGTCTCCGGAAGAACGACAGCGTCGTCGTGAGGGTAAACTTTGCCTTTACTGTGGAGCCGCAGATCATTTTCTCAAGTTTTGTAAATCCCGTCCGGGAAATGGGCAGGCCTAGCTTGTTCCGGAGGAGTCAAGCTGGGGGTTACGACAAAATCTTCTCCAATTTTGGACTGTTTGCTTCCTGTAACTTTAGTCACCGATTCAGCCTCCAAGTCTTGTGAAGCCCTGTTGGATTCAGGAGCTGCGGGGAACTTCGTTTCTTCCTCCTGTGTCCAAAGCATGGGTTTAAAGTTACGGCCTATCGAGTGGCCTATTTCGTTGACGGCTATCAACGGGACTAGAATTTTCAAGGGTCTCATAATGTGGCGCACGGAGCCAGTTAAGCTGCAGGTCGGGGCTCTACATCAAGAAAGTCTGGAATTCTTGGTGATTCCAGAAATGCACCACGATCTGGTCCTTGGAATGCCTTGGCTAAAAATTCATAATCCCCACATTGACTGGAAGTCTTCACAAATTCTGTCTTGGAGTTCCTTTTGTCACGCTAATTGTCTCACTCCTGTTTGTCCGCTCCGTGTCTCTTCCAAGACGAATGAAGAGTATATTCCGGAGGCGTATCAAGGGTACAAGGATGTGTTTTCGGAACAAGCAGCTGATCTGTTACCACCTCATAGGCCTTGGGACTGCCCTATTGACCTTGTCCCAGGGAAGACGCCACCTCGTGGTCGCACATATCCCCTGTCACTTCCCGAGACTCAAGCTATGTCGGAATATATTAAGTCCAATCTGCTCAAGGGATTTATTCGTCCCTCTTCCTCCCCTGCTGGAGCGAGCTTCTTTTTCGTGAAGAAGAAGGACGGGGGGTTGAGACCATGTATCGACTACCGCGGCTTAAACGATATCACTATCAAGAATAAATACCCCTTGCCACTAATCACAGAGTTATTTGATAGGGTTCGTGGTGCCCACGTTTTCTCCAAACTCGACCTGAGGGGAGCTTATAATCTCATACGCATCCGAGAAGGGGATGAATGGAAGACTGCCTTCAATACCCGGGATGGGCATTACGAATACTTGGTGATGCCGTTCGGTCTTAGTAATGCGCCTGCTGTTTTCCAGGGATTCGTCAACTAAATCTTCCGAGACATGTTATATCAGAGTGTTGTGGTATATTTGGACGACATACTGATTTTTTCCAAAAATCTTGTTGAACACAGGACTCAAGTCAAAGAAGTGCTCCACCGTTTACGAGAGAATCATCTCTATGCTAAGCTCTCCAAATGTACCTTTGAGGTAACATCAATTCCGTTCCTCGGTTATATCATCTCGGGGACGGAGCTTCGCATGGATCCGGAAAAGCTCTCTGCCATTCGTGACTGGACTCAGCCTCTCTCTTTGAAAGCAATACAAAGATTCCTGGGCTTTGCGAATTACTACAGGAAATTCGTTAGAGGTTTCTCCACCATTGTCACGCCCATTACTGCCTTGACTAGAAAGGGCTCTAATCCGAGTTTGTGGCCTCCCGAAGCCATTGAGGCCTTTTCCCACTTGAAGTTCGCTTTCATGTCCGCTCCAGTTCTCCAACAACCAAATTTCGATGAACCTTTTTTCCTAGAGGTTGACGCATCTTCAGTCGGGGTTGAGGCCGTTCTCTCTCAGTACTCCTCTGATAAGAAATTACATCCGTGTGGCTTCCACTCTCGTAAATTCTCTCCGGCCGAACGAAATTACACCATTGGAGACCAGGAACTTTTGGCAATTAAATCCGCCTTGGAAGAGTGGAGATATCTCTTAGAAGGGGCTAAACATGTGTTTACCATTTACACTGATCACAAAAATTTGTTGTACATCAAATCCGCACAATGCTTGAATCCTCGCCAAGCGAGATGGGCACTTTTCTTTACCCGATTTTCGTTTGTTATCAAGTACCGGGCCGGGACTCTCAATATTAAAGCGGATGCGCTGTCCCGTTCACAAGTTTCCACAGACGAGGATGAATCTTTTGAGCGGAGTTTAATTCTAAATCCAGTTTCTGTCTCCGCTGCTTTAACTACTCCAGCTCCTCCTCCTGGAAGAATGTCCGTACCAGCTAGATTCCGGCCAAGAATATTACAGTGGGCCCATAATTCCAAGTTTTCCGGTCATTCCGGTGCCCAGAAGATGTACAAGTTTCTGCAAAGGTCTTACTGGTGGAAAACCATGAGGAAGGATGTACAGGATTACGTTAATTCTTGTCCACAGTGTACACAACATAAATCTCCTCGCCTGCCTTCTGCTGAGTTGCTTCGTCCTTTGCCTATTCCTGTGAGACCCTGGACTCACATTTCCATGGACTTCATCACTGACTTGCCCAGTTCCAAGGGTTGCAACACCGTTTGGGTAATCATCGACCGTTTTTCGAAGATGGCACACTTCGTTCCTTTGACTGGTCTACCGACAGCTCCGAAACTAGCTCTACTGTTCATCCAAGAACATTTTCGGTTGCATGGGTTGCCACAGGAAATAGTCTCTGATCGTAAGGTACAGTTCACCGCAAGGTTTTGGAAAGCCCTCTGTTCGACTCTACAGATTAAACTTACGTTTTCATCCGCTTATCATCCCCAAACGAATGGACAAACGGAACGAGTCAATCAAGATCTAGAGTCTTTCCTTCATCTTTATCTCTCCCCTTCACAGGACAACTGGGTGGAGTTGTTACCTTGGGCGGAGTTTGCCCATAATCATTCGTTTAATTCTTCCACTGGTGAATCTCCATTCTTCGTCAACTATGGGTTCCATCCACGTGTTCCAGAATTTCCAAGCCTTCCGATAGAAGAGGTTGCAGCTGTAACGTCCACTCTACAACACTTCGGACAAATGTGGAGTAAGATTCTGTCATGACTGAGGTTTTGTGAACCCGGTGTTAGTGAAGTCTGTGCGGGCGACTGGAGAATTATATGAATACTACCACTGACCTGGTTTGGGAGTGTTGTGGACTCGGGGCTTCTTCCGGTGACTGGGAAGAGGAACCGCAGCAGAGATGGCCGAATCTAGGTTCTCCCCATGCAGGATTAGGTCAGCAGACAGGGGGCACGTGTGAACGCTGAAGGTCTCCTGAAAGACAGAACTGGAAAGGCGCTGATGAATCAGTGAAGAATACCAGGTACAACTGCGCTAAAGTGCACTGGATGCTTGGAGACACTGAGGTGCTAGGAGACACTGGGCTGCATAGAGACACTGGGGTGCGTAGAGACACTGGGGTGCGTAGAGACACTGGGGTGCTTGGAGGCACTGAGATGCCGGAAGCACGGAGATGCTGAAGCACAGAGATGCTGGAGGTACGAGGTGCTGAGGCACGGGGGTGCTGAGGCACGAGGTGCTGGAAGCACGGAGGCGCCGAGGCACGGAGGTACTGGAGGCACGAGGTGCTGAGACACGGAGGTGCTGAGGCACGGAGGTACTGAGGCACGGAGGTGCTGAGGCACGGGGTGCTGAGGCACGGGGTGCTGAAAGCACGGAGGTACTGGAGGCACGAGGTGCTGAGTCACGGAGATGCTGGAAGCACGGAGGTGCTGAGGCACAGAGGTACTGAAAGCACGGAGGTACTGGAGGCACGAGGTGCTGAGTCACGGAGATCCTGGAAGCACGGAGGTGCTGAGGCACGGGATACTGGAGGCACGAGGTGCTGGAGCACGGAGGTGCTGAGGTACTGAGGTACTGAGGCACGGAGATGCTGAGGCACGGAGATGCTAAGGCACGGAGGTGCTGAGATACTGAGGCACAGAGATGCTGAGGCACGGAGATGCTGAGGCACGGAGATGCTGAGGCACGGAGATGCTGGGGGGATACTGGAACTCTGGAGATCACAACTACAACAGCAGTAAAGATGAATCACGGCAGCTGTGGTTTTCAGTTGAGACTATGGAATATAATACTGTGCCTTTAAGATGAACCACTGCAGCTGTGCCTTTACTTTGAGACTCGTGGAAATAGTGATCATCAGTGGCAACACAAAAGTAAACCAAACAGGTTAAAAAGGAACAGAGTTTTTCTCAGGAACTAGAGTATAAAGGTTACCTTTAGGGAGCTCAGCTTGAAGACTCACACATAGCTGTGAGTGTGACACAAGGAACTGCCCAGTTTCTAACTCAGCCTCCTGACTTATACTTCCTGGTCCTTGGTGATTGGCGAGCAGGATTAGGTGAAGCAGAGAGTCTCAGGCTGGCAGAGGATTGGACAACTCTGGGTCAGGTGAACAGTCACTGTCATGTGACTACTCTAGCCAAGGCTGTGATGTAGAATGAGGCCTAGCAGGCCGAGAGAACACTGAAGCCTGAACTTCTGCAAAACATAGGATGCTGGCTTTTAGGCCTAAACTTCAGATTACTGAATTCAGCCTCACACAGGAGCTCACCACAGGTGGAGCAAATTAACTATTACCTTTCAGGCAGAGAACTCAGGAAAACTCATAGTGCTGACAAGCTGTTTAATTCAGTGGGAAAAAGACACAGGATCCGGGACAGATGGCAGGGGTAAGTCACCAAATATGAAACCTACAGTCAGGATTGTGACAGTATCCCCCTCTTCAAGGGTGGACTCCGGACACCCATCTTGAATCTTAGAGGAACTTGAGAAATTCATATAGAAGAACTTAGGACCTTCGTTGATGCCTCTTCTTCTTACGGGAACATTTGGTTTTGACCAGGGAGAGCGGAATCTCCTGTAAAGAAAAAACTTCCTTAGAAAACATGGGACCTCCCCTGAAAGAAGTAGCATCATGAACTGGATCAAATTCAGAGTCTGAGTCCAAGTCTATTGGAAGATACCAGTCTTCTTTGGGAGTAACTACATCCGTTTTGTAAGCTGCATTAACAAGTTCAGAACAACACAAGGAACTTGGAGTGGAATCAATGGAAACATAACCAACACTTAAATCAACAGGCTGTTGTCTTTGTACTGTTTTCCAATTCTTGGCATTCCTGAAATTCCTAATGTATTGGTTCATCAAGGCATTATCTTGCTCAGAAAGCGATGGGTCAGAAAACAGAGCATTGGCTGAATGTTCTGAAGACTGAGTGGAGGATGAAATTGGACTCAAGGAAACAGATGCCACTGAAACAACATTAGACTGAGGTACCCATTCAGACATTAGGTCAATAGCCTTGGTATTTTTCTTGACTTTAGATGATAGAGCAGAATTATCCAGACATCGAGGAGAAGAGGTATTAGAATTCCCCACGGAAGCTGTGGACTCAGTGCTAGAAGACAAGGAAACAGAATCAGAGACAGACTGAAGTCTAATTTTAGAACTAGATGGTGGAAGTCCTTTACTGGGAGCAACTGACAAAAGTTCTTTACTCGGACCAATGCTTGGAATCTGTTGGAGTCCAGATGAGCTTGAACAGACTGAAACTGGAGAAATCTTTGGCTGGACGAGTAGGACTGGATTGGATCCGAGGATACTTGAATTGGCTGGAACCAAAGGAGACTGACCAGGCTGGTCCTGGAGTATCACTGGACCGGCTGGAACCGGGACGAACTGACCAGGCGGAGCCTGGAGTATTGCTGGACCGGCTGGAACCGGGACGGACTGACCAGGCGGAGCCTGGAGTATTGCTGGACCGGCTAGAACCGGGACGGACTGACCAGGCTGGGCCTGGAGTATTGCTGGACCGGCTGGAACCGGGACGGACTGACCAGGCTGGGCCTGGAGTATTGCTGGACCGGCTGGAACCGGGACGGACTGACCAGGCGGAGCCTGGAGTATTGCTGGACCGGCTGGAACCGGGACGGACTGACCAGGAGGAGCCTGGAGTATTGCTGGACCGGCTGGAACCGGGACGGACTGACCAGGCGGAGCCTGGAGTATTGCTGGACCGGCTGGAACCGGGACGGACTGACCAGGCTGGGCCTGGAGTATTGCTGGACCGGCTGGAACCGGGACGGACTGACCAGGTGGAGCCTGGAATATAGCTGGACCGGCAGGAGCCCCCTCTTCACAAGGCTGAACTGAGGCAGGAGCCCCCTCATCACGGGGCTGGGCTGAGGCAAGAACCCCCTCTTCACGGGGCTGGGCTGAAGCAAGAGCCCCCTCTTCACGGGGCTGGGCTGAAGCAAGAGCCCCCTCTTCACGGGGCAGGGCTGCACTCTGTAGACTCTCTGGCTGGGCAGCACTCTGTAGACTCTTTGGCTGGGCAGCACTCTGTAGACTCTCTGGCTGGGCAGCACTCTGTAGACTCTCTGGCTGGGCAGCACTCTGTAGACTCTCTGGGGCTTGACCCTCTGAACCCCTCTCTGGGGCTAAAAACACGGACGACCCTCGTTGGGCTGAAGACACGGACGCCACTCCTTGGGCTGAAGACACGGACGCCCCTCCTTGGGCTAAAGACACGGACTCCTCTGTGACTCTAAATGGCTTAAACATTCTTCTCTGGACACCTAACTTGGGATAAGGTCTTTTAATCACCGGACCCCAGTCATAAATTTGAGTCTCTTTCAGAGTAGCCATCTTGATACCCCCGTCAGCAGTAGCAGGATCGGCTACTGTGGATGACTTGTAGACATGAGCACTGTGATACTGAGATTTGTCACCATTCCCTGGCTTACGAAGAATGCAGTCTTTAACAAAGTGACTGGAATTTCCACAGTAAAGACAGAGGTGTAGCTCCCTACGCCGCTGACGTTCAGCTTCAGAGAGTTTGGGGCGTGGATAGCTCTGATGAACAACTTTTCCTTGCACAGAGAAAGAGACTTTATTAACTGGATGGGACAAAACAGGTTCAACAACGTTGGTAGTATTCCTGAAGAGATCAGGCATCACAGAAAGAATACTAGACAAAAGTTCCTGTAACTGTAATAACATCTGGTAGAAAAACTGCAGTTGGTCAGGAGTCTTAGTGCAGAAGGTCAGAGAATCTCTGGAGAAAGAATTCCGCTGCAGACACTGTGCTAATTGATGCTGAGTCGACTCCAGACCTTCCAAGCGTCCTGCAATATTGCTTAGGAGGTCCTGCGTCAGACAAACACTTTCGGTCGGGTCCATGTGGCCAGTTCCTACTGTCATGACTGAGGTTTTGTGAACCCGGTGTTAGTGAAGTCTGTGCGGGCGACTGGAGAATTATATGAATACTACCACTGACCTGGTTTGGGAGTGTTGTGGACTCGGGGCTTCTTCCGGTGACTGGGAAGAGGAACCGCAGCAGAGATGGCCGAATCTAGGTTCTCCCCATGCAGGATTAGGTCAGCAGACAGGGGGCACGTGTGAACGCTGAAGGTCTCCTGAAAGACAGAACTGGAAAGGCGCTGATGAATCAGTGAAGAATACCAGGTACAACTGTGCTAAAGTGCACTGGATGCTTGGAGACACTGAGGTGCTAGGAGACACTGGGGTGCGTAGAGACACTGGGGTGCGTAGAGACACTGGGGTGCGTAGAGGCACTGGGGTGCTTGGAGGCACTGAGATGCCGGAAGCACGGAGATGCTGAAGCACAGAGACGCTGGAGGTACGAGGTGCTGAGGCACGGGGGTGCTGAGGCACGAGGTGCTGGAATAACGGAGGCGATGAGGCACGGAGGTACTGGAGGCACGAGGTGCTGAGACACTGAGGTGCTGAGGCACGGAGGTGCTGAGGCACGGAGGTGCTGAGGCACGGGGTGCTGAAAGCACGGAGGTACTGGAGACACGAGGTGCTGAGTCACGGAGATGCTGGAAGCACGGAGGTGCTGAGGCACAGAGGTACTGAAAGCACGGAGGTACTGGAGGCACGAGGTGCTGAGTCACGGAGATCCTGGAAGCACGGAGGTGCTGAGGCACGGGATATTGGAGGCACGAGGTGCTGGAGCACGGAGGTACTGAGGTACTGAGGCACGGAGATGCTGAGGCACGGAGATGCTGAGGCACGGAGGTGCTGAGTTACTGAGGCACAGAGATGCTGAGGCACGGAGATGCTGAGGCACGGAGATGCTGAGGCACGGAGATGCTGGAGGGATACGGGAACTCTGGAGATCACAACTACAACAGCAGTAAAGATGAACCATGGCAGCTGTGGTATTCAGTTGAGACTATGGAATATAATACTGTGCCTTTAAGATGAACCACTGCAGCTGTGCCTTTACTTTGAGACTCGTGGAAATAGTGATCATCAGTGGCAACACAAAAGTAAACCAAACAGGGTAACAAGGAACAGAGTTTTTCTCAGGAACTAGAGTATAAAGGTTACCTTTAGGGAGCTCAGCTTGAAGACTCACACATAGCTGTGAGTGTGACACAAGGAACTGCCCAGTTTCTAACTCAGCCTCCTGACTTATACTTCCTGGTCCTTGGTGATTGGCGAGCAGGATTAGGTGAAGCAGAGAGTCTCAGGCTGGCAGAGGATTGGACAACTCTGGGTCAGGTGAACAGTCACTGTCATGTGACTACTCTAGCCAAGCCTGTGATGTAGAATGAGGCCTAGCAGGCTGAGAGAACACTGAAGCCTGAACTTCTGCAAAACATAGGATGCTGGCTTTTAGGCCTAAACTTCAGATTACTGAATTCAGCCTCACACAGGAGCTCACCACAGGTGGAGCAAATTAACTATTACCTTTCAGGCAGAGAACTCAGGAAAACTCATAGTGCTGACAAGCTGTTTAATTCAGTGGGAAAAAGACACAGGATCCGGGACAGATGGCAGGGGTAAGTCACCAAATATGAAACCTACAGTCAGGATTGTGACAGATTCATGCTAATCTTAAGAAGGTTTCAGTCCGGTACAAGTTCTTTGCAGATAAGAAACGGCGAGCCGCTCCACAATACAAGGTTGGTGACAGGGTATGGCTGTCCACACGTAATCTCCGGTTGAAGGTGCCCACCATGAAGTTTGCTCCAAGATTCATCGGTCCTTACCCTGTGCTACAAGTCCTGAATCCTGTGGTCTGCAAGCTGGGTTTACCTTCGCACCTACTTATACCTAATGCCTTCCATGTTTCTCTTCTTCGTCCTCTCGTCCTTAATCGTTTTCATTCAAAGGCCTCTGGCCCCACCTCAGTGGAGACTGAAACAGGAACAGACTTCGAGATCAAAACTATTCTAGACTCTCGTTACCTTCACAAGAATCTGCAATATCTGGTGGAATGGAAAGGATATGGTCCTGAGGAGAGAAGTTGGATAAAGGCTTCTGAGGTCTCGGCTCCTCGACTAGTCCGGATTTTCCATGCTAGACATCCTACGAAGCCGGGAAAGTGTCCAGGGGCCACTCCTAGAGGGGGGGGGGGTACTGTCATGGCGCCGCTGCGGTCCCCATACTTACCCCTCCGGGCGCGCTGGGTCTCCGTGCGGCCGTCCTCGCTGGCGGGTCCCGGCGTCCGGCGCTCCGTCCGGCCGGCGTGTGCGCCCGGCGTCCACGGGAGGTGCGGGTGACGTCATCAGTGCTTCCTCCAATCAGGCCCTGGAGGGAAGTTCAAATTCAGATGCTGGGCAGTGCTCCGGCGCCTGAGTATCATCGTTGCTACTGTACCTGTGATCTCCAGAGCTCCCGTGCTTCCAGCGTCCCGTGCTTCCAGCACCTCGGTGCCTCAGCATCTCAGTGTCTCCAGTGTCTCCGTGCTTCCAGCACCTCCGTGCCTCAGCGTCTCCGTGCTTCCAGCACCTCCGTGCCTCAGCATCTCCGTGCCTCAGCACCTCCGTGCCTCAGCACCTCCGTGCCTCAGCGTCTCCGTGCCTCAGCACCACAGTGCCTCAGCATCTTAGTGTCTCCAGTGTCTCCGTGCTTCTAGCACCTCCGTGCCTCAGCGTCTCCGTGCTTCCAGCACCTCTGTGCCTCAGCGTCTCCATGCCTCAGCACCTCCGTGTCTCAGCACCTCCGTGCCTACAGCACCACCGTGCCTTAATACCTCAGTGCCTCCAGCACCTCTGTGCCTCCAGCACCTCTGTACCTCAGCACTCAGCATCGCTGTGTCTCCGGCACCTCCGTGCCTCAATACCTCCGTGCCTCCAGCAACTCTGTGCCTCAGCACTCAGCACCACTGTGCCTCCGGCACCACCGTGCCTCAATACCTCCGTGCCTCCAGCACCTTTGTGCCTCCAGCACCACTGTGTCTTCAAGCATCACAACGTCTCTAAGCGCCTCAGCGCCTTCAAAGACACCTCAGTACCTTTAGCATTTCGGTGCCTCTAGTACCTCAGTGCCTCCAGCACCCCAACATCGCTCACTGTAAGCTTTTGGTACTCTCCACCAATTCATCAGCCCCTTTACAAGTCTTGTCTTTCAGGAGACCTTCAAGCATTCACCCGTGCCTCCTGCCTACCGTCTTAATCCTGTATGAGGAAGACCTACATCCGGCCATCTCTACTGCGACCCAGTAGCGGTTCCTCTTCCCGGTCACCGGAAGAAGCCCCGAGTCCACAACACTTCTCAACCAGGTCAGTGATAGTACAGTTCTCCAGTGTCGAAAAAGTCACATTTCGAGGCCCTGAATGAGATTGCAGTGTGGGTCCACACAGTCACTAATGACGAGAGGGAGGCTGCCGCTGACATCCCATGCACCATCGCCAACCGGGAATAACGGCGAATACGCATGGGATTAATCTGCAACTCCCCCAATTTATTTATAATTTGTTGTGTAGCGGAACCCACAGGCTCACCCAAGGGCTCAGAGGGCATCAACACAGGTGGGCAGGCAGACTCTTCAGGAAAAACAGTCACCGCAACAGTCTCTTCTCCAAACATAGTAAGAATCCTTTTCTCAGATTCAATAACAGCCTTCAGGATAGAGGAGCTTAGATGTTCAGAGGTACTAGCAGGGTTAAGCATGGCTGCAGGGGATGCCTCACCGAAGCCAGTAGTATGTAAAGAAGCATTGAACAGCAGATAGAAATAATAGAAAGGTCCAGTCTCAAACAGGCAATATCAGAGGTATAAAACGCAGAAGAAATGGCAGTTCCGTGTGTTCATAATAAAGGAGACCTCAGTATTCAGCAGATAACAATAGTGAAAAAAAGTGTGCACTCACTAGGGAAGCATAGGAGAGAGGTTATGAAGTACCCAGAGCTGCGGTTTCCCAGGGACCCGGTCAAAAGATGGCGTCTCCACGGCGGGAAAGCACTCTCTCAATTAGCTGCTCCCAGGGTCGGCCAAAATGCAAGGATTCAGCTCCCAATATAAGGCAACAGCAGCGGCACAGACACAAAGTTAGAAGCAACACTCAGAAGAAGCCGCCCCACATTCAGCTCGGGTAGACAGTCGGGTAGGAGAAGTGGCGGATCCGAAGCAGGTAAGTTTGACCACAGTAAACATGCGGTCAATCCCGGCGATGTATAAGTCTCCCACCACCGCCAGTCAGCGTCAGCAGTCCCCGAATCAGCAGCCCACCAGCCGAGCGGTCAGAGGAGAGGAGAGCCATAGCCGTAAGTGAACCTGCGCACAGCACAATGTCAGGCAGCGAGGCCGGCCGCAACACCCAGGATGTAGGCCGTACTACGCAGCTCAGCAATGCCAAGGTTTTTCTGCAGCTAGAGACACAGCACAAACACCAAAAGATGCAGCACACTGGAACACCCCTGTGGAGCAATTTCCAACGAGAATGCGGCATGGAGCAGGATATATCAGCAGGATGTTGGTGAGGAGCTACAACCTGCAGTTGCTACTCCATGCCGAGCCAAGCCATGCCCCCCGAGCACGCAAGGTGTTTGCTGCACTCGCCCCTCCCCGCCGGGATCCTGGCGTCGGTATGCTGACCGGCGGTCAGACATACTACACACCAATATCACACTCAGGTCGCATTACGCAGGTGGATGAGTGGAGTATATGATGAGATAAATATATGTCCGATTGATTATGTTACATTCATAACCTGAATATAAAGATTTGTAGATAGACCATCCTTATTTGCTGCCCATTGGGGGTCATTTAGACGTGGTTGGAGTTCCTTGGAAGCAGCAGTGTTAGCTTCTATTACAAACAGATGCCTACTGCTGCTATAGTGATCCTAGCTACGTCCTAGGATGCAGCATCAGATCTCTTTCCCACCATCGGGCGGCTGCGCAAGCTGGCAGTCTCAGAAGCCAGGATATTGCCATACTACAACAGAGATCTCTGATCCTCTCCACACATCCTAAATGGCGGCAATGCGCCTGCATATTTACAAATGGAAGCCAGCGCCGCCTCCCCCAGATAGCAGCAGACTGTCAATCACTGACAGACTGCTGCCACTCTGCTTCCTATATCGCAGGACCCATTCACACATGTGTGGAGACATGCCCCGGCACTAGGACAGCATGTCCGCTCCTAGCGCCGGGAGTGCAGCGGGCGGAGGCAGAGCTGTGTCCCCAGTGCGATGTGCTTCAGGGAGCAGCAGTGGATGGCACAGGGGCTGTGTGTCTGTCCCCAATGCCTGTCCGGGTACAGCGGCGCGGGAGTGGCACTGTTTGCTTGGTGCCGGTACCACAGCCAATCAGAAGCGCCAGTGGTGGGAAATAAAGGCTGGCACCCTCCATGAGCCAATCCTGGCTCATGGAGTGGCGGCGAATCACAGGTGGCCACGGCGAGCCAATCAGTGCTCGCTGCATCATAGGCCCCACCTCTGGGTGATGTCAGACGCCGCTGGGGAGTACCAGAAGAGGATGGGTGGTGCAAGAAAAAGGAGGAAGCCGTGTGAAGTGCTCAGGTGGCCGTGGAAAAGGTCTGAAGACACCGGGATCAAGATAGAAGATGCCCGGCGTTGAGTGAAGGAAGAAAAGAAGAGGCGGCACCGCTGGCCAGGATGGACCAGCGACAGAAGAACACATCCACGGACTGGGAAGCCCTGCAGTGGTGGAAAGAAACAGAGCTGTGAAGCACCCCACTGAGCCTTCTCCACTGTAAGGTAGGCCCTTGTAAGGACCTACACCTATCCTCCCTAGGCCACCAGGGATCGGGCATTAGGCATATGGACACATTCAGGCCCCAGGCCTGTGGGGTGTAATAGGCAGGCACTAGGCCCATGGCCAATATCAGGCATTAGGCCTGTGCCTGCACTAGAGGGCAATAGGCCCTAGTATGTGTTCTCCATTAGGGTACATAGGCAAACGCAGGGGGGGTTCCGGTTGCCTGGAAACCCCCCTTCTCTTGCCAAGAGTCTCAAATTATGAAAACAATAGCTATGGTACATAATACGATAACTAGAGCTACCACCACATAATGCAGTTTAAGGGACAGAGCAGAGCTGCTACACATGCCCAGTGGTAGCATCTTCTTCTACCAAGTTTGTTGTGTGAATCCTCAATCAGTACACTGGACAAGAAAGCAGCTACCAGGAAGAAAAGACAGGAGCCTTACCATTAGGTGGGAGAATGTGTGCTTAAAAAGTGCAGGACTGGTTCTATTATGTTTGTGTATTTATTTATTATGGTATGTTTAATCTTTTTCCTGACCACTTATTTATATTATTTAAATGTGTGATACATCCTATACTATATACCATCTATAGTGTTAAATATTAATACTGTATTCCATACAGTATACATTTATGTCCAGGTTCGGTACTAGGTTCTTCTACCACTCCCCCAGACTCCCACAATTGCTCCAACGTTCCGCAGAGTTGGAGATTGTGTACTGCATTTGGAAACCCCCCTCTAGAAATCCTGCATTTGCCACAAAAAAGAAACCCGCCCCCGCCGGAGAAGTAGAGGGGCGGATGAATCCTTTCTGTAAATTAGACTTGATATAGTCCGACATAGCTTGGGTCTCGGGCAATGATAAAGGATAAGTGCGACCCCGAGGTGGCATTTTCCCCGGAATTAGCTCAATGGGGCAGTCCCAGGGTCTATGCGGTGGTAGATATTCGGCCGCTTGCTCCAAGAACACGTCAGAAAACTCCCGATAGGCCTCCGGAATGAGCCCTTCATCTGACTTGGAAGACACACTGAGCGGATAGACTGGGGTGAGACAGTTTGAATGACAGAAAGAACTCCAAGATGTTATCTGTGTCGAACTCCAGTCGACGTGAGGGTTGTGAAGTTTAAGCCAAGGAATGCCAAGAACCAGATCGTGGGGCATCTCCCGAATCACTAGGAACTCTATGTGTTCTTGATGCAGAGCCCCCACTTGCAGTTTGATTGGTACTGTACAACTTGAAATCAGACCGTTAGAAATTTGGGTACCATTGATATCAGTCAACGTAATAGGTCGTTCGACCGACCGTAGCTGACAACCCAGATCCTGGGCACAGGAAAGGGAAATAAAATTCCCTGCAGCCCCTGAGTCCAGCACGCTGACTCCAAGAAGCACTGGTGACTAGAGCGCAGTGGAACCCAGCAGCGGCTGGGAACGCTGGAAGCTGTGCAACAACTGACACCTGGAAATGCCGGAGACACTGGGGTATGCTGCAGAGAGATCCGCCGAGGACAGAAGCACTGGCATCCACTTCAGGGGAAAAGACGATACTCAGGCGCCGAGGCGCTGCCCGGCATCTGCCTTTGAATCTCCCGCCTCCGCTGGATTGGCGGAACAGTCTGATGACGTCACCTGCTCCCCGCCCACGTGATGCCGGGTGTCATGGCGGCGCCCCTGCCCCGGAGAACCGCCGGGAACCGCGCCAGCCAGGCGCCGGAGCCCGTGGACCAACGAAGGCGGAGGCTGCAACACAGACCAGCAGGCACGCAGGGGTAAGCGCGGTGAACGCCGCCTATGGCGTGTGACAATCTCAGGCAGAAGAAACAAAAGAAGAAAAAGAATGTCTCTTTGTTGGCGCACTAATGAATATTAAAATATAACATTTATTATTTTATTTCATTTAAATTGTCCAACTACGAAATAAAAGACAATACAATTGAACATACAAGAATATTTTCTGTGGATAAAGTGATAATAAAGTGATTAAAACCAAGGTCCGCTACCTGTTCAGTGTCTTTTTTGTTATTCAAATATATCTTGTCTGGGTCAGAGCTGATATAATAATATTCTGGGAGATATCCCGAGTAATACGGCCCAGTGTAAATTTATTGTTAATCTGAGAATTGGCTAGTCCATAAATATTGCGGCATCACTTTTGGCTAATTAAGTATATTAATCAATTGCACCTATACATTTGACTACAGTATGACATATATGGTGGCTAAGTAAGACACATACTATGTAAAATAATATGATGATGGTTATCCAATATCCTGTAAGTTAGTGTGTAGCCTGTCCCGGGTGATATGTTTAATCAATAGGAACAGTGTATTGCTCTGAATACAATGAATCGGCCTGCATAACAGCCTCATCTTGTGTTACACTACATCTCTTACATCACACTGTTCAGCATCCACTATATACTGTGTTTGAAAGTTTCCAGCCATTGTATATGTCTAACTGTATATATATTGTTAATTATAACATTGTTGTTCAGAGCCAATGTAGCAAACAGTGTTAATCGACCTGCAGGGAACTGGGTGGTATTGTAACTTTATATGGTAACTAGTATTATAATTTATTAGGCACAGTTATAGTAGTCTGGAAATATCACATCTATGCTGATCAAGCTAAATAAAATTGAGACTTTATTCTATGCTGAGGTAGATTTATTAATAAATCATATAACAGTGGTCGTACTGCTGTTGATGTCAAATCAATTCACCCATCCACCGCATCACACTGTTTAAATGCCCTTTTATACTGTGTTTAAATGCTTGCAGCCACTGTACATATCAAGCTGTATATATATTGTAACACTGGTATCTTGAGTCAATGTACAGTAGCAAACAGTGTTATGCACACATACAAAGAACTGGGTGTTATAGTTACTTTATATAGTAACTATTGTTGCAACTTATTAAGCACAATTGTAGCAGTTAGCCAGTGTACTTCTCAGGCAAAATAGTATTGGGGTTTTATTCTGTACAGAAATTGATTTGTTAGTTAATCATATAGCAGTGGTCATGCTGTTGTTGATAACAAATCAATTCACCCCAGTCCCTATGTTCAAACCTGAGATGATTAACCTTTAATCCTCCAGTGTTTTGGCTCTATACTATAGTGTTGTTATATAGTGTGCAATAAATCAGCTTTATTTGTAGCTGATGATATATCAGCTTAACAAATTTGTATATATACACAGATATATATAATAGCTTGATTACCCCTAATAAAGAGACAGGCCAATTATAATTCCTCAGTAAAGCCCTTAGTATGGTATTATAATAAGAATAACTCAAATATAGCTCCACCGAGAAGCCGCTCTGGACCACAGTCATATATTCCAAGTTGTCCCTAATGTGAATATAGTACTCCTAAGGATAATTTATAATATGATGCACTGACTTATTAATAACAAAGGGTGCATTCAGCTCAATTGTCGCTCTGAACTAAGGGGGTCATTCCGACCCGATTGCTCGCTGCAGTTTATCGCAGCGCAGCGATCGGGTCAGAATTGCGCATGTGCAAGTGCCGCAGTGCGCTGGCGCATGCCGGATGGCGAAGGCCATCATTCAGTAGCGATCGCCTCTGCCTGATGGACAGGCAGAGGCGGTCGCAGGGCGGGAGGGGGCTGGACGGCGGTGTTAAGCCGCCGTTTAGGGGCGCGGTCCGGCCAATGCAGGCATGGCCGGAACATTGGGGGGGCGGGCCGCGGCGGCCGCGTGACATCTCACGCAGCCACTGCGGTCAGTGGCAGCGACGATCAACTCCTGGCCAGCCGCAGGCGCTGCGCTGGCCGGGAGTTACTCCACAAATACAAAAGCATCGCCGCTGTGCGATGCTTTTGTATTTGTGCGGGGGGGGGGGTGGACTGACATGCAGGGTGGACTAGCCGTGTGCTGGGCGTCCCCCCACATATTAGGGAAGATGACTGTAGCTGTGCTAAATTTAGCACAGCTACGATCAACTCGGAATGACCCCCTAAGTACTGTGTTATATATAGCTCCTGTCAGAAGTGCATAGTCTGCATATATCATTTATATGTACTGAGCTTTTACACACATACAATAAGACCTATACATTCATTGGCCCTCATTCCGAGTTGTTCGCTCGTTCTTTTTCATCGCATCGCAGTGAAAATCCGCTTAGTACGCATGCGCAAAGTTCGCACTGCGACTGCGCCAAGTAACTTTACTATGAAGAAAGTATTTTTACTCACGGCTTTTTCTTCGCTCCGGCGATCGTAATGTGATTGACAGGAAATGGGTGTTACTGGGCGGAAACACGGCGTTTTAGGGGCGTGTGGCTGAAAACGCTACCGTTTCCGAAAAAAACGCAGGAGTGGCTGGAGAAACGGTGGGAGTGCCTGGGCGAACGCTGGGTGTGTTTGTGACGTCAACCAGGAACGACAAGCACTGAACTGATCGCACAGACAGAGTAAGTCTGGAGCTACTCTGAAACTGCGAAGTAGTTTGTAATAGCAATATTGCGAATACATCGGTCGCAATTTTAAGAAGCTAAGATTCACTCCCAGTAGGCGGCGGCTTAGCGTGAGCAACTCTGCTAAATTCGCCTTGCGACCGACCAACTCGGAATGAGGGCCTCATTATACATTGTAAGACCAGGTAGCGGCCATAACGCCGCTGACACATGTTTTGCTTTTGGACTTTTTCCAGGCTATTTTAGCCTAAATAAATTATCCATATGAGCCGAAATTCACATTATAGCACCCGGTATGAGCAGAAATTCACATTACAGCACACAGTATGAGCCGAAAGTCATATTATAGCACACAGTATGAGCCGAAATTCACATTATATAGCACACAGAATGATGCAAAATTCAGGGAGAGTGACAGAGGGACAGGGAAAGTGACAGCAAGGACATAGGGACAGGGAGAGTGATAGAGAGAGGAACAGCAAGGGCATACAGTAGGGACTAGGGAGAGAGAAAGGCAGCAGGGTAAGATTACCTACAGTATTTAGCAGCAGCGATGCTGAGGATGCTGTGGATGCTGAGGCTGTGGCCGGCATGGTGCGGAGGAGGCGGCTGTGTGGAGAAGGACTGAGGGCGGCGGCGGGGCAGCACGGGAAGCCCCGAAACGTTGGTGTATAAGTTGACATATAATGTGTGTGTGTGGTTGTATGTAATATATATATATATATATATATATATATAATGTCCAGAACGATCCGGCACTCCCTCCGTCCCCACGGACTCCAAAATATTGCTCCTGTGCCCTCCTCTTTGAGTGACAGCCCGTCCCTCACAGATACATTGCAGACAGCGGCACTCGGAGACTTAGAATAAAGTGCATAAAACATTTTATTTTCAATTTCTAAGGGATAAAGGGAATATAATGACAAGTCTGTTCAGTAAGCCTACTGATAGAAATAATTTATTGAGGGCGGATAGTTTTCACCCGAAGTCAACAACACAAGGCTTACCATATTCCCAATTATTACGGGTATGTCGGATCAATAGTGATAAAGTTGAGAGGGATAGACAACTGGAGATAATGGTCCAGAAATTTTTACAAAGAGGGTACTCGGCAGTGGATATAGAGAAAGCCAAAAGGAAAGCCCTGTCAAAGTCCCGTAATAAACTTCTGGCAACCAATAGCAAGAAAGAACTCGGCAATAGATTTCCTTGGGTAACACAATATAATTCTAGCAGCCCACACTTAGCTAAACAAGTAAAAAAACTGTGGCCGTTGGTGGCCACAGATAAAGAGTTAGGAAAAACAGTGGGCAGTAAGATATTATTTAGTTACTCGAGAAATAAAAGTATCAGAGACATGGTAGTGAAAACGGACCTGTCAAAATTCAATTCTGAACCGACACATTTTTTGAAACCAAGAAAGGGATGTTTCCGTTGTAGTGGGTGTACTACTTGTAGTTTTTTAAGCCCGGGAGAATTTTTTCAACATCCACACACGGGGAAAAAATATACCATTCGGTTTCCACTTTCATGCAAATCTAAGTTTGTTGTGTATATACTAGAGATGAGCGGGTTCGGTTTCTCTGAATCCGAACCCGCCCGAACTTCATGTTTTTTTACACGGGTCCGAGCGACTCGGATCTTCCCGCCTTGCTCGGTTAACCCGAGCGCGCCCGAACGTCATCATCACGCTGTCGGATTCTCGCGAGGCTCGGATTCTATCGCGAGACTCGGATTCTATATAAGGAGCCGCGCGTCGCGGCCATTTTCACACGTGCATTGAGATTCATAGGGAGAGGACGTGGCTGGCGTCCTCTCCGTTTAGAAATTAAAATAGATAGGAGAGTGAGAGTGAGACACTTCATTTACTTACTGGAGCTTAGGAGGAGTTATACTAGTGACCTGACCACCAGTGCAGTTTTATAATTTATTATTATTTAATAATCCGTTCTGTTCTTGTTCTCTGCCTGAAAAAAACGATACACAGTGACTCAGTCACACTCACATACCATATCTGTGCTCAGCCCAGTGTGCTGCATCATCTATGTATAATATCTGACTGTGCTCACACAGCTTAATTGTGGGGGAGACTGGGGAGCAGTTATAGGTTATAGCAGGAGCCAGGAGTACATATTAAACAGTGCACACTTTTGCTGCCAGAGTGCCACTGCCAGTGTGACTGACCACTGACCACTGTGACCAGTGACCTGACCACACTGACCACCAGTATAGTATATTGTGATTGTCTGCCTGAAAAAGTACACTCGTCGTGTGACTTGTGTGGTGTTTTTTTATTCTATAAAAATAAAAAAACTCATTCTGCTGACAGACAGTGTCCAGCAGGTCCGTCATTATATAATATATACCTGTCCGGCTGCAGTAGTGATATATATATATTTTTTATATCATTATTTATCATCCAGTCTATACTAGCAGCAGACACAGTACGGTAGTTCACGGCTGTAGCTACCTCTGTGTCGGCACTCGGCAGTCCATCCATAATTGTATACCACCTACCCGTGGTTTTTTTTTTCTTTCTTCTTTATACATACTACATCTCATTATCATCCAGTCTATATTAGCAGCAGACACAGTACAGTACGGTAGTCCACGGCTGTAGCTACCTCTGTGTCGGCACTCGGCAGTCCATCCATAATTGTATACCACCTACCCGTGTTTTTTTTTTCTTTCTTCTTTATACATACTACATCTCATTATCATCCAGTCTATATTAGCAGCAGACACAGTACAGTACGGTAGTCCACGGCTGTAGCTACCTCTGTGTCGGCACTCGGCAGTCCATCCATAATTGTATACCACCTACCCGTGGTTTTTTTTTTCTTTCTTCTTTATACATAGTATACTACATCTCATTATCATCCAGTCTATATTAGCAGCAGACACAGTACAGTACGGTAGTCCATGGCTGTAGATAACTCTGTGTCGGCACTCGGCAGTCCATCCATAATTGTATACCACCTACCCGTGGTTTTTTTTTCTTTCTTCTTTATACATACTACATCTCATTATCAACCAGTCTATATTAGCAGCAGACACAGTACAGTATGGTAGTCCACGGCTGTAGCTACCTCTGTGTCGGCACTCGGCAGTCCATCCATAATTGTATACCACCTACCGTGGTTTTTTTTTTCTTTCTTCTTTATACATACTACATCTCATTATCAACCAGTCTATATTAGCAGCAGACACAGTACGGTAGTTCACGGCTGTAGCTACCTCTGTGTCGGCACTCGGCAGTCCATCCATAATTGTATACCACCTACCCGTGTTTTTTCTTTTTCTTTCTTCTTTATACATACTACATCTCATTATCATCCAGTCTATATTAGCAGCAGACACAGTACAGTACGGTAGTCCACGGCTGTAGCTACCTCTGTGTCGGCACTCGGCAGTCCATCCATAATTGTATACCACCTACCCGTGGTTTTTTTTTTTCTTTCTTCTTTTTTGTTACATACTACATCTCATTATCAACCAGTCTATATTAGCAGCAGACACAGTACGGTAGTTCACGGCTGTAGCTACCTCTGTGTCGGCACTCGGCAGTCCATCCATAATTGTATACCACCTACCCGTGGTTTTTTTTTTCTTTCTTCTTTATACATACTACATCTCATTATCAACCAGTCTATATTAGCAGCAGACACAGTACGGTAGTCCACGGCTGTAGCTACCTCTGTGTCGGCACTCGGCAGTCCATCCATAATTGTATACCACCTACCCGTGGTTTTTTTTTTCTTTCTTCTTTATACATAGTATACTACATCTCATTATCATCCAGTCTATATTAGCAGCAGACACAGTACAGTACGGTAGTCCACGGCTGTAGCTACCTCTGTGTCGGCACTCGGCAGTCCATCCATAATTGTATACCACCTACCCGTGGTTTTTTTTTTCTTTCTTCTTTATACATACTACATCTCATTATCAACCAGTCTATATTAGCAGCAGACACAGTACGGTAGTTCACGGCTGTAGCTACCTCTGTGTCGGCACTCGGCAGTCCATCCATAATTGTATACCACCTACCCGTGGTTTTTTTTTTCTTTCTTCTTTATACATACTACATCTCATTATCATCCAGTCTATATTAGCAGCAGACACAGTACAGTACGGTAGTCCACGGCTGTAGCTACCTCTGTGTCGGCACTCGGCAGTCCATCCATAATTGTATACCACCTACCCGTGGTTTTTTTTTTCTTTCTTCTTTTTTGTTACATACTACATCTCATTATCAACCAGTCTATATTAGCAGCAGACACAGTACGGTAGTTCACGGCTGTAGCTACCTCTGTGTCGGCACTCGGCAGTCCATCCATAATTGTATACCACCTACCCGTGGTTTTTTTTTTCTTTCTTCTTTATACATACTACATCTCATTATCAACCAGTCTATATTAGCAGCAGACACAGTACGGTAGTCCACGGCTGTAGCTACCTCTGTGTCGGCACTCGGCAGTCCATCCATAATTGTATACTAGTATCCATCCATCTCCATTGTTTACCTGAGGTGCCTTTTAGTTGTGCCTATTAAAATATGGAGAACAAAAATGTTGAGGTTCCAAAATTAGGGAAAGATCAAGATCCACTTCCACCTCGTGCTGAAGCTGCTGCCACTAGTCATGGCCGAGACGATGAAATGCCAGCAACGTCGTCTGCCAAGGCCGATGCCCAATGTCATAGTACAGAGCATGTCAAATCCAAAACACCAAATATCAGTAAAAACAGGACTCCAAAACCTAAAATAAAATTGTCGGAGGAGAAGCGTAAACTTGCCAATATGCCATTTACCACACGGAGTGGCAAGGAACGGCTGAGGCCCTGGCCTATGTTCATGGCTAGTGGTTCAGCTTCACATGAGGATGGAAGCACTCAGCCTCTCGCTAGAAAACTGAAAAGACTCAAGCTGGCAAAAGCACCGCAAAGAACTGTGCGTTCTTTGAAATCCCAAATCCACAAGGAGAGTCCAATTGTGTCGGTTGCGATGCCTGACCTTCCCAACACTGGACGTGAAGAGCATGCGCCTTCCACCATTTGCACGCCCCCTGCAAGTGCTGGAAGGAGCACCCGCAGTCCAGTTCCTGATAGTCAGATTGAAGATGTCAGTGTTGAAGTACACCAGGATGAGGAGGATATGGGTGTTGCTGGCGCTGGGGAGGAAATTGACCAGGAGGATTCTGATGGTGAGGTGGTTTGTTTAAGTCAGGCACCCGGGGAGACACCTGTTGTCCGTGGGAGGAATATGGCCACTGACATGCCTGGTGAAAATACCAAAAAAATCAGCTCTTCGGTGTGGAAGTATTTCAACAGAAATGCGGACAACAGGTGTCAAGCCGTGTGTTGCCTTTGTCAAGCTGTAATAAGTAGGGCTAAGGACGTTAACCACCTCGGAACATCCTCCCTTATACGTCACCTGCAGCGCATTCATAATAAGTCAGTGACAAGTTCAAAAACTTTGGGCGACAGCGGAAGCAGTCCACTGACCAGTAAATCCCTTCCTCTTGTAACCAAGCTCACGCAAACCACCACACCAACTCCCTCAGTGTCAATTTCCTCCTTCCCCAGGAATGCCAATAGTCCTGCAGGCCATGTCACTGGCAATTCTGACGAGTCCTCTCCTGCCTGGGATTCCTCCGATGCATCCTTGCGTGTAACGCCTACTGCTGCTGGCGCTGCTGTTGTTGCTGCTGGGAGTCGATGGTCATCCCAGAGGGGAAGTCGTAAGCCCACTTGTACTACTTCCAGTAAGCAATTGACTGTTCAACAGTCCTTTGCGAGGAAGATGAAATATCACAGCAGTCATCCTGCTGCAAAGCGGATAACTGAGGCCTTGACAACTATGTTGGTGTTAGACGTGTGTCCGGTATCCGCCGTTAGTTCACAGGGAACTAGACAATTTATTGAGGCAGTGTGCCCCCGTTACCAAATACCATCTAGGTTCCACTTCTCTAGGCAGGCGATACCGAGAATGTACACGGACGTCAGAAAAAGACTCACCAGTGTCCTAAAAAATGCAGTTGTACCCAATGTCCACTTAACCACGGACATGTGGACAAGTGGAGCAGGGCAGGGTCAGGACTATATGACTGTGACAGCCCACTGGGTAGATGTATGGACTCCCGCCGCAAGAACAGCAGCGGCGGCACCAGTAGCAGCATCTCGCAAACGCCAACTCTTTCCTCGCAAACGCCAAAGGCTACGCTTTGTATCACCGCTTTCCAGAATACGCACACAGCTGAAAACCTCTTACGGCAACTGAGGAAGATCATCGCGGAATGGCTTACCCCAATTGGACTCTCCTGTGGATTTGTGGCATCGGACAACGCCAGCAATATTGTGTGTGCATTAAATATGGGCAAATTCCAGCACGTCCCATGTTTTGCACATACCTTGAATTTGGTGGTGCAGAATTTTTTTAAAAACGACAGGGGCGTGCAAGAGATGCTGTCGGTGGCCAGAAGAATTGCGGGACACTTTCAGCGTACAGGCACCACGTACAGAAGACTGGAGCACCACCAAAAACTACTGAACCTGCCCTGCCATCATCTGAAGCAAGAAGTGGTAACGAGGTGGAATTCAACCCTCTATATGCTTCAGAGGTTGGAGGAGCAGCAAAAGGCCATTCAAGCCTATACAATTGAGCACGATATAGGAGGTGGAATGCACCTGTCTCAAGCGCAGTGGAGAATGATTTCAACGTTGTGCAAGGTTCTGATGCCCTTTGAACTTGCCACACGTGAAGTCAGTTCAGACACTGCCAGCCTGAGTCAGGTCATTCCCCTCATCAGGCTTTTGCAGAAGAAGCTGGAGACATTGAAGGAGGAGCTAACACGGAGCGATTCCGCTAGGCATGTGGGACTTGTGGATGGAGCCCTTAATTCGCTTAACAAGGATTCACGGGTGGTCAATCTGTTGAAATCAGAGCACTACATTTTGGCCACCGTGCTCGATCCTAGATTTAAAGCCTACCTTGGATCTCTCTTTCCGGCAGACACAAGTCTGCTGGGGTTGAAAGACCTGCTGGTGAGAAAATTGTCAAGTCAAGCGGAACGCGACCTGTCAACATCTCCTCCTTCACATTCTCCCGCAACTGGGGGTGCGAGGAAAAGGCTCAGAATTCCGAGCCCACCCGCTGGCGGTGATGCAGGGCAGTCTGGAGCGACTGCTGATGCTGACATCTGGTCCGGACTGAAGGACCTGACAACGATTACGGACATGTCGTCTACTGTCACTGCATATGATTCTCTCAACATTGAAAGAATGGTGGAGGATTATATGAGTGACCGCATCCAAGTAGGCACGTCACACAGTCCGTACTTATACTGGCAGGAAAAAGAGGCAATTTGGAGGCCCTTGCACAAACTGGCTTTATTCTACCTAAGTTGCCCTCCCACAAGTGTGTACTCCGAAAGAGTGTTTAGTGCCGCCGCTCACCTTGTCAGCAATCGGCGTACGAGGTTACATCCAGAAAATGTGGAGAAGATGATGTTCATTAAAATGAATTATAATCAATTCCTCCGCGGAGACATTGACCAGCAGCAATTGCCTCCACAAAGTACACAGGGAGCTGAGATGGTGGATTCCAGTGGGGACGAATTGATAATCTGTGAGGAGGGGGATGTACACGGTGATATATCGGAGGATGATGATGAGGTGGACATCTTGCCTCTGTAGAGCCAGTTTGTGCAAGGAGAGATTAATTGCTTCTTTTTTGGTGGGGGTCCAAACCAACCCGTCATATCAGTCACAGTCGTGTGGCAGACCCTGTCACTGAAATGATGGGTTGGTTAAAGTGTGCATGTCCTGTTTATACAACATAAGGGTGGGTGGGAGGGCCCAAGGACAATTCCATCTTGCACCTCTTTTTTCTTTAATTTTTCTTTGCGTCATGTGCTGTTTGGGGAGGGTTTTTTGGAAGGGCCATCCTGCGTGACACTGCAGTGCCACTCCTAGATGGGCCCGGTGTTTGTGTCGGCCACTAGGGTCGCTTATCTTACTCACACAGCTACCTCATTGCGCCTCTTTTTTTCTTTGCGTCATGTGCTGTTTGGGGAGGGTTTTTTGGAAGGGCCATCCTGTGTGACACTGCAGTGCCACTCCTAGATGGGCCCGGTGTTTGTGTCGGCCACTAGGGTCGCTTATCTTACTCACACAGCTACCTCATTGCGCCTCTTTTTTTCTTTGCGTCATGTGCTGTTTGGGGAGGGTTTTTTGGAAGGGCCATCCTGCGTGACACTGCAGTGCCACTCCTAGATGGGCCCGGTGTTTGTGTCGGCCACTAGGGTCGCTTATCTTACTCACACAGCTACCTCATTGCGCCTCTTTTTTTCTTTGCGTCATGTGCTGTTTGGGGAGGGTTTTTTGGAAGGGCCATCCTGCGTGACACTGCAGTGCCACTCCTAGATGGGCCCGGTGTTTGTGTCGGCCACTAGGGTCGCTTATCTTACTCACACAGCTACCTCATTGCGCCTCTTTTTTTCTTTGCGTCATGTGCTGTTTGGGGAGGGTTTTTTGGAAGGGACATCCTGCGTGACACTGCAGTGCCACTCCTAGATGGGCCCGGTGTTTGTGTCGGCCACTAGGGTCGCTTATCTTACTCACACAGCTACCTCATTGCGCCTCTTTTTTTTTTTTGCGTCATGTGCTGTTTGGGGAGGGTTTTTTGGAAGGGACATCCTGCGTGACACTGCAGTGCCACTCCTAGATGGGCCAGGTGTTTGTGTCGGCCACTAGGGTCGCTTAGCTTAGTCATCCAGCGACCTCGGTGCAAATTTTAGGACTAAAAATAATATTGTGAGGTGTGAGGTATTCAGAATAGACTGAAAATGAGTGGAAATGATGGGTTTTGAGGTTAATAATACTTTGGGATCAAAATGACCCCCAAATTCTATGATTTAAGCTGTTTTTTAGGTTTTTTGGAAAAAAACACCCGAATCCAAAACACACCCGAATCCGACAAAAAAAATTCGGTTAGGTTTTGCCAAAACGCGGTCGAACCCAAAACACGGCCGCGGAACCGAACCCAAAACCAAAACACAAAACCCGAAAAATTTCCGGCGCTCATCTCTAGTATATACTGACCTGCCCATGCGGGTTGGTATATGTGGGAAAAACAGACTGTGAGTTCAGAATACGCATGGCCCAACACAGGTATGCGATAAGGGAAGCTATTAAATCTGGACAAAGTGAACAGCCTGTTGCAAGGCATTTTGCACAGGCTAGGCACAATGTATCCACATTAAGGTACAAATTGATAGATCATGTCCCACGGTCTATAAGAGGGGGGGACAGATCAAAAAGATTGTTACAGGTGGAAGCGATGTGGATTAATAAATTAAACACCATTGTTCCCAAGGGTCTTAATGAAACGATTAACTTTAAATGTTTTCTATAACATGTTGATTCTGGGGTTCAATATATTGGGAAGATTTAATAACTGAGAGAGGTGGATTATCCTTAGGGTTGTTTGGTATCAATGTAGAGTTGTTTAAAAATACGCTGGGTTATGAATTATATACAGTTGCAATACCCTGGTATTAACTAATGGCGGAGCAGATTATGTAAGTTTTAATCAGTAGTTTTAACTATTAGAGGGAATGGGATTGTTTATTTGCAAATAGGTTGTGATAGAAGCAATTAAGTTATGTGGTGCACTGTTTTTCACTTGGTAACCATGGTTACTCTGTTTACAGCTCCTACGCGCTGGCTGGTCGGGCCGGGATGTCGTCACTTCCGGTGAGACAAATCCGGAACCCGGCCGACGCGAATGGAGGCTGAGCGGGGCGTCCTCGTGGGTTAAGGTATTTAAACACTGTATTTGTTATTTGCTGGTTATCCTGACGAAGGGGCTGCGTACCCCGAAACGTAGAAATTGAAAATAAATGTTTTATGCACTTTATTCTAAGTCTCCGAGTGCCGCCGCTGTCTGCAATGTATATATATATATATATGTATATATGTATATATAGGTGTGTATATATATATATATATATATATATATATATATAGAAATGGATTATCGTGGGAGCCAATATGCCTTTTGTATGACAATAATTAAAAGTTTTTATTGTACAGAAACAAACGATATTTATCCTAAGCGTTCGTTATTGACACAACCTTCTAAAAATTCATATAAAACAATATTACAATCTTATACATAAATTACAGTTGGATGTGAGGATTTTACAGCCAGGTGATCACAGTCAGAACTCGAAATGGATGTATCTCCAACCAGATGTTTGTGATAAGGACTTTGTTAACCAGACGTTGCAAAACCCAACGCGTTTCGTCCGTTAGGACTTCATCAGGGGTTTGGAATCTGGATAGTTACAAATGGAAATATATAAATCATATAGTCTTCATTAATAAGACATATTATTATCCAGGTAAGTATTCCATTGAAATCTATTGTGGATTAACATACATACCAGTTCTTATAGTAGGAGTGATTACCATTGATTAGAAAGGTTTAGAATATCCAATGATTACATCCAATCACATATTCAATTCGATAAATATAATATCTGAAACATTATCGTTATAATAATCAATAAACATTATCCTTATACAAATGATAAAAGGAAGAGGGAGGGAGAGTCAAAAGAAGAGAAAAGGGAGGGAAAGTCGAAAGAATATTATGAATGTCAATATAAATCAAATAGCTCCGTATTTATCCACATAATCAACATCAATTCAGCTGATGGAAATGATACAAAGGGCAGGGTCTACAAGTATCAGAAACCACCAATAGTTATAGAACACTCCAATTAAAGTCCACATAAAACTTAAAATTCACAATATACACACAATTATATCCACATTACAACTCATTGTACAATACATACCTAGATAGACTTCAAAAAAATATATATAAATTTGGTTGAAATTAGATGATGTTACGTTCCCTAAAAGGGATAAAGATAAAATAGTTTTTTGTCACTCAAATGATTGTTAATAGGAAATGTTCCTGTAACATCCTGTTTACCATTAAAATAACATAGATGCTACCAACAAATCAGAGAAGATATAACAACTTCCTCAATTGATTATAAGAAACCATGCTGATGTCAGTATTTAATGTAAGGTATTTAAGGTGATTCAAATAGAAGAACTTTTTTATCCCAAACTAATTAATAAATGATGTCTTTAATCTAACATGCAATGGGGAGTGGTATATTCAATCAATCATTAGAGAGCCAATTAAGTTCACAGCTGTAATTTATAACCAGCAAGAAGAACTTTTTAACATCTGAAATACTAATCTTAACATCATATGGTATTTAATATTTGCACTAAATTAGTCTGGTTCTTACCTATTTTCAATCAAGAATGGTGGAACCTTATAGTCTACCTCTGTTTATACATGTCACCAAACAGAGAACTTAGGAAAATTTCAAATAGTACTATGAGGTCCTAACACATCACTAACTAATAATAAATTAATTAATCAGCCAGCAGGAAGTGATGTAATATCAAGGGAGCTATAAAGGGATGTCCTTATATTGCCTCTCATTCTGTAGTTGGGATTCAGTGAGGTTGCACTTGTTCCTGTAAAAAGTAAGTTTGAGTATTATAATTGTATATTTGGAACTTAGTTATTGGATGGTCTTTTTGAAAATTTATTAGATGAATGGATTCCTTAATTTAAGAGTAACTACTTAATTTTAGTATGATTGTAATATACTGATTTAGATTTACTTGTCCACAGGGAATAGTTTCGTTCAGGATTTGAAATTTTCCTAAGTTCTCTGTTTGGTGACATGTATAAACAGAGGTAGACTATAAGGTTCCACCATTCTTGATTGAAAATAGGTAAGAACCAGACTAATTTAGTGCAAATATTAAATACCATATGATGTTAAGATTAGTATTTCAGATGTTAAAAAGTTCTTCTTGCTGGTTATAAATTACAGCTGTGAACTTAATTGGCTCTCTAATGATTGATTGAATATACCACTCCCCATTGCATGTTAGATTAAAGACATCATTTATTAATTAGTTTGGGATAAAAAAGTTCTTCTATTTGAATCACCTTAAATACCTTACATTAAATACTGACATCAGCATGGTTTCTTATAATCAATTGAGGAAGTTGTTATATCTTCTCTGATTTGTTGGTAGCATCTATGTTATTTTAATGGTAAACAGGATGTTACAGGAACATTTCCTATTAACAATCATTTGAGTGACAAAAAACTATTTTATCTTTATCCCTTTTAGGGAACGTAACATCATCTAATTTCAACCAAATTTATATATATTTTTTTGAAGTCTATCTAGGTATGTATTGTACAATGAGTTGTAATGTGGATATAATTGTGTGTATATTGTGAATTTGAAGTTTTATGTGGACTTTAATTGGAGTGTTCTATAACTATTGGTGGTTTCTGATACTTGTAGACCCTGCCCTTTGTATCATTTCCATCAGCTGAATTGATGTTGATTATGTGGATAAATACGGAGCTATTTGATTTATATTGACATTCATAATATTCTTTCGACTTTCCCTCCCTTTTCTCTTCTTTTGACTCTCCCTCCCTCTTCCTTTTATCATTTGTATAAGGATAATGTTTATTGATTATTATAACGATAATGTTTCAGATATTATATTTATCGAATTGAATATGTGATTGGATGTAATCATTGGATATTCTAAACCTTTCTAATCAATGGTAATCACTCCTACTATAAGAACTGGTATGTATGTTAATCCACAATAGATTTCAATGGAATACTTACCTGGATAATAATATGTCTTATTAATGAAGACTATATGATTTATATATTTCCATTTGTAACTATCCAGATTCCAAACCCCTGATGAAGTCCTAACGGACGAAACGCGTTGGGTTTTGCAACGTCTGGTTAACAAAGTCCTTATCACAAACATCTGGTTGGAGATACATCCATTTCGAGTTCTGACTGTGATCACCTGGCTGTAAAATCCTCACATCCAACTGTAATTTATGTATAAGATTGTAATATTGTTTTATATGAATTTTTAGAAGGTTGTGTCAATAACGAACGCTTAGGATAAATATCGTTTGTTTCTGTACAATAAAAACTTTTAATTATTGTCATACAAAAGGCATATTGGCTCCCACGAGAATCCATTTCTATTTGTAATCTACTTTTAATACCTTATCTGACAGAGGGTATTTCTTGTTGGTTTGAGACTAGAGGTATAGCGCAAGATATTAGGGTTGATTTTTTGTTTTGTAATATATATATATATACCACATACCACAATGCCCATGATATAGTATACAACACACCGTAATGCCTGACACATTATGACACACACCGCAATGTCCGTGATACATTATGCCACACACCGTAATGCCCATTACACATTAAGTCCTACAGTAAGGCTTCTAATTACTTTTAAATTACCTGCTCTTTGCCAGGGGTTTCATGCTCTTGGTTCCATGCACGGTGCCAGGGGTTTTCATGCTCAGGGTGTCATGCTCGTTGCCAGGGGTTTCATGCACTGGGTGTCACGCTCGTTGCCAGGTGTTTCATGCACTGGGTGTCAGGCTCGTTGCCAGGGGTTTCATGCACTGGGTGTCATGCTCATTGCTAGGGGGTAGTGCTTGTTGCTAGGGCTGTGCTCCCAGTGCCACATATGTCCCCAGTACCAGATATTCCCCCACGGTGCCAGGTACTTACATGCCCCCAGTGCCAAATATAGCCCCCCCCCCATGTGCCAGGTACACATATAGCCCCCCCCCCAGTGCCAGATATTCCCCCCCAGTGCCAGGTACTCACATGCCCCCAGTGCCAAATATAGCCCCCCCCATGTGCCAGGTATACATATACCCCCCAGTGCCACATATGCCCCCAGTGCCAGATATTCACCCACAGTGCCAAGTACTCACGTGCCCCCAGTGCCAAATATAGCCCCCCCATGTGCCAGGTACACATACACCCCCCAGTGCCATATATGCCCCCTCAGTGCCACATATGCCCCCCTCCCCCTGTGCCACATATGCTCCCCTAGTGCCCCCCCCCCCCCCACGCTCCCCCGCTGTTTTGTGATGGAGGGACACGGAGGGCACAGCGCGCGCCTCTCCTGTGTCCCTCCTGGGTCTCCTGCGGGTCTGTTAAAGGAAGTGCCGGTTCGTGAGCCAATCAGAGCTCACGAACGGCACTTCCTTTATTAGACCCGCCGGAGACCCAGGAGGGACACAGGAGAGGCGCACGTTGTGCCCTCCGTGTCCCTCCAACACAGCAGCGGAGGGAAGGAGGGAGAGGAGACCGCAGATTGACATGCTGACGCTCGTCCGCATGTCAATCTGCGCTAAATCAGTGGCGGTGCCCCCGCAGCCCCTCACCCCCAAGCCACCGCGAGGGCTGCGGGGGCAGTAGTTACGCCACTGGATCGCAGAGCGGCTGCAAAATAATTTTGTGCAGTTTCAGAGTCGCTTCAAACCTACTCAGCGCTTGCGATCACTTCAGACCATTCAGTTCCTGATTTGACGTCACAAACACACCCTGCGTTTACCCAGCCACGCCTGCGTTTTTCCAGGCACGCCTGCGTTTTTCTGAACACTCCCTGAAAATGGTCAGTTGACACCCAGAAACGCCCTCTTCCTGTCAATCACTCTGCGGCTGCCTGTGCGACTGAAAAGCATCGCTAGACCCTGTGTAAAACCTGTGTTCATTGTAATAGTACGCTGCGCATGCGCATTGCACCGCATACGCATGCGCAGAAGTGCCTTTTTGTGCATCATCGCTGCACAGCGAATGAATGCAGCTAGCGAACAACTCGGAATGACCTCCTAAGTGCAGTATGAAAGGGGACATTCCCGAGTTCTGTCCTGGGATGCATCCGGGAACACATTCCCGGGTGTGACCCGGCTCTGTCTGTCTGAAAGGGGTATGATTTACAGGATATTGGATAACCATCATCATATTATTTTACATAGTATATGTCTTACTTAGCCACCATATATGTCATTCTGTAGTCAAATGTATAGGTGCAATTGATTAATATACTTATTTAGCCAAAAGTGATGCCGCAATATTTATGGACTAGCCAATTCTCAGATTAACAATATATTTACACTGGGCCATATTACTGAGGATATCTCCCAGAATATTATTATATCAGCTCTGACCCAGACCAGATATATTTGAATAACAAAAAAGACACCAAACAGGTAGCGGACCTTGGTTTTAATCATTTTATTTTCACTTTATTCACAGAAAATATTCTTGTATGTTCAATTGTATTGTCTTTTATTTCGTAGTTGGACAATTTAAATGAAATAAAAGAATAACGGTTATATTTTAATCTTCATTAGTGCGCCAACAAAGAGATATTCTCTTTCTTCTTTTGTTTCTTGTGCATCTCAGCTTGTTTCTGGTAGCAGCCCTGGTTATCTATAATGATGAATTTTACTGATAGATATTAAGCGGGGTTTATTCAATTCTAATATAAATACTATACAGCTTGTGCAGAGCAACATCCCAATTCCCCTTTTCCCCTTATGATCTAATTTCTCAGGCTGCCAAGAGGTGAAACCCTGTTGGGTATAACAACAGTGGGGGTCATTCCGAGTTGATCAGTTGCTAGCAACTTTTTGCTGTGCTGCGATCACATAGTCGCCGCCTATGGGAGACTGTATTTTCGCTTTGCAAGTGTGCAAATGCCTTTGCAGCCGAGCGGTACAAAAACAGTTTGTGCAGTTTCTGAGTAGCTCTGTACTTACTCAGCCGCTGCGATCACTTCAGCCTGTCCGGTCCCACAATTGACGTCAGACACCCGCCCTGCAAACTCCTGGACACGCCTGCGTTTTCCCAAACACTCGCAGAAAACGTCAGTTGACACCCATAAATGCCCTCTTTCTGTCAATCACCTTGCGATCGACTGTGCGAATGGATTTTTCGTTAAATCCATCGGCCAGCACCAATCCTCTTTGTACCCGTGCGGTGCATACGCATGCGCAGTTTTGCCGAGTTTTAACCTGATCATAGCGCTGCAAAAAGTTGCTAGCGAGCGATCAACTCTGAATGACCCCCAGTATTAGTAAAAGTAGGAATGTCTACCGACCATCAATAGTTTAGCAACATTCAAAGTCAGTGCCAATGTCAGAAGTTTTCCCCATTGATGGTGGAAAACCGATGCAGGATCATCGGCTCCTGCAATCTGATTGTATAGACCTGCACATGTGCAGCACTCAGCCGATGATGGTTTTTATGAATGTCTTTTTATATCTTTTACCATCGATGGTAGAGCCATCTTTAATATACTGGGGGGAAAACATGGAAAAATCTGTCAGAAGTAGGATTTGAACCCACACCTCCATTCGGAGAGCAGAACACCCAGAGAGGGAAGATATGATCTTGAGACTGGCGCCTTAGACCACTTGGCCATCCTGACATGATTTTAGGTTTATAGCTATAACTTATAAAAGCAAAGTATCGTGCTGAATGATGATTGTGATAAGTAAATGTATGAAAAGGTGTTTCTCTTTCTTCATAGCAACTATTCTAGATGAACAAAAGCAAGAGATCTGACTTCTTTTGTCACGATCCGGGTATCTGGACGCCATTATTTGCCATTTAGATGTCTCCTGAGGCTGGCTCAGCGTTCCAGGGCCGGATCTCACCTGTGTTACTGATGTCCATGCTCTACATCTCCCTCCTGTCACTCTGAGACGCTGTCACAGCAGCATCACGTTTGGCGTCTCCAGCCTCTGCGGCCTCCGCCGCCGCTCCTGTGTTTTCGGATTACTGATTGTCAGCATGGCGTTTCATGTCTGCCGCGATCCCTGCTGTCATCCATGTGGTTCCAGTGTGCAGGTTGCCAGTGTGACGTCTCCTGCCCTCCGCGGTCTGCGCCGCCATTACTGCCGAATCTCCACATGGTTTCTCAAACTAACTTTCCCTCCAAGTGCTAACATGGGCGCAGCCATGTTAGTTTCAATCACATGCCCCAGTTTCCACCAATCCGCTGCTTCTGGAATCTGCATAATTGCCCAGCCAATGCCTGCCTTGCTGCAGGTATAAGTATCCTGTGCCTGGGCCAGGAAGTGGTCAGTGCTTTGGTTGTCAAACCTTGTTCCAGTCTCTCTCTCTCTCCTGTGATTGTTTCTCCAGGTTTCCAGCTCCTGTTACCAGCAGCCACTAAGAGACCCGCACCTGCTTTCCATCTTGCGGTGCAGCCTGACTCTGCAGTCCTCCGTGACTACTCCAGCTTCCAGCTTCAAACCATCTGCTTCCAGCGATCAGCTTCCAGCAGTATCCAGCTTCCTTAAAGTGCCGATGTTGTTCCAACGGATACCTCCATATCAACAGTATCCACAAACCATCGGTAACCACCTTTCATCTTTCCAGTATCCACGCTCCCTAGCTTCATCCTATCACCTGGCTGGTTCCATCCGGCATCCACTCCGTGTTTTCATCATCTGACTGGTTCCATCCAGCATTCACAGCAGTCCTTTCAGCTACAGTGATCCAGCTCCAATAATTACATCTGCTGACGTGTTCCTCGGCTATCCTCACTACTACAGACAGGCCTGGTAAGGACAATCCATCTATGGGACTTTAACATCTGATCCATATCCTACCAGTGCTCTGTGGCTCCAGCCAAGATCTTAGTGATCCAGGAACTGTATCAATTAATCACTGCTTGTTCTTTATTTACTGCTGTGCAAAATACGGAGTTTGTTAATAAAACTTTTATTGACTTTTAAACCCTGGTTGTCATGGTCACACCTTCGGGTGATCCTTCTTCACTACACTTACATGTCCAGGGGTCTGATTAAACCTTCCAAGTTTAAGTTTATCCCAGCCCCTACAACTGAGGCTTCCTCCTGTCAGCCCAGACCCTCAGTTGTGACATCTTTGCTTGGACAGCAACTGTACTTCTGTAGTCAATAGTGAAACATAAGACTCTCCAGCCAGAAAAGTGTGCAATGTTAATAAAAATTGCGGTTACATTGAAACACTAATTTTCCATAAATTCATGTTCTTAGAATTCTGCTCTTATCATAATAAATTTACTAGGTAATCTGTAATAATGATGCAAAGCGAGAAGAGTTTATCACATAAACACTAGGTGGCAGCAGAGGACAGTAAAGTATCAGTCCATGTGACATAGAAAAGTGTTCCATGTGGTGTGATTATTGTCGGTGTTTCAATAAATTATTAAACATCCTGGCCAAAATGGAAAGCTCTACTCACTGGCTTGTGATGATTGGCTTATGAAACTATGTTTGCGAATAACTGAGTTAGGGAGACATTTACTAAGCAGTAATAAGAGCGGAGAAGTGAGCCAGTGGAGAAGTGCCAATGGCAACCAATCAGCAGTGAAATAACCATACCTCCCAACTGTCCCGATTTTTGCGGGACAGTCCCGTTTTTTGGGGACTGTCCCGCTGTCCCTCCCACGGGCCACAGTGTCCCACGGTGGGGGTGGGGTGGGGGGGGGGGGGGGGGACAGTTGGGAGGCTCTGTTTCTCGCTGCCCTGCTTAGCAGAGCAGCGGTGAATAGACAATGTGCGCATGTGCACAGCGTCTATTCACGATTGACAGGGGGAGAGGGGGCATGCCAGCAGCTCATAGAGCGCTGGCCATGCCCCCTCAGTGACTAAAACGGACCATCCCGCGAAGCTACGCCGCCTATCCTGTGGTCCACGACCCCTTTTCGGGCGCGCTGCGTGCGCCGAGATTTCCCTCTTTGAAGTTCTTAAATGTTGGGAGGTATGAAGTAACATCTATAATTTACATACTATAAAATTATACAAAGCTGCTGATTGGTTGATGGGGCAATTTCTCCACTGGCTCACTTCTCCGCTCTTATCACTGCTTAGTAAATGTTCCTCTAAAGGAGGGTTATATACACAATAATCAGAGATAGGCTAAACTGTCTAACTGTAACATAATATGTAAAGTATAACTACTATATAAAAATGGAGGTGTGATATACGTAATTTTATATGAATATAGGTCAAACAACTTTCTTATTTATTTTTATTTTTTTATTTAAATGACACTAATACATAACAATTCCGTCTCTCACACAGCGGATGCTCTCTCCAGACAGTATTAACTGCTGGAGAAAAATGTTGTGTTGAAAATAGGAATATCTTTTACTTTTGAAAACAGGTCCTTTTGCTGCCACTGAACTCTATGATATCCACCAAAAACGTGCACATCACATTCTGCAACCCCTTAGGCTGGGTAAACACTTGGCGATATACACCCAATATATCGTCTGATATGACGGATCGGATGATATATTGTTCACATCATCCAGTTTGTATTCACTATATCATTAACGATGCGCAGTCCCGCAGGTTGTTAGAGATGTACAATATCTTTAGTTTTCAGCAAAGGGATGCAGTGCAGGTAGACGCCAGGCTGGGAGAGGCGCTCAGTGCCCATCCGTGTCCTGGCTGGAAAGGGGGTGGGGTTACACAGCACCGATGGGCGGAGCTACACGGTACCAGGCTGCAGGAGGAGGACAGAAGCTGCTGCAGATCCAGCCAGCCAAATGGTATGTTGAAGGAGAGTGAGAAAGTGTGTGTGTGTGTGTGTGTATCTATTTGTATGTGTGTGTGTGTGTGTGTGTGTGTGTCTACAGTATGTGTGTGTCAGGGACGTGCAGTCAGGGGAGGCAGGGGAGGCAGTGCCTCCCCTGTCATAATGATTAAAATAATAAAAAGAAGATATTTATAACAGAGTCTGTTATCAATATCTTTTTTCCTTATTTTAATAATTCCCCCCCTGTGGCTGCTTGTAAGGGTGGGAGGCAGCGGGAGAGGTGCCTCCCGCTGCTAACATTAAAACTCCGGGCAGCGGGGGGCGGGCAGGGGGCGGGGCGCAGCAATGGGCTGTGAAAGCCCATTGAAAATGAATGGACAAGCGGCACCTATACTGGTGCCGCAATGACAGGGGCGTGCGATGAATGCACACCCCTGTCAGTGTCCAGATGTGATTGGCCCAGCGGATCCAGTGCTGGATCCGCTGTCCAATCACCCCCTTCCCGGCTGCAGCAGGCGCCGTGGGCTGTGTGGGCGCCCGCTGCAGCCAGCGCCGCTACTATGGGAGAGACGTCATGAGTCATGACGTCTCTCCCGTAGTACAGCAGAGACGAGCCGGCGGCGGACTGACGGAGGACGGACGGTAAGTATGTGTGTGTATGTGTGTGTGTTTTTTTTTTTTATGTGTTTGTGTTGGGGCACAGCAAGAGGGGCACAGCAACTGGGGGGCACAACAACTGGGGGGCACAGCAACTGGCACAGCAAGAGGGGCACAGCAACAGGGGCACAGCAAGAAGGGCACAGCAACTGGGGGGCACAACAACAAGGGGCACAGCAACTGGGGAGCACAACAACTGGGGGGCACAGCAACTGGGGGCACAGCAACTGGCACAGCAAGAGGGGCACAGCAACAGGGGCACAGCAAGAGGGGCACAGCAACTGGGGGCACAACAACAAGGAGCACAGCAACTGGGGGGCACTGCAACAGGGGCACAGCAACTGGGGGGCACAACAACAAGGGGCACAGCAAGAGGGACACAGCAACTGGGGGGCACAACAACAAGGGGCACAGCAACTGGGGGGCACAACAACAAGGGGCACAGCAACAGGGGCACAGCAACTGGGGGGCACAACAACAGGGGCACAGCAACTGGGGGCACAACAACAAGGAGCACAGCAACTGGGGGGCACTGCAACAGGGGCACAGCAACTGGGGGGCACAACAACAAGGGGCACAGCAAGAGGGACACAGCAACTGGGGGGCACAACAACAAGGGGCACAGCAACTGGGGGGCACAACAACAAGGGGCACAGCAACAGGGGCACAGCAACTGGGGGGCACAACAACAGGGGCACAGCAACTGGGGGGCACAACAACAAGGGGCACAGCAACAGGGGCACAGCAACTGGGGGGCACAACAACAAGGGGCACAGCTATAAGGGGCACAAGTACAAGGGGCACAGCAACTGGGGGGCACAATTACAAGGGGCACAGCAACTGGGGGGCTCAACTACAAGGGGCACAGCAACTGGGGGCACAATTACAGGGGTCACAGCTACTGGGGGCAAAGCGACTGGGGGCACAGCGACAGGGGGCACAACTACTTCGGGCACAGCTAGGGGCAAAGCTACAAGGGGCACAGCGACTGGGGTCACAACTACTGGGGGCACAGCGACTGGGGGCACAACTACAAGGCACAGCAACGGGCACAGCAACTGGGGGGCGCAACAACAAGGGGCACAGCAACAGGGGCACAGCAACTGGGGGGCACAACAACAAGGGGCACAGCAACAGGCACAGCAACTGGGGGGCGCAACAACAAGGGGCACAGCAACTGGGGGGCACAGCAACAGGGGCACAGCAACTGGGGGGCACATCAACAAGGGGCACAGCAACTGGGGGGCACAACAACAAGGGGCACAGCAACAGGGGCACAACAACAAGGGGCACAGCTATAAGGGGCACAAGTACAAGGGGCACAGCAACTGGGGGGCACAGCCACAAGGGGCAAAGCTACAGGGGGCACAGCTACAAGGGGCACAGCGACTGGGGGCACAACTACAGGGGTCACAACTACTCGGGGCACTGCTACTGGGGGCACTGCTACAGGGGGCAAAGCTACTAGGGGTACAGCTACTAGGCTCACAACTATTGGGGGAGCCTGCTCCATCATCCCAGTTAGCAGCAGCACTCTCCCCTGTCTGTGCTAACGTCTTCCCGCGTCAGCGAGGGCATAATATTAATTCATCTCTCTCTCTCTCTCTCTCTCTCTCTCTCTCTCTCTCTCTCTCTCTCTCTCTCTCTCTCTCTCTCTCTCTCTCTCCTCCTGTGGATTACTTTGTTTGTAAGTATAATTTTAATTTTTACAGGTACCCCTTTTGGATTCTACTGGACAAGTGGACGTGACCGGCGTGGGATGTAGGTAAGTGATCTCTCTCTCATTTTTACAGGAACCACCTATTGGATTCTACTGGACAAGTGGACGTGACCGGCGTGGGATGTATGTATGTATGTATGTGTGAGTGTGTAACTGTGTTTTAATACATTTTTACTTTCACGGTGTGTGTGTTGTGTTTTTATTTGGGTATTTTTGTTGTTGTAGAACTACAGGTACCAGCGGGCCCGTTATTTCCCCGCATGCTGGCACTTGAGGTTCTCCAAGTACCAGCAAGCGGGGGAGGCTTGCTGGGCCTTGTAGTTCCACAACAAAAAACAATATTCTTTTTTATACACACTTATGGCTATCAGCCCGGCACCCACCGCCCAGGGGTGCTGGGGACAGCCTCGGGCTTCACCCCTGGCCCTTGGGTGCCTGGAGGGGGGGGACCTCTTGATTTAAGGGGTCCCCACTCCTCCAGGGAACCCCGGCCAGGGGTGACTAGTTGGGGGGGGGGTAATGCCACGGCCGCAGGGACCTACATAAATGTGTCCCCCGGCTGTGGCATTATGTCCCTGGCTAGTGGAGTCCGGTGCTGGTTTTAAAAATACGGGGGACCCCTACATCTTTTGTCCCCCATATTTTTGGAACCAGGACCGGTCTAAGAGCCCGGTGCTGGTTGTCTAAATACGGGGAACCCCTGTCCAATTTTTTCCCAGTATTTAAGCAACCAGGACCGACTCAAAGAGCCCGAGGCTGGTTATACTTAGGAAGGGGGACCTCACGCATTTTTTTTTTTTACATTTTTTAACCCATTCAGATCCTTCTCCATTAAGTTAATGGAAGCCCTGGACAACAAAATTACATTCATGTCCTCCTCCCACTCCCTTCCCAAACACTAATTTTTATTTTTTTCTATAAAAATGTACAATATATCACAAGTATGATGAGCAGGCAGGCAGCGGGCATTGGCGGCATCGGACTGAGGTGCAAATTAGTGGCGGAGGGCTGGGTCAGTTGATGGTGGGCTAGTTTGTAAGCCATTGGCGGTGGCAGCAGGCATCGGCTAAGTGGCAGTAGTGGGCATTGGCTCGGCGGCGGTAGGGGTCATCGACAGGATTCAGCGGACATTATGGCTGTAGTGCCTCACCAGCCTCTGACCTCACCGCATGCCACTGGTGTGTGTGCATCTATCTATGTGTATGTGTATCTACAGTATGTGTGTATGTATGTGTGTGTATTTATTATTATTCTTTATTTACATGTGTATGTGTACATCTATCTATGTGTGTGTGGGAGGGGGGCATAATTTGTAAAAAAAAAAAGGCACTTCTGAGGGCATTACATAGGCATGCGCACGGCAGGTTTCTATCCTCCCTGAGCTTGCCTAATCATGTCTGGCCCCCACCTCATGGTGCCGATCGATTCTCCCTGCGCCCAAGCCCAAACCCGTCCATTCTAAATTTGGTGTAAGACGTCAGCCAATCAGAGTTCATGGACCGGCCGCGGCGGCTCTTGATTGGCTGCCGAACCGCGAGCTTTGATAGGCTGACAGCTGGCACCATGTTTCAAATGGCCGCCGCAGGAGGGCTTCTGTCAGTGAGGAGCGGAATTTAGGCGAGATGCTCGCTGCGCTGCGCTCTCCTCCCCTCACACAGCACAAGAAGCAGCAGCAAGCCAGTAACAGCAGCGGTGGTGAGCACTGCTGGGGGGATTATCTGTATCTAGCACCTCTGGGGGGCATTACCTGTATCTGGCACCTTGGGAGGGGGATCTGTATCTGGCACCCCTGGGGGGATTATCTGTATCTAGCACCTCTGGCGGGGAATCTGTATCTGGCACCGCTGGGGCTATACTGTGTTGCATAATGTGAATTTCTGCTCATACTGTGTGCCTTAATGTGAATTTCGTCTCATACTGTGTGGCATAATGTGAATTTCAGCTCATACCGTGTGGTGTAATGTGAATTTGGCTCATACTGTGTGGTCTAATGTGAATTTCCGCTCATACTGTGTGGCGTAATGTGAATTTCCGCTCATACTGTGTGGCGTAATGTGAATTTCCGCTCATACTGTGTGGCGTAATGTGAATTTTCGCTCATACTGTGTGACGTAATGTGAATAAGGGGCACTACTGTCAGTAGCTGGTGAGCATGGAGGCATGTGTGACAAATGCTGGTGTCCTGCATAGGAGGAATCTGATAGCATAGAAAGAGCTCAATGTGGCTCTGACGGCACATGTGTAAATTTTAAACTTTACTTCTGTTGTATTAAAACTGAAATGTCCGGCCTCCTAAATCTCCCATACTTTTACAAATTGGCCCACTCAAAAACAGGGTGTAGATAGATGATGGGGAGAGGGGGTGCAAGGGGTGTGTTTGTGTGGTGGGAATGCATATGCACCTCGGCCCAACACTCGCTAGTTCCGCCACTGGGTCAGGGATAGGTTGGAGAAGTGTAAGCAGCGATAGGGTGCAGCGGCAGCTAGGGCTCAGGGTTATGCTGTAGGAGACAGACAGTACCGGCTGGCTTCATTTTTTTTCTCTGGGGTGTCTATATATCTACAATATCATTAAGAACTAGAAAGAAATTAGATTAAGCTATGTGATTTTACTGATAGAGTGTAAAATACTGTTAGACACGCCCCTCCTGCGGTGCACCCCCTACTAAAATTAGCTGCGCACGCCTATGGGGCATTATATATAACCAGCGCTACTACAGCGGCTATTATGCATATAACCGGCACTACTACAGGGGCTTTTATGCATATAACTAGCACTACAACTGGGGATATTATGTGTATAAACAGCACTACTATGTGCAGGGTAATGTGAATAAGATTGTGCTGCTGTGTGGCGTAATTTGAAATGGGGATACTATTGTGTGGCCACTACCCTTCCTTGTGAGACCACACCCCTTTTTGCAGCATGCTGTCCCTTTGTAAAATATGGGAGGGCGCAAATTTATAGTTTGCAGGGGGGCGCCGAACACCATAGCACCGGCCCTGGCCATCGGCAAGTGTGTAATCAGCGTTAGTACTGTATATTGGGGGTCATTCCGAGTTTATCGTAGCTGTGCTAAATTTAGCACAGCTACAATCATTCACACTGACATGCGGGGGGATGCCCAGCACAGGGCTAGTCCGTCCTGCATGTCAGTATCGCCCCCCCCCCCCCGCAGAAGTGCAAAGCCATCGCACATCGGCGATGCCTATGCACTTCAAGAGTAACTCCCGTCCAGCGCAGCTTTAGCGTGCTGGCCGGGAGCTACTCATTGCTCCCCAGCCTGCAGCGGCTGCGTGTGACATCAAGCAGCCGTGGCGGCCCGCCGCCCCAACGGTCCGGCCACGCCTGCATTGGCCGGACTGCGCCCCTTAAACGGCAGCGTTCCCCCACCCGCCCAGCGACCACCTATGCCTCAGAGGCGATCGCTAGGCAACGATGGCTGGCATGCGCTGGCGCACTGCGCAATCGGCGCATGCGCAGTTCCGACCCGATCGGTGAGCTACGAGAATCTGCAGCGAGCGATCGGGTCGGAATGACCCCCATTGGGCATTGCTTGCTATATGCTATTACAATTTAAAAAAAGCTATATAAATCATAATAATAACGTAAACTCCAGCAGCACTCAAGGCTGTAAAATCCCTCCCATGGGTAACCTGATATACTTTGCATTCAATTTGAAAAGGGGCAGCACAGTACCCTTAAGGGGCAATGCAAATAGCTGCTCAATTCCGGAATTGCACATTGCGGCCAGCAACATCACTTTTGTAGTTGTCGTGTTTGCCAGCCATGGCCACCACTGGCCATAGTGAGTGAGCCACAATGACTTTGGAAGCAAGACTCCCACTCTTCTCTCATCAGGTGTGGGAAAGAGTACAAAAAAATGCAGCTTCATTGCCCATTAGGGAATTCTCCTGGAAATGCCTATGCTTATCCGCCACTCTGGGTGAGTCTGGCAACTTTCAGCCTGGGGGGCAACACAAGTGCCCCCCAGCTTTCTACCAAAAAACTGTGATGGAAAAATGGAATGTGTGTGTGTGTGTGTGTGTGTGTGTGTGTGTGTGTGTGTGTGTGTGTGTGTGTGTGTATTGAAGTTGACAACATGGGACCCCTGGGCTAGCATAACTACACTGCCTCAGAACACTATCCACGTGGTCATCTATTGGAAACCTTGCCCAAAGCGCAGTGAGGGTACACGTTTTATTGTTCTGATCAAGTTTAATGATGGGGTCCCATGTCCTGAACTTGTACGTGTGTGTGTGTTCTATATTAACCCCCTAAAAAAAAAAAATTGCATCTATAATGTCCAACAATCTCTCTTCTCTGTATACCCATTATTGTGCTGCCCCAACCTCCTCCTCATCTTCATACCCATTATTCCCGGCCTGGCCCCCTCCCGATTGGAGAATATTTTGCTCCCTTCCCTGCAGGAGGTAATTTACCTGTACCAGCGCTGCAGGTAAGTGCCATGGGGCAAAAGGGGGTGGCCATATATGACCACCCTAGTCACGTCTGGGGCTGGGAGACATGCAGAAGATGTTCACCAGCCATTCAGTTTGTCACATGGGTTACACTGATAGTGTGGCAGCACTGATTATCTCTATGTAACAGACACGGGCCCTCATTCCGAGTTGTTCGCTCGTTATTTTCCTTCGCATTGGTGCGATTTTCTGCTAACTGCGCATGCGCAATGTTCGCACTGCGGCTGCGCCAAGTAAATTTGCTAAGAAGCTTGGTATTTTACTCACAGCATTACGAGGTTTTTTCTTCGTTCTGCTGATCGTAGTGTGATTGACAGGAAGTGGGTGTTTCTGGGCGGAAACTGGCCGTTTTATGGGAGTGTGTGAAAAAACGCTGCCGTTTCTGGGAAAAACGCGGGAGTGGCTGGAGAAACGGGGGAATGTCTGGGCGAACACTGGGTGTGTTTGTGACGTCAAACCAGGAACGACAAGCACTGAACTGATCGCACTGGAAGAGTAAGTCTCGAGCTACTCAGAAACTGCAAAGAAAAATCTTTTCGCAATATTGCGAATACTTTGTTCGCAATTCTGCTAAGCTAAGATTCACTCCCAGAGGGCGGCGGCTTAGCGTGTGCACTGCTGCGAAAAGCAGCTAGCGAGCGAACAACTCGGAATGAGGGCCACTGAGCAGCTGGTGAACATCCTCTGCATTTCATCCAGCCTCAGATGTGTATGGCGCATTGGCATTTCTATAATGGATGCACATAGGTCCCCTGATCCAGGGATGGTCCACACTGCACCCATATTTTAATACTTACCTTTCCGAAATCCACTGTCGGTCACTGCAGTCGCAGCCAAAATCGCAGCCAAAATGACCAGCTGTGCACGTGCAGTAGTCAAATTTGTTTATGGAACATGGCGGGCGCCATGTTCCGGAGACCTACGCATGCACAGTAAATTCTGGCACAATGCTGGAGACTACTGCGCCGTGCAGAGGAGGTGGCCCACCCGAAGGCAATATTACCTCTTACAATATTGCCCAGTGTGTATGCTGCTGAAGACGGCTGATATGCGCTCCCCTCTGTCGTCTGTACATGCAGCTCGATCTGACAATATCATCAGATGCAGCATGTTTGGGCCGGCCACGGAATGATGATATCACACAGTGGGCCCGATTCAGGTCGCGGGCGCCCTACAAAAAATGCGATTGCCTCTGTCTGTCAATCGACGGGGCAATGCTCCGCTTCCAAGACAAAGACGGAGCATTGTGGGGGTGTGGTTTCAAAATGTGGGTGGCAATGGAGAAATGCAGGGCGGCCTTGCCCTGCAATGGGCGTCCCCCAACATGTTATCCAAAGGATTGCAAATTCTGCTGCTTAGCAGAATCTGAAGTCCTTACTGAATAGGGTCCAGTGTGTATACACCCTGTCGGTGGCACGGGAGGGAAACCTTAGGTGATATCGCTCTTGGAGCGAATCGCCTAGTGTGTTTGGCCCTTTACTCTTGTCTACCTTGAATGTCAGCCTGTTATGTCTGTTTATTTTCTAATGAAGTGACTGTTATGATTTTCCATTTAACGTGTACATATTTGTTTGTATTTTTATGATTTGTTATTTGTCGTTGCACTTCCATGTTTTCTATTGTGTTTATTCATGTCCATTTGATTCTCATAATGACTGTCAAGGACTGCAGAATTGCTGGCATTTTATACTTGTATTTGGTTTCTTGTCACTAGGTAAAAATATTTTACAGCTGCAATAATAAGCAGATAAATGCGATTCTCTTTGTGAGCCTTGTGTTATACTCTCCTCACCCGCCCAGATTACACTGTAACTCGCAAACTCTTTCTCAGTGACATCCCTATTCAATGATTTTGCCATGTTCTGCAGAGCTCACACTTAGGGGTAAATGTACTAAATTTTTCAGAACTGGTGATGTTGCTCATAGCAACCAATCAGATTCTACTTCACATTTATCTAGCTGCTTCTAGAAGATGATAGAATCTAATCTAATCTACCAGTTATAAAAAAAAAAACCTCCCACCCTAGTAAATTTACCCTCTAGAACAGGGGTGTCAAAGACAAGGCCCGCGGGCCAAATCCGGCCCGCCAGACCTCGTCTGATGGCCCGCGGTGCCGCTGCCATGAAACCCCCTTCTCCCGAGTGCCCAGCTCGGGGGGGGCGGGGTTTCGCGGAATGACGCGATTGCGTCGTGACGTCACGGCGCAAACGCGTCATTCAACGAAACCCCGTCGGAGGAGGGAGAAGGGAGCCGCGCAGACGAGGAGGGAGAGGCGGCTGAAGAGCGGCGAGAACCGCTTCAAATGTAAGTCAGCCCCTCTCCCTTCCTCTCTTTCTCTCTCTCTCTCCCTCCTTCCACCACCTGCCGCAATGTGTAAAATGGGGACCTGTACCTGCCGCTATGTGTAAAATGGGGACCTGTGCCTGCCACAATGTGTAAAATGGGGACCTGTACCTGCCGCTATGTGTAAAATGGGGACCTGTGCCTGCCACAATGTGTAAAATGGGGACCTGTGCCTGCCACAATGTGTAAAATGGGGACCTGTACCTGCCGCTATGTGTAAAATGGGGACCTGTGCCTGCCACAATGTGTAAAATGGGGACCTGTGCCTGCCACAATGTGTAAAATGGGGACCTGTACCTGCCGCTATGTGTAAAATGGGGACCTGTGCCTGCCACAATGTGTAAAATGGGGACCTGTGCCTGCCACAATGTGTAAAATGGGGACCTGTACCTGCCGCTATGTGTAAAATGGGGACCTGTACCTGCCACAATGTGTAAAATGGGGACCTGTACCTGCCGCTATGTGTAAAATGGGGACCTGTACCTGCCGCTATGTGTAAAATGGGGACCTGTGCCTGCCACAATGTGTAAAATGGGGACCTGTGCCTGCCACAATGTGTAAAATGGGGACCTGTGCCTGCCACAATGTGTAAAATGGGGACCTGTGCACTATAAAAGGGGGCACATGGCTGGGCACTATAAAAGGGGGCACATGGCTGGGCACTTTAAAAGGGGGCAGATGGCTGGGCACATATAAGGCAGGTGGAGCGGTAAATTTTGGATAGACCTACAGATACAACCGGCCCTTTGATGGGGACCAAACTGCTGATGCGGCCCCCGATGAATTTGAGTTTGACACCCCTGCTCTAGAAGGAATACATTCATTTGGTATTAGCAGTGGCAGTGCAAGGGCGGGCTACTACACGGGGCGTTGCATCCTGGGGGCGCAGCTGCAGTCTCCCCGCCAGTTCATCTGTTAACTGCTAGGAGGACCCAGGCGCTGTATACAGATGATGGGCTCCAAAGGAAGATAACTAATTTGTGGCAGGTCCCCGGAGAAAGACCAGCCATTGGCAGGATCTGGCAGGGTCTGGGTGACACACAGCCAACCAGTTGCGGGCATATCAGCCAGAGGACTGCACTCGACCGGAGCATACAGTAGTGGAGAGTCGGCGACATTGTTGCATGGTCAGATAGAAATCTCCAGTCAGGGATCTCCAACTGCTGCTGCCCTAATGAGGATGTGTGGTAGCTGCAGGGCTGAGTGGATGAGCGCACCAGAGTATATTCCCACCACTTTGGACCTGCTGTTAAACACTGCTCATTTCCCTGCTCCCCGTTATTCCCCTGTGTTCCTCCCATCCCTCTCTGTATGCCTTTTGTCTCCTGTTTTCCCCCGTTCCTTCCAGCTCTCCCTGTTTATCTAAGCCCACAGTCTGATACATGGCCATGTTTATTTTTGCTTTTATTATTATTTTTTATTAATGTTGCAGTCACCAGCCACAGTTGTTAAGGAGCCTTCCGTTTTCTCTGTTTTTCTCCTATCTCCCGCTGTTCTTCCACGCCCAGTGTGGCATGTGGCCACACCCATTTTTGATGCACGTGCCTGCAGCGTGTGCACACAGAACCACTAGGAAGTTTTTTCTACTTGCACCACTGGTCCTGTGTAACCTGTTATCTAATGAGAGCATTTCATATCTAGAGACGGACACACACAGAGAGTCCTCCTGAGTCCTGTCCCAGTGTGTAAGTAGTGCAGAGGCTGCTGCTATTCCTGCATGCAACAAGATAAATTATAGATTTTATTTTCCTATGTGTATTTTAAGGTTGTTTAAATTGTCTTTGTTCCACTACAAGAAAACTCTATAAAATAGTTGTCTCTCAATTAGGTGGAGCTATAAGCAGTACCCAGGCATTATTAAACTATTAGTTTAAATCTAATATACATTATTGGTTTAAATTTAATATACACAACCCATACCTCCCAACATGACCCAATCCAACAGGGATAAAATGCTCTCTACCTGGACTGCCCTCTTAATTTATGATTGCAATCACCTGTGTTGAAATACCTTTCTTATCAATTAAATAGTTCAACATAGGTGACACCAATCATATATTAAGAGGGAAGTCCAGGTAGAAAGCATTTTGTCACTCCCGGTTTGGGTTATGTTGGGAGGTATGAATACTGAATAGGTCATGTTGGGCGGTATGCACAATCTAATATATACACACCCTTTCTCCAGGGCCCCTGCCTTAAGTGTCAGTGGCGTGGATAGTGACAGAACTATCTCGCTGGCCTAGCTCCTCCCCCTGGTGATGTGGCTCCTCCCTCTGATATCAGAGGTCATTTAGCCCACTTGATTCTAGCATCTAGCCTTAACTGACTAAAGAATAAAATGGAGGATTCTACCCTTTCACCCATCACATGGCAAAAGGGTAGCATCTAGTTTACCTTCGTGGAGAGGACCTTTCCCATAACCCCCTGGGTCCATGTCACAATCTATTTGGAATAGTAAAGTGTGGCGAGCGAAGCGGAGCGAGACACCGAGCCCGAAGCATGGCGAGCGTCCAATGCTGCATAGAAAAAAAAATTACTCCAAACGAATGGAGAACAAAAAAAATGTAGGTGCTGTAAGTGCGGAAATTCTCTCCTGCACTCTCGTTTTGTCACTTACAGGTCCTGAGCACGAAGGTAACATAGACACAACCATGGCAAAAGGGTAGCTTCTAGTTTCTCTTCGTGCAGAGGACCTTTCCCATAACCCCCTGGGTTCATGTCACAATCCATTTGGAATAGAAAAGTGTGGCGAGCGGAGCGAGACACCGAGCCCGAAGCATGGCGAGCGAAGCGAGCCCGCGAGGGTCCAATGTAGCATAGAAAAAGAAAATTACCCCAAACGAACGGAGAACAAAAAAAACATTTAGGTGCTGTAAGGGCGGAAATTCTCTCCTGCCCTCTCGTTTTGTCACTTACAGGTCCTGAGCACGAAGGTAACATAGACACAACCATGGCAAAAGGGTAGCGTCTAGTTTCTCTTCGTGCAGAGGACCTTTCCCATAACCCCCTGGGTTCATGTCACAATCTATTTGGAATAGAAAAGTGTGGCGAGCGGAGCGAGACACCGAGCCCGAAGCATGGCGAGCGAAGCGAGGCCGCGAGGGTCCAATACTGCACAGAAAAAAAATTCCCCCAAACGAACGGAAAACGAAGAAAACATTTAGGAGCTGTAAGGGCGGAAGTTCACTCCTGCCCTCTCGTTTTGTCACGTTCAGGTCCTTTGCACGAAGGCAACATAGACACAACCATGGCAAAAGGCAGCTAAGCATAGGCAAACAAATGCAGATCTGCACAGAATAGAGTAGACTTAGCTAGCAGAGTGCAGAGCATTTAACTTGTCACATAAAATCACTAACAAGACAATATGATAAAACAATAGAAGTGCTGTGGATCCAGCACATTAAATATACATTTTGACATGCCTGCACTAACTGGCTAGTCCAAAGAAATGGATTCCAGCACCTTCTCTGATAGTGTTGTCTTTATAGTTTAAAGTACCCTTAGGGTCTAATTCAGGTTGGATCGCAGTGTGCTCCGTTTCCAGGGAGGAGACGGAGCGTTGCGAGGTCGGTGCGGTGCGGCGTGAATGGGCGGCGGAGGCGGCCAAATGAGGGGCGATCCCGAGCATGTTAGGAAAATGATTGCAAATTCTGCTAATTAGCAGAATTTGTAATCCTTACTGAATCAGGCCCTTAATATGGATAATTGAGATCTGATGGCACCAATTAACAAAGAAAACAAATATAAATAATCTTTAGAACTATCGTTGTTATAATTAGATATAGGACTGGGAATGTATCGGTGCAAAACTTAGCAACCGCAAACAAAAAGAACTGAGCTGCGCTGACATATTTATAAACAGATACATATATTTTTAGCATGCTAAGAAATGTTATAACAGCAGATGTAAATCTAAAATAACAAAAAACGTATAAATACTGTTATCCTATGCAATTTATGATGCCGTTCATAGCCAGTGTTTGTAGAACAGATGGTTTCCTCAGGAGCTGGGGAGAATGGTGCCTTTAGAAGATCCTCCAGCTCCAGATATAATTTTACTCTGTAGAACGGGAAGCAGTTATGTAACCAATGGCTGGGATACCGGTGGTCGTTATACTGATGCCGGCATCCCGAACAAGGACACCATCCCGGCGTACAAGGGAGGATTAGGGTAGGGAATGGGTGACGGTTAGGGGGCTAACTGGAGGACTGTTGGGATTATGATGGACAGGATACCAGTGTCGGTATGCTGATTGCCGGCATCCCGTCCATCGGTCATTCATACTCATCCCTGCAGAACATAGCTCGAGCGACAGGGAGGCGTGAGTCTTGAACAAGCACATAGTGATGGGGTCAGGTGTGAGAGGTTCTGCGAACATATAACTAATAATACCATCTGGGGAGACAGCTGTTATAATTGGAGGTACAGATCCCTTCCATATACAGCATGATTTGATGTACATTGTAGTTCTTGACTGTAGTCATTTGAAACAGCTATTTACGCTAAGAAGGTGCCGGCCAGCAATACAAAAGGTGCTCCAGCTGTGAGTCTGCATTATTTTACCAGTACACCAAGTGCTTGTATGACTTATTTCATCTAAGTATTAATATCTAAAGATCTGGAAGATATTTCTAAAGGGAACATTCTCCAAAACTCCTGAGGAATCCATCTACAAGCACTGGCTATGAATGGTGATATAATCACATATTGCACAGGATAATTATTTGGGAGTGTTTCTAAAGGCCCATACACACTGGGCGATTTTGAGCTGAAAGCAGATCACTTTTGGTGTGTTGAGCTGCTTTCAGCTCAAAGCCGCCCAGTGTGTATGCCCAAACGATGCGCGCTCCCGCTTCATCGCTGGCAGCTGCCGTTCATCTACTGGTATTACCAGTAGATGAACGGCGGGGTGATCGGCTTTCCATAGCGTTCTGCTATGGAAAACCGCTCACCCCCGCTGACATCGCTGGGCAGCGGGGAAAAGCGCTCTGTGTGTATGCACTGAGCGCTTTTCAGCCCAGCGATGTCAGCGATCATTGCTGTGCATACACGCTGGGCAAAAATGGCCAGTGTGTATGGACCTTAAGTCTTTTTTTTATTACAGAGTTACATCTGCTATTGTAAAATTTTCTTAGCATGCCATAATGTCAGTCTGGCCTGATCCATACTTACCTACATTTTATTTCTCCTCTCCGGGAGAAGCCTGGAGAGGAGACGCTGCAGATGTCTTCGGGGGCGGGGCCGGACTGTGACATCACTAAGCCCCGCCCCCGCATCGGGAAATGCCGCAATTCGCGGATCCGCAGAAAGGGGCGGGGCTAAAATGATGCGATTTGCGTCATTTTAACCCCTTCTCCACCCGACGGACCCGCGAATGCGGGAGGTTATCTCTCCATTCTGCTCACATCACTAGGGTGCGAGCAGGATTCGGGAGACCTTCTGGGGGTGCGGGGGGCTACCCCAAAAAACGGGAGCCTCCCGCAGCTTCCGGGAGAGTAGGTAAGTATGGCCTGATCAGTCCTTAAATTGTTGTTAATAGTATATGTTAGATATATTAATTTAGAATAAATTTGTTTATTTCATACATACATACCAGACTCTGGTATTACATTACAATTTTAGATATAGGTCAGCACAACTCAGGTCTTTTTTTGTCTTGATAATTCAGCATAACTTAACAACCAGGATGTAAAGTCTGGTGCTCTAAATGTCATTTGGGTTGGAGAAAATTCTGTGCAGTGTCATATATTGTACTATATTAAACAATAAAGACACTGTAGTACTGACGTGTGGAGGAGGTTGACACTTCTTTTGGTCTGATTCAAGTTGCATGCAATTCAGCTAGCTCTGTGGCCTCATTACCTGCTCAGAGAAAATGCAAATCTTCACCTGTGTTCAGAGGTGGTTACATCTAATAAGGGGCACCGCCCCTACACAGTACATTCCCTTGTGAAAGTAGCTTGTATTAGCGCACTTGTATGATGGCACATATGCACCAGGAGTACTTCCGATACAAGAGTTCTGTCTGAAATCAGACAAATCACAATTGTGTACTTCCTGTGTGTTTCAAGACACAGAAATAATACATCTTAAAAACATATTGTGGTTTGCTTGTATACCTAAATATTATAAACCACTGAACATATCCTAGTACACACTAATAATTTTGTAGACCTTGCTCTTACATATGCTTGCCTTCAGCAGGTAGTCGTGGCCGAGTGGTTAAGGCGATGGACTTGAAATCCATTGGGGTTTCCCCGCGCAGGTTCAAATCCTGCCGACTACGTCAAATATTTTGTTATGTCTACCAGAAACTTAAATGGACAGTAATATGTTTAAAAAAAAATGTATCTCTGAAACCTTTGACTGCTTGTCATGGCGTGGACAGATATGAGCTAATATACAAAAAAATATACTGAAGGTATATTGTACAAGTATACTATTAAGCACAAAGAGACTCAAACTGTTTAACTTTTTCCTGTGTTAATCTTTAAATGACAAATCACATGGCCCTATGTGGGCACTGCTATTATATAGGTTAGGACTGCTGTATCGGAGAAGCCGTGAAGTGGCCAGCAGCTAAACATGTGTTTGCAAACATTTGTGACTAATTCTCTGAATTTTATTACCAGATAAGTTCAGGGATGGTTACAGGTAATTTTCCGTGTGCGGAAGAGAAATTTAGGGGTGGGGATTTGCCCCCCCCCCCCCCCCCTTTCTGTCTGTTGTTAATCTTTAAATGGTCCCCCTACATGTTTTTGAGACGAACATTGCAAACATTATTTTAATGTTTTCTACAATTAAAAGATAATTGAGTGGGTGTCTGATGGTGAAGATCTTATACCCCCCGTCCTTTCTTATATGCTAGTATTTTGATATGGGTCAGTTTTCTATACTCACTCATACAGGCAGGGCCGGTGCTAGGGTGTTCGGTGCCCCCCTGCAAACTAAAAATTTGCGCCCTCCCATACTTCACAAAGGGACATCGCGCGCTGATAAATAGGGTGTGGTTTAACAAGGAAGGAGAATGGCCACACAATAGTACCCCCATTTCAAATTACACCACACAGAAGCACAATCTTATTCACATTACACTGCACCTAGTAATGCCGCTTATACACAAAATGCCCCCAGTAGCAGTGCTGCTTATACACATAATGCCCCTAGTAGTAGTGCCGCTTATACACTTAATGCCCCCTGTAGTAGTTCTGCTTACACATAATGCTCACAGTTGTACTGCTGCTAATACATAATGTCCCCTGTAGTAGTGACACTTACACATAATGTCCCCTGTCGTAGTGACACTTACACATAATGTCCCCTGTAGTAGTTCCATTATATATAATGCCCCGTAGTTGATCCGCTTACATATAATGTCCCATGTAGTAGTGCTGCTTAAATATAATGTCCCCTGTAGTAGTGCCGCTTACATATAATGCCCCTGTAGTAGTGCCGCTTACATATAATGTCCCTGTAGTAGTGCCACTTACACACACATATACAAAAATACTCACACACAGACACACACACAGACACACACACAAACTTTCTCTCTGTTACTCTCTTTCCATAAATATACTTTTCACAGTCTTCTGCAGTAGCTGGCTGGAGCTGTGCTGTATCCCGCCGGTCACTATACCAATACCGGAATCCCGACCGCTAGAAATGCCACCAGTTGACATGCCGACTAACAGAGACTATTCCCACAACTATGTCCATGGCACCCACAGAGTGGGAATAGAACCTGAGGCCAGCCCGGTGGGGGCTTTGTTGCACGCACACACGCACACGCGCACACATGCACGCACAAACGCACACACACACGCACCCCACCGGCATTCTGGTGGCCGGGATCCCGAGGTCAGTGGTGTCTCTATAATGATTGCAGGGTGTGTGGGACACAAGGGCCCACATGGCACACTCTGTACCCATATCAATGGCTTACTTCTTGCACATGCCATGCCATTTTTCCTTTGATAACTATAGAAATATGCAGCTGTTACCATACCCCAGAAGTAATCACCAGAAATAGACACCCACAGCTGATTAAGACTTTAGGGGGCAAACGGCAATTAAGACTGGGGGGCACTAAAGCTCAACAGTCAGGACATGGGATCGGATTCTCGCTCGCAAGCTTTGAGTGCGCAATTGGAAAAGGGGGAGTTGTAACACGTCACGTCGGTTACATAACTACATCCCGGTAGAACACACAGGATGGACAATGGATTCATAATTACGCAGCCCCTGGTCTCTATATAGAAATGATAGGCCCATCAGGATGATGATGCCCAGCCAGCCAATATAATTTGAATGTTTGTTTATTTCTGCAGTGCAGTTGTATAAGTCTCTGTGCCCCGCAGACGATTCTCTCCATTTTGATCAGCTCTGCGGTGATGCTAAATATCAAGACAGATGAAATGGGAGCGGCTGCCACAGTTTTAAGGGAATGTACCAACAGTTGCCATGTTTGTAGGAAGGTGTGCTGCTACTCACCATATTGTGCAGGTGCACATACAAATATAAATGTAGTTTTAGAGGGGAGAGGTCAATTTATATTGCAACCTTATGTGAATCTATTTCTCTAATCTAATGTATGTGGCCCAGAGTTATCAAACCTGGAGAGTGATAAATTGCATGGTGATAAAGTACCAGCCAACCAGCTCCTGTCATTTTTTAAACACAGCCTGCTACATGGCAGTTAGGAGCTGATTGGCTGGTAATTTATCACCGTGCAATGTATTACTTTTCAAGGCTTGATAAATCTGGGCCTGTAGTAGGGAAATCAATCGGGCCTCACTTTTTTAATCCTAGGATTCAGGATTGAAAAAAATCTCAATCACTGGATTCCCGGGATTGAACTGTACAACTGGTTCAGGAAGTGGGTGAGGGACGGGCAACCAGGTGACTCCAGGTGACCTGGTCCTGATGCCATACCTCCCAACATCTATAAAGCCAGAAACGGGACATCCTAGAGTGGCAAAGCCACGCCCATCCGAAAAGGTGCGTGGCGTATGGGAAGGGGCGTGGCTTCACGGTAGTACTGCAATTGCGAGCCACGCCCCCATTTCCCATCACTGAGGGGGCATGCCCAGCGCTCTCTGAGATGCTGACATGCCCCCGGTCCCCCTGGCTCCCATGAATAGACACTGTGCGCATGCGCATAGCGTCTATTCATCGCTGCTCTGCTAAGCAGGGCAGCGAGTGACGGGAGTTTCCCAACTGCCCCACCCCCACCATGGGACACTGCGGCCCGCAGCTGGGACAGCGGGACAGTGCAAAAAAAGGGACTGTCCCGCAAAAATCAGGACAGTTTGGGATGTATGCTGATGCTCTCCCTCCTCAGTTCCCCACTCATCTGGTGGTGTGGGGCATTAGGTGAGAGGAGGTGATGGAGGTCTCGGCGGGAGTGAGGAGGCGATGTAAGGAGATGGCAGCTCCCACTGTGGAGACGTCAGGTCCGTGGTGATGTGAGTGTGCATGTTCATAGGGCATCGGATGAAAGGAGGCGATGGGGGTTCCGGTGGGGGTGAGAAGGCAATGGAGGCCCTGGCATGTGTAAAGAGACGGCGTGTCTCACTGTGTTGAGGTTGGGTCCCGTTTTGCGCATGTCCACCTTAATCCCAAAAATCCCAGAATTGGAGGCACCATTCTCAGGATTCAAATCCTGGCGTCTAAAATCCTGGGGTCGGCATTGGCCACCCTAGTCTGGACATACAGGGCATGAATCAGACTTAGGGGTATATTTATTAACAATCAAGTCCTAGATTATAGTAATATATTTCTTATTGCTGCTATTTGTGGCAATGAGAAATTAGGTTTGCCAGGATGTCTGCAGAAACACCCTTAAGGACAGGGACTTAGCAGAGTAAATATATAGGGGTATATTCAATTGAAGTCGAAAGCTGCCGTCTGTCGAAAAGACGCCAGTTTTTTTTACTTTTTTAGGTCAGAAGGGGTTCCGACCTATTCAATATAACCCCAAATTATTCGACAAGTCGAGGAATTTGACTTGTTGAAAAGCACGTGGTTTGGCAGAATAGCCGCCAATCCACGTGCTTCTGTCTAAAACGGGGCCAAAACCGACCTTTTCGACTTTAAAAGTCGAATTGAGGACATGAGACGGGGCGGCGGGGTGGCGGGCTGCAGGGCACTACCTCTGACGGGTCCCCCCGGCCGCCTGACAAGTCCCACAGATGCCTCCTCCGGCTGCCGCTGATGGGTCCCCCCGGCCGGCTGACCAGTCCTCCAGCCGCTGCAGATGTCTCCCCCGGCGCCGCTGACGGACCTCCCCGGCCGCCTGACAGGTACCCCCGGCCACATCAGATACCTCCCCCCCCCCGGCTGCTTGACAGGTCCCCCGTGATAGCTCCCCCCTGCCGCCGCTGACAGCTACACCCGGCAGTCGCTAGCAGCAGCAGGACGGGACACCGTGAGCGGACAAATCCGACAGTCTAATTTGGCCGCTCATTTCAATAGGGCTTGTCGGATCCATTCCGACAAATGCATGTCGAAATGGATCCGACTTTAATTGAATATACCCCTCAATTGTAAAACAAAGCAGAAGGGTATTACATTTTTTATAACATAATGACATTAAAGGAAGCCAAAAATTAAGACTTATTATAGTCACACTGTGTAGAATAGGGATCCATGCTTGGTTCCATGGTGTAATGGTTAGCACTCTGGACTTTGAATCCAGCGATCCGAGTTCAAATCTCGGTGGGACCTTTGTTTTGTTTCTCATCTGCCAGATGTACTGTATGTACATAGAGCAGTGTAGTCACCAAATGTGTGGGGTTTTCCGCAGGCACAGACCACACATTCCCTCTGAGCACCACCATACTTACATTTTCCCACTTTCAGGACTTTTTTTTTCCTTTTTTAAATTGTAATAATGATTACATTATCAGCTATGGGAATAGTAATTATATTGCTAAATACATAAACAGTAATAAAAACGCTAATAGAAGAGCATGGCAAGTTTATACACGAAGACATATAAAAAAAGCATTGGTAATGCCGTGTCTGCTTGTAATATGTAATATGTTTGATGAACATTTTGGCAAAAGCTCAGCCTCCCCGTCGGGGAATCGAACCCCGGTCTCCCGCGTGACAGGCGGGGATACTTACCACTATACTAACGAGGATTAGCCTGGCTCCTACCGGAGATCTCGCTGCTGTAAGCATACAGGATCAGGTGACTCCTGCCGGCTGCTGTGTGACTCCCACTCTTATTTCCTGCCTATTGTAATGCGAGGGAGCTGGGGGGCAACTTACAATAAGCAGCGGCTGTGATATATGGCTGCACCACGGGTGATCCCGTACCTGTGTGATATCAGCAGGCTCCTCGCTCTGCGGCCGCTGCTAGCTGGTATACATTGCTCAGGGATTCGGTGAAAACCATCAGTAGCACTTGCAGCGACTATTAATGCAGGGTAATTAGAACGCAAATCCTTACTATAGTATTCATGATATATAAATACATTGCTGTGCTACTCACATAATATACACACAATACTGTACCACTCAGATAATAATATACACACATAATAATATACATACATTACTGTACTATGCAGGTAATGTACATACAATACTGTATAACTCAGATAATAATATACATACATTACTGTAAAACTCGCCTAATACACATACATTATTACTCAATAATATACATACATTACTGTACTATGCAGGTAATAATGTACATACAATACTGTATAACTCAGATAATAATATACACACATTACTACTCAGACAATAATATACATACATTGCTGTGCTACTCACATAATAATATACATACGTTACTGTACCACTCAGATAATAATATACATACATTACTGTGCTACTCAGATAGCACAGTAATAATATACATAAAATAGAGATATTCTGCAGATCACAATAAAACAAAACAAAAAAAAAAAATGTAATGTCAGAAGTGGGATTTGAACCCACGCCTCCATACGGAGACCAGAATACCCAGAGAGGGAAGATCTGCATCTTGAGTCTGGCGCCTTAGACCGCTCGGCCATCCTGACACTTGATGTCACTATGCACCCCAGCTACTAATCACCTGTAGAAAGCGCGGATACCCGCGGGGAGGGACGGCAGCTGCCGCCGGGGGTATGGTATGCAGGTGGGTGGGGGCTGCTCGGGGTATCTAGGGGAGAGAGAGGGCGCTCGGGGTGCACTGGCAGCTGCCGCCGGGGGTATGGTATGCAGGTGGGTGGGGGCTGCTCGGGGTATCTAGGGGAGAGAGAGGGCGCTCGGGGTGCACTGTACAGATGCGGAGGGGCTGCTCAGGGTATATGGGGCGGGGGGGGGGGGGGGAGAGAGAGGAAGACACCCCGGGGTGTGTAGGTGATTTGGGGTCCTACGCTGACCCATACGGGAGACACACAGACAGTAAGAGAGTCTCCCCGGGTACATGGCAGCTTACACCCGGATAGGGCGCACTCACACTGTGGGGCCTCTGGCTGGGGCAGTGCCCGGGTGTTGGGTAGCCTGCGCTACCCCGGAGTGTTATGGGGAGGTGGGAAGGGCAGTCATACACATACATGTAACGCTGTGCGGCTGAGCCATCTCAGGGTATATGGGGGGGAGAGAGAGGAAGACACCCCGGGGTGTGTAGGTGATTTGGGGTCCTACTCTGACGCTGACCCATACGGGAGACACACAGACAGTAAGAGAGTCTCCCCGGGTACATGGCAGTTTACACCCGGATAGGGCGCACTGACACTGTGGGGCCTCTGGCTGGGGCAGTGCCCGGGTGTTGGGTAGCCTGCGCTACCCCGGAGTGTTATGGGGAGGTGGGCTGAGCCATGTGTCATGTGCATGGGGTTGGCAGAGAGCAGGACTGAGTATGGACCAGCCGCTTACTTTCCGTATCTGTCAGGATGGCCGAGCGGTCTAAGGCGCTGCGTTCAGGTCGCAGTCTCCTCTGGAGGCGTGGGTTCGAATCCCACTTCTGACAATTTTTTTTTTTTTTTTTAATTTTCTTCTGTGATTGCTACCTAACACTGTGTGCTGCTGCGTTACTGCGGGACAGCGCTCATGGCCACCTGCTCTGTGCGTGTGATTCCCGCATCACTTACAGTGTCTTACTTTTCTTCCCGCACACTCTTTCACCTACTACAATTCCCAGCATGCCTAGCGCGGCCGGTGGCGTCACTTCCTGTTAGGGTCTGTCTTGGCTGGTGGCGGGATCTCTGCGCCAGTGTGTGTGATGCTGCGTGCACCGTGTAGGCTGCAGGTGAGGGCGCTTGGGAGCTGAGGGCGCATATGCGTGACCGTACACATTGACTGTGCTGCTGTGTGTCTCCCGCAGGTATGACGGAGAGCCGCAGTAACCCATGTGCCCGGCTGGTGCTCAGCGCCCTGCACTCGGCTGCCCGGGAGCCCATCCACCTCCTGCCCTTCCACATCCAGAGGCAAGGGGCCGCCAAAGTCAATGAGTTCTTTGTACCTGCTGTAAGGGAGTCCCTGGGAGGTAAGTTCCTTGGTATGGTGTCTGCCTGTGGTCTCTGTACTACAACATACCCTCCAGCTGTACCCTTTTGGCCGGTATAGTATATTTTCTCTGACGTCCTAGTGGATGCTGGGGACTCCGTAAGGACCATGGGGAATAGACGGCTCCGCAGGAGACTGGGCACATCTAAAGAAAGCTTTAGTACTATCTGGTGTGCACTGGCTCCTCCCCCTATGACCCTCCTCCAAGCCTCAGTTAGATTTCTGTGCCCGGCTGAGCTGGATGCACACTAGGGGCTCTCCTGAGCACCTAGAAAGAAAGTATAGTTTAGGAGGTTTTTTATTTTCAGTGAGACCTGCTGGCAACAGGCTCACTGCACCGAGGGACTAAGGGGAGAAGAAGCGAACCTACCTAAGTGGTGGTAGCTTGGGCTTCTTAGGCTACTGGACACCATTAGCTCCAGAGGGATCGAACACAGGACCCGACCTCGTCGTCCGTTCCCGGAGCCGCGCCGCCGTCCCCCTTACAGAGCCAGAAGCAAGAAGGTGGTCCGGAAAATCGGCGGCTGAAGACTTCTGTCTTCTCCAAGGTAGCGCACAGCACTGCAGCTGTGCGCCATTGCTCCTCATGCACACCACATACTGCGGTCACTGATGGGTGCAGGGCGCTGGGGGGGGGGCGCCCTGAGCAGCAATATTAACACCTTGGCTGGCGAACTGACACCATATATAGCTCCTGGGGCTATATAGGTGTTTATTAACCCCTGCCAGAACTTTTACAATAGCGGGAGAAAGCCCGCCGAAAAAGGGGCGGAGACATCTCCCTCAGCACACTGGCGCCATTTTCCCTCACAGCTCTGATGGAGGGATCGCTCCCTGGCTCTCCCCTGCAGTCCTGCACTACAGAAAAGGGTTAAAAAGAGAGGGGGGGGCACAAATTAGGCGCAGTATATATATATATATATATATATATATATATATATATATATATTATGCAGCTATAAGGGAAAACACTCTCTATAGGTGATATCCCTGTGATATATAGCGCTCTGGTGTGTGCTGACATACTCTCCCTCTGTCTCCCCAAAGGGCTTTGTGGGGTCCTGTCCTCTGTCAGAGCATTCCCTGTGTGTGTGCTGTGTGTCGGTACTGCTGTGTCGACATGTATGATGAGGATAATAATGTGGAGGCGGAGCAAATGCCTGTGAATGGGATGTCACCCCCTGCGGGGTCGACACCGGTGTGGATGGACTTATGGAAGGAATTACGTGACAGTGTCAACTCCTTACATAAAAGGTTTGACGACATAGGACAGCCGGCTGCTCAGCTTGTGCCTGTCCAAGCGTCTCACATGTCATCAGGGGCTCTAAAACGCCCGCTACCTCAGATGGCAGACACAGATGTTGACACGGATACCGACTCCAGTGTCGACGACGAAGAGACTAGTGTACCTTCCAATAGGGCCACCCGTTACATGATTGAGGCAATGAAAAATGTATTACACATTTCTGATAATACCCCAGATACCACAAAAAAGGGTATTATGTTTGGTGACAGAAAACTACCAGTAGTTTTCCTGCATCTGAGGAATTGATATGAGGTGTGTGAGGAAGCGTGGACTTCCCCCGATAAGAAATTGATAATTTCTAAGCAGCGTACCCTTTTCCGCCAGAGGATAGGTCACGTTGGGAAATAACCCCTAGGGTAGATAAAGCAGTTACACGCTTATTAAAAAAGGGGGCACTACCGTCACGGATACGGCCGCCCTGAAGGACCTGCTGATAGAAAGCAGACAACTACCCTTAAAACTATATACACACACACGGGCATTATATTGAGACCTGCTATTGCCTCGGCATGGATGTGCAGTGCGGCAGCTGCGTGGTCAGATTCTCTGTCGGATAATATTTATACTATAGATAGGGACAATATTTTGCTGAAAATAGAGCATATAAAAGACGCTGTCTTATACATGCGTGATGCACAAAGGGATATTTGCCGACTGGCATCACTAATAAGCGCTATGTAAAACCATTGCCGCCAGACGGGGGTTATGGACTCGGCAATGGTCGGGCGATGCCGGTTCAAAACGGCACATGGAAGTTTGCCCTAGAAGGGAGTGGAACTGTTTGGGGGATGGTCTTTCAGACCTCGTTTCCACAGCTACGGCTGGGAAATCAAAACTTTTGCCACAAGCTACCCCACAGCAAAAGTAAGCACTGTATTATCAGGTACAGTCCCTTCGGCCCCAGGAAAGTAGAGGGCTAGAGGCTCATCTTTTCTGCCATGAGGAAAAGGTAGAGGGAAAAAGCTGCAGCACACAGCTAGTTCCCGGGAGCAGAAGTCCTCCCCTGCGTCTGGTAAGCCCACAGCATGACGCTGGGGCTGCTCAGGCGGACCCGGGTACGGTGGGGGCCCGTCTCAGAAATTTCAGCGCACAGTGGGCTCTCTCACAGGTGGATCCCTGGGTTCTTCAAACAGTATCTCAGAGGTACAGGCTGGAATTCGAGACGTCTCCCCCCCGCCGTTTCCTAAAATCTGCCTTACCGGCAACTCCCTCTGCCAGGGAGGCAGTGTTGGTGGCTATCCAAAAAACTGTATTCACAGCAAGTGATTATCAAGGTACCCTTCCTTCAACAGGAAAAGGGTTACTTTTCCACAATGTTTGTGGTACCGAAACCGGACGGTTCGGTGAGACCCATCTTAACCTTAAAATCCTTGAACACATATAACTAAAGATTCAAGTTCAAGATGGAATCGCTCAGGGCGATTATTGCGATCCTGGACGAGGGGGATTACAGGGTCTCTCTGGACATCAAGGATACTTACCTGCATGTCCCCATTTACGCTCCTCACCAGGAGTACCTCAAGATTGTGGTACAGGACTGTCACTATCAGTTCCAGACGCTGCCGTTTGGATTATCCACGGCACCGAGGGTCTTTACCATGGGTAATGACCGAAATGATGATACTCCTTCGCAAGAAGGGAGTTTTAATTATCCCGTACTTGGACGATCTCCTGATAAAGGCGAGGTCCAAGGAACAGTTGGTAAGGGGGTAGCACTTTCTCGGGAAGTGCTGCAACAGCAGGACTGGATTCTCAATTCCAAAGTCACAGCTGGTCCCGACAAGAATGATTCTGGAAACAAACCAGAAGAAAGTGTTTCTTCCAATGGCAAAAGCCGATGAGTTGTCATCTCTAGTCAGAAACCTCCTAAGACCGGGACAGGTGTCTGTACATCAATGCACACGAGTCCTGGGAAAAATGGTAGCTTCGTACGAAGCAATTCAATTCGGAAAGTTCCACGCAAGGATTTTCCAGTGGGACCTGTTGGACAAATGGTCCGGGTCCCATCTCCAGATACAGCAGCGGATAACCCGGTCGACAAGAACCAGGGTGTCGCTGCGGTGGTGGCTGCAGAGGGCTCATCTACTAGAGGGCCGCAGATTCGGAATACAGGACTGGGTCCTGGTGACCACGGATGCCAGCATTCGGGGCTGGGGTGCAGTCACTCAGGGAATAAAATTCCAAGGACTATGTCCAAACAGGAGTTTTTCGCTTAACATAAATTTTCTGGAGATAAGAGCCATTTACAAGGCCCCTGCTTCACCAGCCGTACTGATCCAACCAGACAACATCACGGCGCTCGCCCATGTAAACAGGCAGGGCGGCACAAGAAGCAGGAGGGCGATGGCAGAAGCCACAGGGATTCCCCGTTGGGCGGAAAATCATGTGATAGCACTGGCAGCAGTGTTCATTCCGGGAGTGGACAACTGGGAAGCAGACTTCCGCAGCAGACTCCACCCGGGAGAATAGGGACTTCATCCAGAAGTCTTCCAAATGCTGGTAAACCGTTGGTAAAGACCACAGGTGGACATGATGGCGTCCCGCCTCAATAAAAAAGATATTGCGCCAGGTCAAGAGAACCTCAGGCGATCGCTGTGGACGCTCTAGTGACACCGCGGGTGTACCAGTCGGTTTATGTGTTCCCTCCTCTCCCTCTCATACCCAAGGTACTGAGGATAATAAGAAAAAGAGGAGTAAGAACTATACTCATTGTTCCGGATTGGCCAAGAAGGACTTGGTACCTGGAACTTCAGGAGATGATCTCAGAGGACCCATGGCCTCTGTCACTCAGCCAGGATCTGCTGCAGCAGGGGCCCTGTCTGTTCAAAGACTTACCGCGGCTGCATTGACGGCATGGCGGTTGAACACCGGATCCTGAGTGTAAAAGGCATTCCGGAGGAAGTCATTCTTATCCTGATCAAAGCCAGGAAGGATGTCAGCCTAAAGTTCAGATGTGTGAGGGAGTGCTGCATATTCAGCCCCTTTTCTTTGTGCCCCAGTGGCACCTTGGGATCTCAATGTGGTTTTGGAGTTCCTGGAATCACATTGGTTTGAGCCACTTAAAACCGTGGATTTGAAATATCTCACATGAAAAGTGGTCATGTGTTGGCTCTGGCTTCGGCCAGGCATGTGTCAGAATTGGCGGCTTTGTCATAAAAAAGCCCTTACCTGACTTTCCATATGGATAGGGCAGAGTTGAGGACTCGTCCTCACTTTCTCCCGAAGGTGGTATCAGGTTTTCACTTGTACCAACCTATTGTGGTGCCTGCGGCTACTAGGGACCTGGAGGATTCCAAGTTACTGGACGTAGTCAGGGCCCTGAAAAATTATATTTCCAGGACGGCTGGAGTCAGAAAAACTGACTAGCTGTTTATCCTAGATGCACCCAACAAGCTGGGTGCTCCTGCTTCTAAGCAGACTATAGCGTGCTGGATTTGTAGCACTATTCAGCTTGCGCATTCTGCGGTGGGACTACCGCAGCCTAAATCTCTAAAAGCCCATTCCACAAGGAAGGTGGGCTCATCTTGGGCGGCTGCCCGAGGGGTCTCGGCTTTATAACTTGGCCGAGCTGCTACTTGGTCAGGGGCAAACACGTTTGCAAAAATTTATAAATTTGATACCCTGACTGAGGAGGACTTGGAGTTCTCTCATTCGGTGCTGCAGAGTCATCCGCACTCTCCCGCCCGTTTGGGAGCTTTGGTATAATCCCCATGGTCCTTACGGAGTTCCCAGCATCCACTAGGACGTCAGAGAAAATAAGATTTTACTCACCGGTAAATCTATTTCTCGTAGTCCGTAGTGGATGCTGGGCGCCCATCCCGAGTGCGGATTGTCTGCAATACTTGTAAATAGTTATTGTTACACAAATCGGGTTGTTATTGCGAACCATCTATTCAGAGGTTCCATTGTTATCATACTGTTAACCGGGGTTCCTATCACGAGTTATACGGTGTGATTGGTGTGGCTGGTATGAGTCTTACCCGGGATTCAAAATCCTTCCTTAATGTGTCAGCTCTTCCGGGCACAGTGTCCTAACTGAGGCTTGGAGGAGGGTCATAGGGGGAGGAGCCAGTGCACACCAGATAGTCCTAAAGCTTTCTTTAGATGTGCCCAGTCTCCTGCGGAGCCGTCTATTCCCCATGGTCCTTACGGAGTCCCCAGCATCCACTACGGACTACGAGAAATAGATTTATCGGTGAGTAAAATCTTATTTTTTTTCATGGTCTGTACCGATTTTTGGCTCTCCAGCTTTCATTGAATTTGTACCGATTCTTCCCCCACACCTCCTCCGAAAAAACACTTGTCCCTCCACCCAGTGGCGGAACTAGCGAGCTGTGGGCCCAGGTGCGGCAAAATGCTTTGGGCCCCTCCCCCATCCAAGTCCACCCCCTCACCCCTGGAGAGGATCTGGTGAGGGGGACCTGCTCAGGGCCAGAGAAATGGATACCTAGCAACAGTGCCGTAACTAGACATTTTAGCACTGTGTGCAAGAAACGGCATTGGAGCCCCACCCCTGCATGCAAAACAGGAGAAAAGTGCGCGCCGTAGGCGCGCGCAAAAATACACAGTGGCGTGGCTTCGTGGGGAAGGGGTGTGGCCACAAAATAATACCAATTCATAAAACGGTGCACAGTAGTCTCCATTATTCAAATTACGCGCACAGTAGCACCACTACAACAGGTAGAGACCCTTTTACACCTTACAGCGGACAGATTCCTCTTTGTACACATTATGGCAGACAGCGTCCCCTTTTTACACATTACGGCAGACAGCGTCCCCCTTTTTACACATTACGGCAGACAGCGTGCCTTTGTTACACATAGTGGCAGACAGCGTACACTTTTTACACAACGGCATACAGCGTGCCCTTGTTAAACATAGCGGCAGACTGCGTCCCCTTTTTACACATTACGGCAGACAGCGTCCCCTTTTTACACATTACGGCAGACGGCGTCCCCTTGTTACACATTACGGCAGACAGCGTCCCCTTTTTACACATTACGGCAGACAGCGTCCCTTGTTACACATTACGGCAGACAGCGTCCCCTTGTTACACATTACGGCAGACAGCGTCCCCTTGTTACACATTACGGCAGACAGCGTCCCCCTTGTTACACATAACGGCAGACAGCGTCCCCCTTGTTACACATAACGGCAGACAGCGTCCCCCTTGGTACACATAACGGCAGACAGCGTCCCCCTTGGTACACATAACGGCAGACAGCGTCCCCCCTTGGTACACATAACGGCAGACAGCGTCCCCCTTGGTACACATAACGGCAGACAGCGTCCCCCTTGTTACACATAACGGCAGACAGCGTCCCCCTTGTTACACATAACGGCAGACAGCGTCCCCCTTGTTACACATAGCGGCAGACAGCGTCCCCCTTGTTACACATAGCGGCAGACAGCGTCCCCGCTTGTTACACATAACGGCAGACAGCGTCCCCCTTGTTACACATAACGGCAGACAGCGTCCCCCTTGTTACACATAACGGCAGACAGCGTCCCCTTGTTACACATAACGGCAGACAGCGTCCCCCTTGTTACACATAACGGCAGACAGCGTCCCCCTTGTTACACATAACGGCAGACAGCGTCCCCCTTGTTACACATAACGGCAGACAGCGTCCCCCTTGTTACACATAACGGCAGACAGCGTCCCCCTTGTTACACATAACGGCAGACAGCGTCCCCCTTGTTACACATAACGGCAGACAGCGTCCCCCTTGTTACACATAACGGCAGACAGCGTCCCCCTTGTTACACATAACGCAGACAGCGTCCCCCTTGTTACACATAACGGCAGACAGCGTCCCCCTTGTTACACATAACGGCAGACAGCGTCCCCCTTGTTACACATAACGGCAGACAGCGTCCCCCTTGTTACACATAACGGCAGACAGCGTCCCCCTTGTTACACATAACGGCAGACAGCGTCCCCCCTTGTTACACATAACGGCAGACAGCGTCCCCTTGTTACACATAACGGCAGACAGCGTCCCCCTTGTTACACATAACGGCAGACAGCGTCCCCCTTGTTACACATAGCGGCAGGCAGCGTCCCCCTTGTTACACATAGCGGCAGGCAGCGTCCCCCTTGTTACACATAGCGGCAGGGACAGCGTCCCCCTTGTTACACATAGCGGCAGGCAGCGTCCCCCTTGTTACACATAGCGGCAGGCAGCGTCCCCCCTTGTTACACATAGCGGCAGGCAGCGTCCCCCTTGTTACACATAGCGGCAGGCAGCGTCCCCCTTGTTACACATAGCGGCAGGCAGCGTCCCCCTTGTTACACATAGCGGCAGGCAGCGTCCCCCTTGTTACACATAGCGGCAGGCAGCGTCCCCCCTTGTTACACATAGCGGCAGGCAGCGTCCCCCTTGTTACACATAGCGGCAGCAGCGTCCCCTTGTTACACATAGCGGCAGCAGCGTCCCCCTTGTTACACATAGCGGCAGGCAGCGTCCCCCTTGTTACACATAGCGGCAGGCAGCGTCCCCCTTGTTACACATAGCGGCAGGCAGCGTCCCCCTTGTTACACATAGCGGCAGGCAGCGTCCCCCTTGTTACACATAGCGGCAGGCAGCGGTCCCCCTTGTTACACATAGCGGCAGGCAGCGTCCCCCTTGTTACACATAGCGGCAGGCAGCGTCCCCCTTGTTACACATAGCGGCAGGCAGCGTCCCCCTTGTTACACATAGCGGCAGGCAGCGTCCCCCTTGTTACACATAGCGGCAGGCAGCGTCCCCCCTTGTTACACATAGCGGCAGGCAGCGTCCCCCTTGTTACACATAGCGGCAGGCAGCGTCCCCCTTGTTACACATAGCGGCAGGCAGCGTCCCCTTGTTACACATAGCGGCAGGCAGCGTCCCCCTTGTTACACATAGCGGCAGGCAGCGTCCCCCTTGTTACACATAGCGGCAGGCAGCGTCCCCCTTGTTACACATAGCGGCAGGCAGCGTCCCCCTTGTTACACATAGCGGCAGGCAGCGTCCCCCTTGTTACACATAGCGGCAGGCAGCGTCCCCCTTGTTACACATAGCGGCAGGCAGCGTCCCCCTTGTTACACATAGCGGCAGGCAGCGTCCCCCTTGTTACACATAGCGGCAGGCAGCGTCCCCCTTGTTACACATAGCGGCAGGCAGCGTCCCCCCTTGTTACACATAGCGGCAGGCAGCGTCCCCCTTGTTACACATAGCGGCAGGCAGCGTCCCCCTTGTTACACATAGCGGCAGGCAGCGTCCCCCCTTGTTACACATAGCGGCAGGCAGCGTCCCCCTTGTTACACATAGCGGCAGGCAGCGGTCCCCCTTGTTACACATAGCGGCAGGCAGCGTCCCCCTTGTTACACATAGCGGCAGGCAGCGTCCCCCTTGTTACACATAGCGGCAGGCAGCGTCCCCCTTGTTACACATAGCGGCAGGCAGCGTCCCCCTTGTTACACATAGCGGCAGGCAGCGTCCCCCTTGTTACACATAGCGGCAGGCAGCGTCCCCCTTGTTACACATAGCGGCAGGCAGCGTCCCCCTTGTTACACATAGCGGCAGGCAGCGTCCCCCTTGTTACACATAGCGGCAGGCAGCGTCCCCCTTGTTACACATAGCGGCAGGCAGCGTCCCCCTTGTTACACATAGCGGCAGGCAGCGTCCCCCTTGTTACACATAGCGGCAGGCAGCGTCCCCCTTGTTACACATAGCGGCAGGCAGCGTCCCCCCTTGTTACACATAGCGGCAGGCAGCGTCCCCCTTGTTACACATAGCGGCAGGCAGCGTCCCCCTTGTTACACATAGCGGCAGGCAGCGTCCCCCTTGTTACACATAGCGGCAGGCAGCGTCCCCCTTGTTACACATAGCGGCAGGCAGCGTCCCCCTTGTTACACATAGCGGCAGGCAGCGTCCCCCCTTGTTACACATAGCGGCAGGCAGCGTCCCCCTTGTTACACATAGGCGGCAGGCAGCGTCCCCCTTGTTACACATAGCGGCAGGCAGCGTCCCCCTTGTTACACATAGCGGCAGCAGCGTCCCCCTTGTTACACATAGCGGCAGGCAGCGTCCCCCTTGTTACACATAGCGGCAGGCAGCGTCCCCCTTGTTACACATAGCGGCAGGCAGCGTCCCCCTTGTTACACATAGCGGCAGGCAGCGTCCCCCTTGTTACACATAGCGGCAGGCAGCGTCCCCCTTGTTACACATAGCGGCAGGCAGCGTCCCCCTTGTTACACATAGCGGCAGGCAGCGTCCCCCTTGTTACACATAGCGGCAGGCAGCGTCCCCCTTGTTACACATAGCGGCAGGCAGCGTCCCCCTTGTTACACATAGCGGCAGGCAGCGTCCCCCTTGTTACACATAGCGGCAGGCAGCGTCCCCCTTGTTACACATAGCGGCAGGCAGCGTCCCCCTTGTTACACATAGCGGCAGGCAGCGTCCACCCTTGTTACACATAGCGGCAGGCAGCGTCCCCCTTGTTACACATAGCGGCAGGCAGCGTCCCCCTTGTTACACATAGCGGCAGGCAGCGTCCCCCTTGTTACACATAGCGGCAGGCAGCGTCCCCCTTGTTTACACATAGCGGCAGGCAGCGTCCCCCCTTGTTACACATAGCGGCAGGCAGCGTCCCCCCTTGTTACACATAGCGGCAGGCAGCGTCCCCCTTGTTACACATAGCGGCAGGCAGCGTCCCCCCTTGTTACACATAGCGGCAGGCAGCGTCCCCCTTGTTACACATAGCGGCAGGCAGCGTCCCCCTTGTTACACATAGCGGCAGGGCAGCGTCCCCCTTGTTACACATAGCGGCAGGCAGCGTCCCCCTTGTTACACATAGCGGCAGGCAGCGTCCCCCTTGTTACACATAGCGGCAGGCAGCGTCCCCCCTTGTTACACATAGCGGCAGGCAGCGTCCCCCTTGTTACACATAGCGGCAGGCAGCGTCCCCCTTGTTACACATAGCGGCAGGCAGCGTCCCCCTTGTTACACATAGCGGCAGGCAGCGTCCCCCTTGTTACACATAGCGGCAGGCAGCGTCCCCCTTGTTACACATAGCGGCAGGCAGCGTCCCCCTTGTTACACATAGCGGCAGGCAGCGTCCCCCTTGTTACACATAGCGGCAGGCAGCGTCCCCCTTGTTACACATAGCGGCAGGCAGCGTCCCCCTTGTTACACATAGCGGCAGGCAGCGTCCCCCTTGTTACACATAGCGGCAGGCAGCGTCCCCCTTGTTACACATAGCGGCAGGCAGCGTCCCCCTTGTTACACATAGCGGCAGGCAGCGTCCCCCTTGTTACACATAGCGGCAGGCAGCGTCCCCCTTGTTACACATAGCGGCAGGCAGCGTCCCCCTTGTTACACATAGCGGCAGGCAGCGTCCCCCTTGTTACACATAGCGGCAGGCAGCGTCCCCCTTGTTACACATAGCGGCAGGCAGCGTCCCCCTTGTTACACATAGCGGCAGGCAGCGTCCCCCTTGTTACACATAGCGGCAGGCAGCGTCCCCCCTTGTTACACATAGCGGCAGGCAGCGTCCCCCTTGTTACACATAGCGGCAGGCAGCGTCCCCCTTGTTACACATAGCGGCAGGCAGCGTCCCCCTTGTTACACATAGCGGCAGGCAGCGTCCCCCTTGTTACACATAGCGGCAGGCAGCGTCCCCCTTGTTACACATAGCGGCAGGCAAGCGTCCCCCTTGTTACACATAGCGGCAGGCAGCGTCCCCCTTGTTACACATAGCGGCAGGCAGCGTCCCCCTTGTTACACATAGGCGGCAAGGCAGCGTCCCCCTTGTTACACATAGCGGCAGGCAGCGTCCCCCTTGTTACACATAGCGGCAGGCAGCGTCCCCCTTGTTACACATAGCGGCAGGCAGCGTCCCCTTGTTACACATAGCGGCAGGCAGCGTCCCCCCTTGTTACACATAGCGGCAGGCAGCGTCCCCTTGTTACACATAGCGGCAGGCAGCGTCCCCCTTGTTACACATAGCGGCAGGCAGCGTCCCCCTTGTTACACATAGCGGCAGGCAGCGTCCCCCTTGTTACACATAGCGGCAGGCAGCGTCCCCCTTGTTACACATAGCGGCAGGCAGCGTCCCCCTTGTTACACATAGCGGCAGGCAGCGTCCCCCTTGTTACACATAGCGGCAGGCAGCGTCCCCCTTGTTACACATAGCGGCAGGCAGCGTCCCCCTTGTTACACATAGCGGCAGGCAGCGTCCCCCTTGTTACACATAGCGGCAGGCAGCGTCCCCCTTGTTACACATAGCGGCAGGCAGCGTCCCCCTTGTTACACATAGCGGCAGGCAGCGTCCCCCCTTGTTACACATAGCGGCAGGCAGCGTCCCCCTTGTTACACATAGCGGCAGGCAGCGTCCCCCTTGTTACACATAGCGGCAGGCAGCGTCCCCCTTGTTACACATAGCGGCAGGCAGCGTCCCCCTTGTTACACATAGCGGCAGGCAGCGTCCCCCTTGTTACACATAGCGGCAGGCAGCGTCCCCCTTGTTACACATAGCGGCAGGCAGCGTCCCCCTTGTTACACATAGCGGCAGGCAGCGTCCCCCTTGTTACACATAGCGGCAGGCAGCGTCCCCCTTGTTACACATAGCGGCAGGCAGCGTCCCCCTTGTTACACATAGCGGCAGGCAGCGTCCCCCTTGTTACACATAGCGGCAGGCAGCGTCCCCCTTGTTACACATAGCGGCAGGCAGCGTCCCCCTTGTTACACATAGCGGCAGGCAGCGTCCCCCTTGTTACACATAGCGGCAGGCAGCGTCCCCCTTGTTACACATAGCGGCAGGCAGCGTCCCCCTTGTTACACATAGCGGCAGGCAGCGTCCCCCTTGTTACACATAGCGGCAGGCAGCGTCCCCCTTGTTACACATAGCGGCAGGCAGCGTCCCCCTTGTTACACATAGCGGCAGGCAGCGTCCCCCTTGTTACACATAGCGGCAGGCAGCGTCCCCCTTGTTACACATAGCGGCAGGCAGCGTCCCCCTTGTTACACATAGCGGCAGGCAGCGTCCCCCTTGTTACACATAGCGGCAGGCAGCGTCCCCCTTGTTACACATAGCGGCAGGCAGCGTCCCCCTTGTTACACATAGCGGCAGGCAGCGTCCCCCTTGTTACACATAGCGGCAGGCAGCGTCCCCCTTGTTACACATAGCGGCAGGCAGCGTCCCCCTTGTTACACATAGCGGCAGGCAGCGTCCCCCTTGTTACACATAGCGGCAGGCAGCGTCCCCCTTGTTACACATAGCGGCAGGCAGCGTCCCCCTTGTTACACATAGCGGCAGGCAGCGTCCCCCTTGTTACACATAGCGGCAGGCAGCGTCCCCCTTGTTACACATAGCGGCAGGCAGCGTCCCCCTTGTTACACATAGCGGCAGGCAGCGTCCCCCTTGTTACACATAGCGGCAGGCAGCGTCCCCCTTGTTACACATAGCGGCAGGCAGCGTCCCCCTTGTTACACATAGCGGCAGGCAGCGTCCCCCTTGTTACACATAGCGGCAGGCAGCGTCCCCCTTGTTACACATAGCGGCAGGCAGCGTCCCCCTTGTTACACATAGCGGCAGGCAGCGTCCCCCTTGTTACACATAGCGGCAGGCAGCGTCCCCCTTGTTACACATAGCGGCAGGCAGCGTCCCCCTTGTTACACATAGCGGCAGGCAGCGTCCCCCTTGTTACACATAGCGGCAGGCAGCGTCCCCCTTGTTACACATAGCGGCAGGCAGCGTCCCCCTTGTTACACATAGCGGCAGGCAGCGTCCCCCTTGTTACACATAGCGGCAGGCAGCGTCCCCCTTGTTACACATAGCGGCAGGCAGCGTCCCCCTTGTTACACATAGCGGCAGGCAGCGTCCCCCTTGTTACACATAGCGGCAGGCAGCGTCCCCCTTGTTACACATAGCGGCAGGCAGCGTCCCCCTTGTTACACATAGCGGCAGGCAGCGTCCCCCTTGTTACACATAGCGGCAGGCAGCGTCCCCCTTGTTACACATAGCGGCAGGCAGCGTCCCCCTTGTTACACATAGCGGCAGGCAGCGTCCCCCTTGTTACACATAGCGGCAGGCAGCGTCCCCCTTGTTACACATAGCGGCAGGCAGCGTCCCCCTTGTTACACATAGCGGCAGGCAGCGTCCCCCTTGTTACACATAGCGGCAGGCAGCGTCCCCCTTGTTACACATAGCGGCAGGCAGCGTCCCCCTTGTTACACATAGCGGCAGGCAGCGTCCCCCTTGTTACACATAGCGGCAGGCAGCGTCCCCCTTGTTACACATAGCGGCAGGCAGCGTCCCCCTTGTTACACATAGCGGCAGGCAGCGTCCCCCTTGTTACACATAGCGGCAGGCAGCGTCCCCCTTGTTACACATAGCGGCAGGCAGCGTCCCCCTTGTTACACATAGCGGCAGGCAGCGTCCCCCTTGTTACACATAGCGGCAGGCAGCGTCCCCCTTGTTACACATAGCGGCAGGCAGCGTCCCCCTTGTTACACATAGCGGCAGGCAGCGTCCCCCTTGTTACACATAGCGGCAGGCAGCGTCCCCCTTGTTACACATAGCGGCAGGCAGCGTCCCCCTTGTTACACATAGCGGCAGGCAGCGTCCCCCTTGTTACACATAGCGGCAGGCAGCGTCCCCCTTGTTACACATAGCGGCAGGCAGCGTCCCCCTTGTTACACATAGCGGCAGGCAGCGTCCCCCTTGTTACACATAGCGGCAGGCAGCGTCCCCCTTGTTACACATAGCGGCAGGCAGCGTCCCCCTTGTTACACATAGCGGCAGGCAGCGTCCCCCTTGTTACACATAGCGGCAGGCAGCGTCCCCCTTGTTACACATAGCGGCAGGCAGCGTCCCCCTTGTTACACATAGCGGCAGGCAGCGTCCCCCTTGTTACACATAGCGGCAGGCAGCGTCCCCCTTGTTACACATAGCGGCAGGCAGCGTCCCCCTTGTTACACATAGCGGCAGGCAGCGTCCCCCTTGTTACACATTGCGTCAGGCAGATTCCCCCTTTTCTCTAACGTCCTAGTGGATGCTGGGGACTCCGTCAGGACCATGGGGATTAGCGGCTCCGCAGGAGACAGGGCACAAAAATAAAGCTTTAGGATCAGGTGGTGTGCACTGGCTCCTCCCCCTATGACCCTCCTCCAAGCCTCAGTTAGGTTTTTGTGCCCGTCCGAGCAGTGTGCAATCTAGGTGGCTCTCCTAAAGAGCTGCTTAGAAAAAGTTTTTAGGTTTTTTATTTTCAGTGAGTCCTGCTGGCAACAGGCTCACTGCATCGAGGGACTTAGGGGAGAGAAGTCAACTCACCTGCGTGCAGGATGGATTGGCTTCTTAGGCTACTGGACACCATTAGCTCCAGAGGGATCGAACACAGGCCCAGCCATGGAGTCCGGTCCCGGAGCCGCGCCGCCGACCCCCCTTGCAGATGCCGAAGATGGAAGAGGTCCAGAAGCAGGCGGCAGAAGACTTTTCAGTCTTCCTGAGGTAGCGCACAGCACTGCAGCTGTGCGCCATTGTTGTCAGCACACTTCACACAGCGGTCACGTAGGGTGCAGGGCGCTGGGGGGGCGCCCTGGGCAGCAATGTATAATACCTTTTTATGGCTAAAAAATACATCACATATAGCCCTTGAGGCTATATGGATGTATTTAACCCCTGCCAGATCTCACAAACTCCGGAGAAGAGCCCGCCGAAATAGGGGGCGGGGCTTATTCTCCTCAGCACACAGCGCCATTTTCCTGCTCAGCTCCGCTGTGAGGAAGGCTCCCAGGACTCTCCCCCTGCACTTGCACTACAGAAACAGGGTAAAACAGAGAGGGGGGGGCACTTTTTTTGGCGATATTACTATATTTAAGCTGCTATAAGGATACAACACTTATATAGGGTTGTTCCCATATATATTATAGCGCTTGGGTGTGTGCTGGCAAACTCTCCCTCTGTCTCCCCAAAGGGCTAGTGGGGTCCTGTCTTCAATAGAGCATTCCCTGTGTGTCTGCTGTGTGTCGGTACGTGTGCGTCGACATGTATGAGGATGATGTTGGATGTGGAGGCAGAGCAATTGCCGGTAATGGTGATGTCACCCCCCAGGGAGTCGACACCGGAATGGATGGCTTTGTTTATGGAATTACGTGATAATGTCAGCACATTACAAAAAATCAGTTGACGACATGAGACGGCCGGAAAAACCAGTTAGTACCTGCCCAGGCGTCTCAGACACCGTCAGGGGCTGTAAAACGCCCTTTACCTCAGTCGGTCGACACAGACCCAGACACGGACACTGAATCTAGTGTCGACGGTGAAGAAACAAACGTATTTTCCAGTAGGGCCACACGTTATATGATCACGGCAATGAAGGAGGCTTTGCATATGTCTGATACTACAAGTACCACAAAAAGGGGTATTATGTGGGGGGTGAAAAAACTACCTGTAGTTTTTCCTGAATCAGAGGAATTGAATGATGTATGTGATGAAGCGTGGGTTAACCCAGATAGACTAATTTCAAAAAAGTTATTGGCATTATACCCTTTCCCGCCAGAGGTTAGGGCGCGCTGGGAAACACCCCCTAAGGTGGATAAGGCGCTCACACGCTTATCAAAACAAGTGGCGTTACCGTCTCCTGATACGGCCGCCCTCAAGGATCCAGCTGATAGGAGGCTGGAAACTACCCTAAAAAGTATATACACACATACTGGTGTTATACTGCGACCAGCCATCGCCTCAGCCTGGATGTGCAGTGCTGGGGTGGTCTGGTCGGATTCCCTGACTGAAAATATTGATACCCTGGATAGGGACAGTATTTTACAGACTTTAGAGCAATTAAAGGATGCTTTTCTTTATATGCGAGATGCTCAGAGGGATATTTGCACTCTGGCATCGAGAGTAAGTGCGATGTCCATATCTGCCAGAAGAAGTTTATGGACACGACAGTGGTCAGGTGATGCGGATTCCAAACGGCATATGGAAGTATTGCCGTATAAAGGGGAGGAATTATTTGGCGTCGGTCTATCGGATTTGGTGGCCACGGCAACTGCCGGGAAATCCACCTTTTTACCTCAGACCCCCTCCCAACAGAAAAAGACACCGTCTTTTCAGCCACAGTCCTTTCGGTCCTATAAGAAGCGGGCAAAAGGACAGTCATATCTGCCCCGAGGCAGAGGAAAGGGTAAGAGAGGGCAGCAAGCAGCTCCTTCCCAGGAACAGAAGCCCTCCGCGGGTTCTGCAAAGCCCTCAGCATGACGCTGGGGCTTTACAAGCGGACTCAGGAACGGTGGGGGGTCGACTCAAGAATTTCAGCGCGCAGTGGGCTTGCTCACAGGTGGACCCCTGGATCCTGCAGGTAGTATCTCAGGGTTACAGGTTGGAATTCGAGAAGTCTCCCCCTCGCCGGTTCCTAAAGTCTGCTTTGCCAACGTCTCCCTCAGACAGGGCGACGGTATTGGAAGCCATTCACAAGCTGTTTTCTCAGCAGGTGATAGTCAAGGTACCCCTCCTACAACAGGAAAAGGGGTATTACTCCACGCTATTTGTGGTACCGAAGCCGGACGGCTCGGTAAGACCTATTTTAAATCTGAAATCTTTGAACCTGTACATACAAAAATTCAAGTTCAAGATGGAATCACTCAGAGCAGTGATAGCGAATCTGGAAGAAGGGGACTTTATGGTGTCCCTGGACATAAAAGATGCTTACCTGCATGTCCCAATTTGCCCTTCACATCAAGGGTACCTCAGGTTCGTGGTGCAAAACTGTCATTATCAGTTTCAGACGCTGCCGTTTGGATTGTCCACGGCACCTCGGGTCTTTACCAAGGTAATGGCCGAAATGATGATTCTTCTGCGAAGAAGAGGCGTATTAATTATCCCTTACTTGGACGATCTCCTGATAAGGGCAAGGTCCAGAGAACAGCTGGAGGACGGAGTAGCACTAACCCAAGTAGTGCTGCAACAACACGGGTGGATTCTGAATTTTCCAAAATCTCAGTTGACCCCGACAACACGTCTGCTGTTCCTGGGAATGATTCTGGACACGGTTCAGAAAAAGGTGTTTCTTCCGGAGGAGAAAGCCAAGGAGTTATCCGAACTTGTCAGGAACCTCCTAAAACCAGGAAAAGTGTCTGTGCATCAATGCACAAGAGTCCTGGGAAAGATGGTGGCTTCTTACGAAGCAATCCCATTCGGCAGATTCCACGCACGAACTTTTCAGTGGGATCTGCTGGACAAATGGTCCGGATCGCATCTGCAGATGCATCAGCGGATAACCTTATCGCCACGGACAAGGGTGTCTCTTCTGTGGTGGTTGCAGAGTGCTCATCTGTTAGAAGGCCGCAGATTCGGCATACAGGACTGGGTCCTGGTGACCACGGATGCCAGTCTGAGAGGCTGGGGAGCGGTCACACAGGGAAGAAACTTCCAGGGAGTATGGTCAAGCCTGGAGATGTCTCTTCACATAAATATACTGGAGCTAAGAGCGATTTACAATGCTCTAAGCCTGGCAAAACCCCTGCTTCAGGGTCAGCCGGTGTTGATCCAGTCGGACAACATCACGGCAGTCGCCCACGTAAACAGACAGGGCGGCACAAGAAGCAGGAGAGCAATGGCAGAAGCTGCAAGGATTCTTCGCTGGGCGGAAGATCATGTGATAGCACTGTCAGCAGTGTTCATTCCGGGAGTGGACAACTGGGAAGCAGACTTCCTCAGCAGACACGATCTACACCCGGGAGAGTGGGGACTTCATCCAGAAGTCTTCCACATGATTGTGAACCGTTGGGAAAAACCAAAGGTGGATATGATGGCGTCTCGCCTCAACAAAAAACGGGACAGGTATTGCGCCAGGTCAAGAGACCCTCAGGCAATAGCTGTGGACGCTCTGGTAACACCGTGGGTGTTCCAGTCAGTGTATGTGTTTCCTCCTCTGCCTCTCATACCCAAAGTACTGAGAATTATACGGCAAAGGGGAGTAAGAACGATACTCGTGGCTCCGGATTGGCCAAGAAGAACTTGGTACCCGGAACTTCAGAAGATGCTCACGGAAAATCCGTGGCCTCTACCTCTAAGACGGGACCTGATTCAGCAGGGACGTGTCTATTCCAAGACTTACCGCGGCTGCGTTTGACGGCGTGGCGGTTGAACGCCGAATTCTAAGGGAAAAAGGCATTCCAGAAGAGGTCATTCCTACACTGGTTAAAGCCAGGAAGGAGGTGACTGCACAACATTATCACCGCATTTGGAGAAAATATGTTGCGTGGTGTGAGGCCAGGAAGGCCCCCACGGAGTAATTTCAATTGGGTCGATTCCTACATTTCCTGCAAACAGGATTGTCTATGGGCCTCAAGTTGGGGTCCATTAAGGTTCAAATTTCGGCCCTGTCGATTTTCTTCCAGAAAGAATTGGCTTCAGTTCCTGAAGTCCAGACTTTTGTAAAAGGAGTACTACATATACAGCCCCCGGTTGTGCCCCCAGTGGCTCCGTGGGACCTTAATGTAGTTTTGGATTTTCTCAAATCCCATTGGTTTGAGCCACTCAAATCGGCGGATTTGAAATATCTTACATGGAAAGTAACCATGCTACTGGCCCTGGCTTCAGCCAGGAGAGTGTCAGAATTGGCGGCTTTATCGTATAAAAGCCCATATCTGATTTTCCATTCGGACAGGGCAGAACTGCGGACGCGTCCTCATTTTCTGCCTAAGGTGGTGTCAGCGTTTCACCTGAACCAGCCTATTGTGGTGCCTGCGGCTACTAGCGATATGGAGGATTCCAAGTTGCTGGACGTTGTCAGGGCATTGAAAATATATATTTCAAGGACGTCTGGAGTCAGAAAATCTGACTCGCTGTTTATACTGTATGCACCCAACAAGCTGGGTGCTCCTGCTTCTAAGCAGACGATTGCTCGTTGGATTTGTAGCACAATTCAACTTGCACATTCTGTGGCAGGACTGCCACAGCCTAAATCTGTCAAGGCCCATTCCACAAGGAAGGTGGGCTCATCCTGGGCGGCTGCCCGAGGGGTCTCGGCATTACAACTCTGCCGAGCAGCTACGTGGTCGGGGGAGAACACGTTTGTAAAATTCTACAAATTTGATACCCTGGCTAAAGAGGACCTGGAGTTCTCTCATTCGGTGCTGCAGAGTCATCCGCACTCTCCCGCCCGTTTGGGAGCTTTGGTCCTGACGGAGTCCCCAGCATCCACTAGGACGTTAGAGAAAATAAGATTTTACTTACCGATAATTCTATTTCTCGTAGTCCGTAGTGGATGCTGGGCGCCCATCCCAAGTGCGGATTGTCTGCAATACTTGTACATAGTTATTGTTACAAAAAAATCGGGTTGTTCTTGTTGTGAGCCGTCTGTTCAGAGGCTCCTACGTTGTCATACTGTTAACTGGGTTCAGATCACAAGTTGTACGGTGTGATTGGTGTGGCTGGTATGAGTCTTACCCGGGATTCAAAATCCTTCCTTATTGTGCACGCTCGTCCGGGCACAGTATCCTAACTGAGGCTTGGAGGAGGGTCATAGGGGGAGGAGCCAGTGCACACCACCTGATTCTAAAGCTTTATTTTTGTGCCCTGTCTCCTGCGGAGCCTCTAATCCCCATGGTCCTGACGGAGTCCCCAGCATCCACTACGGACTACGAGAAATAGATTTATCGGTAAGTAAAATCTTATTTTTTACACATTGCGTCAGGCAGATTCCCCCTTTTTACACATTGCGTCAGGCAGATTCCCCCTTTTTACACATTGCGTCAGGCAGATTCCCCCTTTTTACACATAGGGGTCGATTCTATTCGGCAACTAATGAATAGCGCCGGGAATTAGCTCCCGACGCTATTCAATTCAGCAACTAATTACCTGCAATTGTCGGGAATTCTTCTCTCATCCCCGGGGGATGAGAAGAGAAACCCGACAAAAGTGCTGCCTCGCGGCCGGCGCGAGGCTGATTCTGTCGGGAATCAGCCTCGCGCCGGGGAGTGAAGTCGGAGAATGCCCGTTCTCCCGACAATTCAACCTGTTTTGTCGGCGAGAACGGGCCATCGCCGACGTAACTAGTTGCTGAATTGAATAGCGTCGGGAGCTAATTCCCGGCGCTATTCATTAGTTGCCGAATAGAATCGACCCCATAGCGGCAGGCAGATTCCCCCTTTTTACACATAGCGGCAGGCAGATTCCCCCTTTTTACACATAGCGGCAGGCAGATTCCCCCTTTTTACACATAGCGGCAGGCAGATTCCCCCTTTTTACACATAGCGGCAGGCAGATTCCCCCTTTTTACACATAGCGGCAGGCAGATTCCCCCTTTTTACACATAGCGGCAGGCAGATTCCCCCTTTTTACACATTGCGGCAGGCAGATTCCCCCTTTTTACACATTGCGGCAGGCAGATTCCCCCTTTTTACACATTGCGGCAGGCAGATTCCCCCTTTTTACACATTGCGGCAGGCAGATTCCCCCTTTTTACACATTGCGGCAGGCAGATTCCCCCTTTTTACACATTGCGGCAGGCAGATTCCCCCTTTTTACACATAGCGGCAGGCAGTCCCAACAAAGACAGAAAGAAAGACAGAAAGAAAGACAGAAAGAAAGAAGAATTATACTTACCCTCTCCGCTGGCTCAGGCTCCTTGGTGCAGCTTGACGATTCCCGGGCAGTAGAGGAGGAGGAGGAGGGAGGTGGACGAGGGAGCCGCAGCAGCGCTGTGTTATTGGTGGAGGCGCTGCTGCTGCTGCTGCCGCCCCTCTACTTCACTATAGGCTGCTCTCAGAAGACAGCCTATAGTGAAGCAGAAGGGCAGCAGCAGCAGCGCCTCCACCAGTAACAAAGCGCTGCTGCGGCTCCCTCCTCCACCTCCCTCCTCCTCCTTCCCGCGTACCGCTGTTCCTCTCCTCTCCGGGCGGCTGTGCGCTGCGGGCAGCGGTTGCCCGCAGCGCACAGCGGCATGTAATGAGTCAGTTTGACTCATTACATGCTTTGGGCCCCTGGACAGAGGTGGGCCCCAGTGCAACGCACTGGTTGCACTGGCGGTAGTACCGCCTCTGCCTCCACCGTCACAGCTCAGTAATAATGGCAGCAGTGCCGTAACTAGACATTTCTCTGACGTCCTAGTGGATGCTGGGGACTCCGAAAGGACCATGGGGAATAGCGGCTCCGCAGGAGACTGGGCACAAAAGTAAAAGCTTTAAGACTACCTGGTGTGCACTGGCTCCTCCCCCTATGACCCTCCTCCAAGCCTCAGTTAGATTTTTGTGCCCGAACGAGATAAAAGTTTAAAGTAGGTTTTTTATTTTCAGTGAGACCTGCTGGCAACAGGCTCACTGCACCGAGGGACTAAGGGGAGAAGAAGCGAACTCACCTGCGTGCAGAGTGGATTGGGCTTCTTAGGCTACTGGACATTAGCTCCAGAGGGACGATCACAGGCCCAGCCATGGATGGGTCCCAGAGCCGCGCCGCCGGCCCCCTTACAGAGCCAGAAGACTGAAGAGGTCCGGAAAATCGGCGGCAGAAGACGTCCTGTCTTCAATAAGGTAGCGCACAGCACCGCAGCTGTGCGCCATTGCTCTCAGCACACTTCACACTCCGGTCACTGAGGGTGCAGGGCGCTGGGGGGGGCGCCCTGAGACGCAATAAAAACACCTTATATGGCAAAAAATACATCACATATAGCTCCTGGGCTATATGGATGCATTTAACCCCTGCCAATTTTTCCTTAAAAAAGCGGGAGAAAGGCCGCCGAGAAGGGGGCGGAGCCTATCTCCTCAGCACACTGGCGCCATTTTTTCCTCACAGCTCCGTTGGAGGGAAGCTCCCTGACTCTCCCCTGCAGTCCTGCACTACAGAAACAGGGTAAAACAAGAGAGGGGGGGCACTAATTTGGCAGATAAATCTATACAGCAGCTATATAAGGGAAAAACACTTATATAAGGTTATCCCTGTATATATATAGCGCTCTGGTGTGTGCTGGCAAACTCTCCCTCTGTCTCCCCAAAGGGCTAGTGGGGTCCTGTCCTCTATCAGAGCATTCCCTGTGTGTGTGCTGTGTGTCGGTACGTTGTGTCGACATGTATGAGGAGGAAAATGGTATGGAGGCGGAGCAATTGCCTGTATTAGTGATGTCACCCCCTAGGGAGTCGACACCTGACTGGATGGTCTTATGGAAGGAATTACGTGATAGTGTCAGCACTTTACAAAAGACTGTTGACGACATGAGACAGCCGGCAAATCAGTTAATACCTGTACAGGCGTCTCAAACACCGTCAGGGGCTCTAAAGCGCCCGTTACCTCAGGTGGTCGACACAGACCCAGACACGGACACTGACTCCAGTGTCGACGGTGAGGAAACAAACGTATTTTCCAGTAGGGCCACACGTTACATGATCACGGCAATGAAGGAGGTTTTGAACATTTCTGATACTACAAGTACCACAAAAAAGGGTATTATGTGGGGTGTGAAAAAACTACCCGTAGTTTTTCCTGAATCAGATGAATTAAATGAGGTGTGTGATGAAGCGTGGGTTTCCCCCGATAAAAAACTGCTAATTTCTAAAAAATTATTGGCATTATACCCTTTCCCGCCAGAGGTTAGGGCGCGTTGGGAAACACCCCCTAGGGTAGATAAGGCGCTCACACGCTTATCAAAACAAGTGGCGTTACCGTCTCCTGATACGGCAGCCCTCAAGGAACCAGCTGATAGGAAGCTGGAAAATATCCTAAAAAGTATATACACACATACTGGTATTATACTGCGACCAGCAATCGCCTCAGCCTGGATGTGCAGTGCTGGGGTGGCTTGGTCGGATTCCCTGACTGAAAATATTGATACCCTGGACAGGGACAATATATTATTGACTATAGAGCATTTAAAGGATGCATTTCTATATATGAGAGATGCACAGAGGGATATTTGCACTCTGGCATCAAGAGTAAGTGCGCTGTCCATTTCTGCCAGAAGAGGGTTATGGACGCGACAGTGGTCAGGAGATGCGGATTCCAAACGGCATATGGAAGTATTGCCGTATAAAGGGGAGGGGTTATTTGGGGTCGGTCTATCGGACCTGGTGGCCACGGCAACGGCTGGGAAATTCACCTTTTTACCCCAGGTCACCTCTCAGCAGAAAAAGACACCGTCTTTTCAGGCTCAGTCCTTTCGTCCCCATGCCCCGGGGCAGAGGAAGGGGAAAAAGACTGCAGCAGACAGCCTCTTCCCAGGAACAGAAGCCCTCCCCCGCTTCTGCCAAGTCCTCAGCATGACGCTGGGGCCTTACAAGCGTACTCAGGCACGGTGGGGGCCCGTGTCAAGAATTTCAGCGCGCAGTGGGCTCACTCGCAAGTGGACCCCTGGATCCTGCAGGTAGTATCTCAGGGGTACAAATTGGAATTCGAGACGTCTCCCCCTCGCCGGTTCCTGAAGTCTGCCTTACCAACGTCTCCCCCCGACAGGGAGGCGGTATTGGAAGCCATTCACAAGCTGTATTCCCAGCAGGTGATAATCAAGGTACCCCTCCTACAACAGGGAAAGGGGTATTATTCCACGCTGTTTGTGGTACCGAAGCCGGACGGCTCGGTGAGACCTATTTTAAATCTGAAATCCTTGAACACTTACATACAAAGGTTCAAATTCAAGATTGAATCACTCAGAGCAGTGATAGCGAACCTGGAAGAAGGGGACTATATGGTGTCTCTGGACATCAAGGATGCTTACCTCCATGTCCAAATTTGCCCTTCTCACCAAGGGTACCTCAGGTTTGTGGTACAGAACTGTCACTATCAGTTTCAGACGCTGCCGTTTGGATTGTCCACGGCACCCCGGGTCTTTACCAAGGTAATGGCCGAAATGATGATTCTTCTTCGAAGAAAAGGCGTCTTAATTATCCCTTACTTGGACGATCTCCTGATAAGGGCAAGGTCCATAGAACAGTTAGAGGTCGGAGTAGCACTATCTCAAGTAGTACTACGACAGCACGGATGGATTCTAAATATTCCAAAATCGCAGCTGATTCCGACGACACGTCTGCTGTTCCTAGGGATGATTCTGGACACAGTACAGAAAAAGGTGTTTCTCCCGGAGGAGAAAGCCAGGGAGTTATCCGACCTAGTCAGGAACCTCCTAAAACCAGGCCAAGTGTCAGTGCATCAATGCACAAGGGTCCTGGGAAAAATGGTGGCTTCTTACGAAGCGATTCCATTCGGCAGATTCCACGCAAGAACTTTTCAGTGGGATCTGCTGGACAAATGGTCCGGATCGCATCTTCAAATGCATCAGCGGATAACCCTGTCTCCAAGGACAAGGGTGTCTCTCCTGTGGTGGTTGCAGAGTGCTCATCTTCTAGAGGGCCGCAGATTCGGCATTCAGGACTGGGTCCTGGTGACCACGGATGCCAGCCTGAGAGGCTGGGGAGCAGTCACACAGGGAAGAAATTTCCAGGGCTTGTGGTCAAGCATGGAAACGTCACTTCACATAAATATCCTGGAACTAAGGGCCATTTACAATGCCCTAAGTCAGGCAAGGCCTCTGCTTCAGGGTCAGCCGGTGCTGATCCAGTCGGACAACATCACGGCAGTCGCCCACGTAAACAGACAGGGCGGCACAAGAAGCAGGAGGGCAATGACGGAAGTTGCAAGGATTCTTCGCTGGGCGGAAAATCATGTGATAGCACTGTCAGCAGTGTTCATTCCGGGAGTGGACAACTGGGAAACAGACTTCCTCAGCAGACACGATCTCCACCCGGGGGAGTGGGGACTTCACCCAGAAGTCTTCCACATGATTGTGAACCGTTGGGAAAAACCAAAGGTGGACATGATGGCGTCCCGCCTCAACAAAAAACTGGACAGATATTGCGCCAGGTCAAGGGACCCTCAGGCAATAGCTGTGGACGCTCTGGTAACACCGTGGGTGTACCAGTCAGTGTATGTGTTCCCTCCTCTGCCTCTCATACCCAAGGTACTGAGAATCATAAGAAGGAGAGGAGTAAGGACTATACTCGTGGCTCCGGATTGGCCAAGAAGGACTTGGTACCCGGAACTTCAAGAGATGCTCACGGAAGACCCGTGGCCTCTACCTCTAAGAAAGGACCTGCTCCAGCAGGGACCATGTCTGTTCCAAGACTTACCGCGGCTGCGTTTGACGGCATGGCGGTTGAACGCCGGATCCTGAAGGAAAAAGGCATTCCGGATGAAGTCATCCCTACCCTGATCAAAGCCAGGAAGGATGTAACTGTGCAACATTATCACCGTATTTGGCGTAAATATGTTGCGTGGTGTGAGGCCAGGAAGGCCCCTACAGAGGAATTTCAACTGGGTCGTTTCCTGCATTTCCTGCAAACAGGACTGTCTATGGGCCTAAAATTAGGGTCCATTAAGGTTCAAATTTCGGCCCTGTCAATATTCTTCCAAAAAGAACTAGCTTCAGTTCCTGAAGTTCAGACGTTTGTCAAGGGGGTACTGCATACACAGCCTCCTTTTGTGCCTCCAGTGGCACCTTGGGATCTCAATGTAGTTTTGGGTTCCTAAAATCACATTAGTTTGAACCACTCACCACTGTGGACTTAAAATATCTCACATGGAAAGTGGTAATGCGGTTAGCCCTGGCCTCAGCCAGGCGTGTCTCAGAATTGGCGGCTTTATCCTATAAAAGCCCTTACCTAATTTTTCATACGGACAGGGCAGAATTGAGGACTCGTCCTCAATTTCTCCCTAAGGTGGTTTCAGCATTTCACTTAAACCAGCCTATTGTGGTGCCTGCGGCTACTAGGGACTTGGAGGATTCCAAGTTGCTGGACGTAGTCAGGGCCCTGAAAATATAGGTTTCCAGGACGGCTGGAGTCAGAAAATCTGACTCGCTGTTTATCCTGTATGCACCCAACAAGCTGGGTGCTCCTGCTTCTAAGCAGACTATTGCTCGTTGGATTTGTAGTACAATTCAGCTTGCACATTCTGTGGCAGGCCTGCCACAGCCAAAATCTATAAAAGCCCATTCCACACGGAAAGTGGGCTCATCTTGGGCGGCTGCCCGAGGGGTCTCGGCTTTACAACTTTGCCGAGCAGCTACTTGGTCAGGGGCAAACACGTTTGCTAAATTCTACAAATTTGATACCCTGGCTGAGGAGGACCTGGAGTTCTCTCATTCGGTGCTGCAGAGTCATCCGCACTCTCCCGCCCGTTTGGGAGCTTTGGTATAATCCCCATGGTCCTTTCGGAGTCCCCAGCATCCACTAGGACGTCAGAGAAAATAAGAATTTACTTACCGATAATTCTATTTCTCATAGTCCGTAGTGGATGCTGGGCGCCCATCCCAAGTGCGGATTGTCTGCAATACTTGTACATAGTTATTGTTACAAAAAATCGGGTTATTGTTGTGAGCCATCTTTTCAGAGGCTCCTCTGTTATGCTGTTAACTGGGTTCAGATCACAAGTTGTACGGTGTGATTGGTGTGGCTGGTATGAGTCTTACCCGGGATTCAAAATCCTTCCTTATTGTGTACGCTCGTCCGGGCACAGTATCCTAACTGAGGCTTGGAGGAGGGTCATAGGGGGAGGAGCCAGTGCACACCAGGTAGTCTTAAAGCTTTTACTTTTGTGCCCAGTCTCCTGCGGAGCCGCTATTCCCCATGGTCCTTTCGGAGTCCCCAGCATCCACTACGGACTATGAGAAATAGAATTATCGGTAAGTAAATTCTTATTTTTAGCGCTGTGTCCAAGAAACAGCATCTGTTGCTCTCCCCCCAATATACAAATCGGGACCAGTGTGCAAAAATATAGGGGTGTGGCTTAGGGCTGATGCTGGGAATGCCTGTCATAGACCACTCACATCTATTAGTATTGCACTTAATTTCTGTTAGTTTCCATTATGACCTAGGAAAAGAAGTTTCCTTCAGAGGTAGAACACTTAGAGGACAGGAAGTCTCTGTTCCTGACGGATATATGGGGGTCGTTTTGAGGGAAGATAATAAACCCTGCTCTGAGGAAGAGGTAATCGCATATTCACTTATGGTTTCTAGTGTAAACTGTTGTATTGGGATTCATTTTTCTTTTCTTTTTCTCTAAAATGTCTTAACATTTTGGCATAATTTATATTTTGATATACCGTAGCTGTAAGTTCTTTCATATACATTTCTCTATCGTCCTAGTGGATGCTGGGGTTCCTGAAAGGACCATGGGGGGATAGCGGCTCCGCAGGAGACAGGGCACAAAAAGTAAAGCTTTAGGATCAGGTGGTGTGCACTGGCTCCTCCCCCTATGACCCTCCTCCAAGCCTCAGTTAGGTTTTTGTGCCCGGCCGAGAAGGGTGCAATCTAGGTGGCTCTCCTAAAGAGCTGCTTAGAAAAGTTTAGCTTAGGTTTTTTATTTTACAGTGAGTCCTGCTGGCAACAGGATCACTGCATCGAGGGACTTAGGGGAGAAGAAGTGAACTCACCTGCGTGCAGGATGGATTGGCTTCTTTGGCTACTGGACATTAGCTCCAGAGGGACGATCACAGGTACAGCCTGGATGGTCACCGGAGCCTCGCCGCCGGCCCCCTTGCAGATGCTGAAAAGAGAAGAAGGTCCAGAATCGGCGGCAGAAGACTCCTCAGTCTTCTTAAGGTAGCGCACAGCACTGCAGCTGTGCGCCATTGCTCTCAGCACACTTCACACGGCAGTCACTGAGGGTGCAGGGCGCTGGGGGGGGGCGCCCTGGGAAGCAATGTAAACCTATTTTTTGGCATAAAATACCTCACATATAGCCTCCGGGGGCTATATGGAGATATTTAACCCCTGCCAGAATCCGTTAAAGAGCGGGAGACGAGCCCGCCGAAAAAGGGGCGGGGCCTATCTCCTCAGCACACAGCGCCATTTCCTCACACAGTTCCGCTGGTCAGGAAGGCTCCCAGGCTCTCCCCTGCACTGCACTACAGAAACAGGGTTAAATCAAGAGAGGGGGGGGCAAAATTTGGCGAAATTGTGATTTTATAAAAGCAGCTATAAGGGAGCACTTATTATAAGGCTATCCCTGTAAAATATAGCGCTTTGGTGTGTGCTGGCAAACTCTCCCTCTGTCTCCCCAAGGGGCTAGTGGGGTCCTGTCCTCTATCAGAGCATTCCCTGTGTGTGTGTGCTATATGTCGGTACGTGTGTGTCGACATGTATGAGGACGATGTTGGTGAGGAGGCGGAGCAAATTGCCTGTAATGGTGATGTCACTCTCTAGGGAGTCGACACCGGAATGGATGGCTTATTTATGGAATTACGTGATAATGTCAACACGCTGCAAGGTCGGTTGGCGACATGAGACGGCTGGCAAACAAATTAGTACCTGTCCAGGCGTCTCAAACACCGTCAGGGGCGTTAAAACGTCCTTTTACCTCAGTCGGTCGACAGACACAGACACGGACACTGATTTCAGTGTCGACGGTGAAGAAACAAACGTATTTCCCTTTAGGGCCACACGTTACATGTTAAGGGCAATGAAGGAGGTGTTACATATTTCTGATACTACAAGTACCACAAAAGAGGGTATTATGTAGGATGTGAAAAAACTACCTGTAGTTTTTCCTGAATCAGATAAATTAAAGGAAGTGTGTGATGATGCGTGGGTTCCCCCCGATAGAAAATTATTGGCGGTATACCCTTTCCCGCCAGAAGTTAGGGCGCGTTGGGAAACACCCCTTAGGGTGGATAAGGCGCTCACACGCTTATCAAAACAAGTGGCGGTACCGTCTATAGATAGGGCCGTCCTCAAGGAGCCAGCTGACAGGAGGCTGGAAAATATCATAAAAAGTATATACACACATACTGGTGTTATACTGCGACCAGCGATCGCCTCAGCCTGGATGTGCAGAGCTGGGGTGGCTTGGTCGGATTCCCTGACTAAAAATATTGATACCCTTGACAGGGACAGTATTTTATTGACTATAGAGCATTTAAAGGATGCATTTCTATATATACGAGATGCACAGAGGGATATTTGCACTCTGGCATCAAGAGTAAGTGCGATGTCCATATCTGCCACAAGATGTTTATGGACACGACAGTGGTCAGGTGATGCAGATTCCAAACGGCACAAAGGTGTATTGCCGTATAAAGGAAGAGGAGTTATTTGGGGTCGGTCCATCGGACCTGGTGGCCACGGCAACTGCTGGAAAATCCACCGTTTTTACCCTAAGTCACATCTCTGCAGAAAAAGACACCGTCTTTTCAGCCTCAGTCCTTTCGTCCCTATAAGAGTCATATCTGCCCAGGGATAGAGGAAAGGGAAGAAGACTGCAGCAGGCAGCCCATTCCCAGGAACAGAAGCCTTCCACCGCTTCTGCCAAGCTCTCAGCATGACGCTGGGACCGTACAGGACCCCTGGATCCTACAAGTAGTATCCCAGGGGTACAGATTGGAATGTCGAGACGTTTCCCCCTCGCAGGCTCCTGAAGTCTGCTTTACCAAGGTCTCCCTCCGACAAGGAGGCAGTATGGGAAACAATTCACAAGCTGTATTCCCAGCAGGTGATAATCAAATTACCCCTCCTACAACAAGGAAAGGGGTATTATTCCACACTATATTGTGGTACTGAAGCCAGAAGGCTAGGTGAGACCTATTCTAAATCTAAAAAATTTGAACACTTACAAAGGTTCAAATCAAGATGGAGTCACTCAGAGCAGTGATAACGAACCAGGAAGAAGGGGACTATATAGTGTCCCGGGACATCAGGGATGCTTACCTCCATGTCCCAAATTTGCCCTTCTCACTAAGGGTACTTCAGGTTCGTGGTACAGAACTGTCACTATCAGTTTCAGACGCTGCCGTTTGGATTGTCCACGGCACCCCGGGTCTTTACCAAGGTAATGGCCGAAATGATGATTCTTCTTCAAAGAAAAGGCGTCTTAATTATCCCTTACTTGGACGATCTCCTGATAAGGGCAAAGTCCAGGGAACAGTTGGAGGTCGGAGTAGCACTATCTCGGATACTGCTACAACAGCACGGGTGGATTCTAAATATTCCAAAATCGCAGCTGTTCCCGACGACACGTCTGCTGTGCCTAGGGATGATTCTGGACACAGTCCAGAAAAAGGTGTTTCTCCCGGAAGAGAAAGCCAGGGAGTTATCCGAGCTAGTCAGGAACCTCCTAAAACCAGGAAAAGAGGCTTCCTACGAAGCAATTCCATTCGGCAGATTTCACGCAAGAACTTTTCAGTGGGATCTGCTGGACAAATGGTCCGGATCGCATCTTCAGATGCATCAGCGGATAACCCTATATCCAAGGACAAGGGTGTCTCTCCTGTGGTGGTTACAGAGTGCTCATCTTCTAGAGGGCCGCAGATTTGGCATTCAGGATTGGATGCTGGTGACCACGGAGGCCAGCCCGAGAGGCTGGGGAGCAGTCACACAAGGAAAAAATTTCCAGGGAGTGTGATCAATTCTGGAGATTTTTCTCCACATAAATATACTGGAGCTAAGGGTAATTTTATAATGCTCTAAGCTTAGCAAGACCTCTGCTTCAAGGTCAGCCGGTATTTATCCAGTGGGAAAAACATCACGGCAGTCGCCCACGTAAACAGACAGGGCGGCACAAGAAGCAGGAGGGCAATGGCAAAAACTGCAAGGACTTTTCGCTGGGCGGAAAATCATGTGATAGCACTGTCAGCAGTGTTTCATTCCGGGAATGGAAACTGGGAAGCAGACTTCCTCAGCAGGCACGACCTCCACCCGGGAGAGTGGAAACTTCATCGGGAAGTTTTTCCACATGATTGTGAACCGTTGGGAAATACCAAAGGTGGACATGATGGCGTCCCGTCTGAACAAAAAACGGGACAGGTATTGCGCCAGGTCAAGAGACCCTCAGGCAATAGCTGTGGACGTTCTGGTAACACCGTGGGTGTACCAGTCGGTGTATGTGTTCCCTCCTCTGCTTCTCATACCTAAGGTACTGAGAATTATAAGACGTAGAGGAGTAAGAACTATACTCATGGCTCCGGATTGGCCAAGAAGGACTTGGTACCCGGAACTTCAAGAGATGCTCACAGAGGACTTATGGCCTCTGCCGCTAAGAAGGGACTTGCTTCAGCAAGTACCATGTCTGTTCCAAGATTTACCGCAGCTGCGTTTGACGGCATGGCGGTGGAACGCCGGATCCTAAGGGAAAAAGGCATTCCGGAAGAGGTCATTCCTACCCTGGTCAAAGCCAGGAAGGAGGTGACCGCACAGCATTATCGCCACATGGGGCGAAAATATGTTGCGTGGTGTGAGGCCAGGAAGGCCCCACGAGGAAATTTCAACTCGGTCGATTCCTGCATTTCCTGCAAACAGGAGTGTCTATGGGCCTCAAATTGGGGTCCATTAAGGTTCAAATTTCGGCCCTGTCGATTTTCTTCCAGAAAGAATTGGCTTCAGTTCCTGAAGTCCAGAAGTTTGTCAAGGGAGTATTGCATATACAACCCCCTTTTGTGCCTCCAGTGGCACTGTGGGATCTCAACGTAGTTCTGGGATTCCTCAGATCACATTGGTTTACAACCAGTCAAATCTGTGGATTTGAAGCATCTCACATGAAAAGTGACCATGCTCTTGGCCCTGGCCTGGGCCAGGCGAGTGTCAAATTGGTGGTTTTTCTCTCAAAAAAGCCCATATCTGTTTGTCCATTCGGACAGGGCAGAGCTGCGGACTCGTCCCCAGTTCTCTCCCTAAGGTGGTGTCAGTGTTTCACCTGAACCAGCTTATTGTGGTGCCTTGCGCCTACTAAGGACTTGGAGGACTCCAAGTTGCTAGATGTTGTCAGGGCCCTGAAAATATAGGTTCCAGGACGGCTGGAGTCAGGAAAACTGACTTGCTGTTATCCTGTATGCACCCAACAAACTGGGTGCTCTTGCTTCTAAGCAGACTATTGCTAGTTGGATGTGTAATACAATTCAGCTTGCACATTCTGTGGCAGGCCTGCCACAGCCAAAATATGTAAATGCCCATTCCACAAGGAAGGTGGGCTCATCTTGGGCGGCTGCCCGAGGGGTCTCGGCTTTACAACTTTGCCGAGCGGCTACTTAGTCAGGGGCAAACACGTTTGTAAAATCCTACAAATTTGATACCCTGGCTAAGGAGGACCTGGAGTTCTCTCATTCGGTGCTGCAGAGTCATCCGCACTCTCCCGCCCGTTTGGGAGCTTTGGTATAATCCCCATGGTCCTTTCAGGAACCCCAGCATCCACTAGGACGATAGAGAAAATAAGAATTTACTTACCGATAATTCTATTTCTCGGAGTCCGTAGTGGATGCTGGGCGCCCATCCCAAGTGCGGATTATCTGCATTACTTGTACATAGTTACAAAAATCGGGTTATTATTGTTGTGAGCCATCTTTTCAGAGGCTCCGCTGTTATCATACTGTTAACTGGGTTCAGATCACAGGTTGTACAGTGTGATTGGTGTGGCTGGTATGAGTCTTACCCGGGATTCAAAATCCTTCCTTATTGTGTACGCTCGTCCGGGCACAGTATCCTAACTGAGGCTTGGAGGAGGGTCATAGGGGGAGGAGCCAGTGCACACCACCTGATCCTAAAGCTTTACTTTTTGTGCCCCGTCTCCTGCGGAGCCGCTATCCCCCCATGGTCCTTTCAGGAACCCCAGCATCCACTACGGACTCCGAGAAATAGAATTATCGGTAAGTAAATTCTTATTTTAATTGTAAAATGCTGATGTTTGTCGCACTGCCATTTACACATTTCTACTGTTCATTCTCCTGGTTTCAGGATCGTACTCTGACTGTCAGATCCACTTTTCAATCATTTACACAGTGGAACCTGGAGACCATACCATCCGCAGATGATGTTTTGGTAATGTCACTGGCATGGCCGAAAATAGCATCTATGGTAAGAACCTCTAAACCTAGAACCAGCTTCTATTTAATCCTCGTGTGTTTCCACAAATATATGTACTCTAGGAATGCACTGCCCAAATCCTGCTTAAAACATTGACAATTGCCGCAAACCAGCTATGTCTTTCCTCTAATTACATCACATAATTGCTAGGCCTAATTTGGGATCCCAGCATTCAGAACAAGATGGTTATACAGGTGAAACTCAGAAAATTAGAATTTGTGCAGTCGGGTACACTGGTATTCCACAGGGAATAACATCGGGGTGTAGACTTGGATGTTGATCCGAGGCACCAACAGGCTAAAGCTTTGACTGTTCCCAGGATGCCTTGCACCGCCTCCTCTATATCCCCGCCTCCAGGCACTGGAGCTCAGTTTGTAAGTTGGTGCCTGCAGTGCAGGCAGCTAACAGGGAGAGCTTTTCTGAAGAAAAAAAGACTTCAAGGGCCGCAGCACATGCACTTAAAAGTGCTATATGTCAGTCTGACATATTGTGCTGCGGCTCCCTCACCTCCCCCAGCGGCGCTGTATACTCCCGCGCCCTGGTTGCCGGTTACTTACAGCGGAGGTGCTCCGGTTCCTTCAAGCACACATACCGCCGCCGCTCTCCTGGATCGTGTGGCTGCATCATCGGGAGGAGGTAAGAGGGTCCCCCAAGTGGGACCCGCCGAAATCGCTATCCGGCGCAGTCTCCGGAGACGGACCGCACCATTGGCAGGGACCCCACTATATCCACCAGGGCAAGGGACACAGGTCGGATTTACTAAAATCCGTTTAGTATAGGCCCTGCAGTTCCTGGTGGGGAAGTCCAGCAGAGTGGATAAGGCTCTGACCTGTAGCCCCTCCCCCAGGCGCCATCTACAGCAGACGTACCCACCCTGGAGCTGCATCTCTCTCACCCCCTCACTCCCTGTCAGCGTTTTGGCGCCATTACACAGAGCTGCGCTGATTCTGGGACTGCTGGGTACTGTCTCTTCTGTAAAGCCGCCTGCCTCATCAGTGCTATGCATTTACAGGATACTCAAGTATTATACATGTTGTTTAGGCAGTGTTAGTTAAGAACAAGTGCATAACTGCAGGGACATTTAGTACAAGTATCCGGTGATATACATCCAGTATTTCTCCGGCAGGGTCCACAGGTTATCCACAGGATAACAATGGGATATGATGAAGCGACAGCGGATTGGTACCAAACGATCAAAAGCTTTCTGGCCTCCCAGGATGCAATGGGCCCGTCCATATAACCCGCCCACTAGCTCAGGCAAATCAGTTTTCTCTGACGTCCTAATGGATGCTGGGAACTCCGTAAGGACCATGGGGAATAGCGGCTCCGCAGGAGACTGGGCACAACTAAAGAAAGCTTTAGGACTACCTGGTGTGCACTGGCTCCTCCCACCATGACCCTCCTCCAGACCCCAGTTAGAATCCTGTGCCCGGCTGAGCTGGATGCACACTAGGGGCTCTCCTGAGCTCCTAGAAAGAAAGTATATTTAGGTTTTTTATTTTACAGTGAGATCTGCTGGCAACAGACTCACTGCAGCGAGGGACTAAGGGGAGAAGAAGCGAACCTACCTAACTGGTGGTAGCTTGGGCTTCGAAGGCTACTGGACACCATTAGCTCCAGAGGGATCGACCTCAGGAACCGGCCTTGATGTTCGGTCCCGGAGCCGCGCCGCCGGCCCCCTTACAGAGCCAGAAGCAATAAGTGTTCCGGAAAATCGGCGGCAGAAGACTTCAGTCTTCACCAAGGTAGCGCACAGCACTGCAGCTGTGCGCCATTGCTCCTCATGCACACCTCACACTCCGGTCACTGATGGGTGCAGGGCGCTGGGGGAAGGGGGCGCACTGAGCAGCAATATTAAGACCTTGGCTGGCAAAATAATCACAATATATAGTCCCAGAGGCTATATATGTGATAAATACCCCTGCCAGAATCCATAAAAAAGCGGGAGAAAAGTCCGCCGAAAAAGGGGCGGGGCTATCTCCCTCAGCACACTGGCGCCATTTTCTCTTCACAGTGCAGCTGGAAGACAGCTCCCCAGGCTCTCCCCTGTAGTTTTCAGGCTCAAAGGGTTAAAAAGAGAGGGGGGGCACTAAATTTAGGCGCAATATTGTTTATACAAGCAGCTATTGGGGAAAATTCACTCAGTTATAGTGTTAATCCCTACATTATATAGCGCTCTGTTGTGTGCTGGCATACTCTCTCTCTGTCTCCCCAAAGGGCTTTGTGGGGTCCTGTCCTCAGTAAGAGCATTCCCTGTGTGTGTGCGGTGTGTTGGTACGGCTGTGTCGACATGTTTGATGAGGAGGCTTATGTGGAGGTGGAGCAGATGCCGATAAATGTGATGTCGCCCCTGTGGGGCCGACACCAGAGTGGATGGATAGGTGGAAGGTATTAACAGACAGTGTTAACTCCTTACATAAAAGGCTGGATGACGTAACAGCTGTGGGACAGCCGGCTTCTCAGCCCGCGCCTGCCCAGGCGTCTCAAAGGCCATCAGGGGCTCAAAAAAACGCCCGTTACCTCAGATGGCAGACACAGATGTCGACACGGAGTCTGACTCCAGTATCGACGAGGTTGAGACATATACACAATCCACTAGGAACATCCGTTGCATGATCCCGGCAATAAAAAATTTTACACATTTCTGACATTAACCCAAGTACCACTATAAGAGGGTTTTATGTTTGGGGAGGAAAAGCAGGCAGTGTTTTGTTCCCCCATCAGATGAGTGAATGAAGTGTGTGAAAAAGCGTGGGTTCCCCCGATAAGAAACTGGTAATTTCTAAAAAGTTACTGATGGCGTACCCTTTCCCGCCAGAGGATAGGTTACGCTGGGAGATATCCCCTAGGGTGGATAAGGCGCTCACACGTTGTCAAAAAAGGTGGCACTGCCGTCTTAGGATACGGCCACTTTGAAGGTACCTGTTGATAAAAAGCAGGAGGCTATCCTGAAGTCTGTATTTACACACTCAGGTACTAGACTGAGACCTGCAATTGCCTCAGCATGGATAGTGCTGCTGCAGCGTAGTCTGTGACCCTGTCAGACAGGGATACTATTTTACTAACATAAGAGCATATTAAAGACGTCGTCTTATATATGAGGGATGCACAGAGGGATATTTTGCCGGCTGGCATCCTAAAATTAATGCAATGTCCATTCTGCCAGGAAGGTATTAGAGACTTGGCAATGGACAGGTGATGCTGACTTTAAAAGGCACATAGAGATTCTGCCTTATAAGAGTGAGGAATTGTTTGGGGATGGTCTCTGGGACCTCATATCCACAGCAACAGCTGGGAAGAAAAACTTTTTTACCTCAGGTTTTCCTCACAGCCTAAGAAAGCACTATATTATCAGGTACAGTCCTTTCAGCTTCAGAAAAGCAAGCGGGTCAAAGGCGCTTCCTTTCTGCACAGAGACAAGGGAAGAGGGAAAAAGCTGCACCAATCAGCCAGTTCCCAGGATCAAAATTCTTCCCCCGCTTCCTCTGAGTCCACCGCATGACGCGGGGGCTCCACAGGTGTAGCCAGGTGCGGTGGGGGGCGCGTCTCGAGAACTTCAGCGTCCAGTGGGCTCGCTCACAGGTGGATCCCTGGGTTCTGCATGTAGTATCACAGTGATACAAGCTGGAGTTCGAGGCGACTCCCTCTCGCCGTTACCTCAAATCAGCAAGCTGTACTTCCAGCAGGTGAAAATCAAGGTACCCCTCCGTCAACAAGGCCGGGGTTACTATTCCACAATGTTGTGGTACCGAAACCAGACGGTTCGGTGAAACCCATTCTAAAATTGAAATCCTTGAACACTTATATACGAAGGTTCAAGTTAAAAATGAAATCGCTCAGGGCGGTTATTGCAAGCCTGGACGAGGGAGATTACATGGTATCTCTGGACATCAAGGATGCTTACCTGTATGTCCCCATTTACCATCCTCACCAGGAGTACCTCAGTTTTGTGGTACAGGTTTGTCGTTACCAATTCCAGACGTTGCCGTTCGGTCTGTCCACGGCACCGAGAGTATTTACCAAGGTAATGGCCGAAATGATGATACTCCTTCAAAATAAGGGAGTTTTTAATTATCCCGTACTTGGACGATCTCCTGATAAAGGCGAGGTCCAAGGAGCAGTTATTGGTCGGGGTAGCACTATCTCGGGAAGTGCTACAACAGCACAGCTGGTTCCTACGACACGTCTACTGTTCCTGGGGATGGTTCTGGACACAGACCAGAAAAAAGGGTTTCTCCCGGAGGAGAATGCCGAGGAGCTGTCATCTCTAGTCAGAGGCCTCCTGAAACCAAAACAGGTGTCGGTGCATCACTGCACGCGAGTCCTGGGAAAAATGGTAGCTTTCTACGAAGCAATGCCATTCGGCAGGTTCCATGCAAGAGCTTTTCAGTGGGACCCTGTTGGACAAGTGGTCCGGATCGCATCTTCAGATGCATCGGCTGATAACCCTGTCCAAGGACCAGGGTATCTCTGCCGTGGTGACTGCAGGGTGCTCATCTTCGAGAGGGCCGCAATTCGGCATACAGGACTGGGTTCTGATGACCACGGATGCCAGCCTTCGAGGCTGGGGGGCAGTCACACAGGGAAAAAACTTCCAGGGACTATGGTCGAATCAGGAGATTTCCCTACACATAAACATTCTGGAACTGAGGGCCATTTACAATGCCCTAAGTCAAGCAAGACCCCTGCTTCAAAACCAGCCGGTACTGATTCAGTCAGACAACATCACGGCGGTCGCCCATGTAAACCAACAGGGCGGCACAAGAAGCAGGATGGCGATGGCAGAAGCCACAAGTATTCTCCGATGGGCGGAAAATCATGTGTTAGCACTGTCAGCAGTGTTCATTCCCGGAGTGGACAACTGGGAAGCAGATTTTCTCAGCAGACACGACCTCCACCCGGTAGAGTGGGGACTTCATCCGGAAGTCTTCCAAATGATTGTACACCATTGGGAAAGGCCACAGGTGGACATGATGGCGTCCCGCCTCAACAAAAAGCTAAAAAGAGATTGCGCCAGGTCAAGGGACCCACAGGCGATAGCTGGGGACGCTCTGGTGACACCGTGGGTGTACCAGTCGGTGTATGTGTTCCGTCCTCTGCCTCTCATACCTAAGGTACTGAGAATAATAAGGAGAGGAGTAAGAACTATACTCGTGGTTCCGGATTGGCCAAGAAGAGCTTGGTACCCAGAACTTCAAGAAATGATCTCAGAGGACCCATGGTCTCTGCCGTTCAGACAGGACCTGCTGCATCAGGGGCCTTGTCTGTTCCAAGACTTACCGCGGCTGCGTTTGGCGGCATGGCGGTTGAACACCGGATCCTAAAGGAAAAAGGCATTCCGGAGGAAGTCATTCCTACGCTGATTGGGGCTAGGAAAGATGTGACCGCACAACATTATTACCGCATATGGTGAAAATATGTTGCTTGGTGTGAGGCCAGGAAGGCCCCAACAGAAGAATTTCAACTGGGTCGATTTCTGCACTTCCTACAGTCAGGAGTGACTATGGGCCTAAAATTGGCTTCCATTAAGGTCCAGATTTCGTCTCTGTACATTTTCTTCCAAAAAGAACTGGCTTCACTTTTGTTAAGGGAGTGCTGCATACTCAGCCTCTTTTTGTGTCTCCGGTGGCACCTTGGGATCTCACCGTGGTGTTGAGTTTCCTAAAGTCACATTGGTTTGAGCCACTGAAAACCGTGGATTTAAAATATCTCACGTGGAAAGTGGTCATGTTGTTGACCTTGGCTTCGGCCAGGCGTGTATCAGAATTGGCGGCTTTGTCATGTAAAAGCCCTTATCTGATTTTCCATATGGATAGGGCAGTATTGAGGACTCGTCCCCAGTTTCTCCCTAGGTTGGTTCAAGTGAAACGCTGATACCACCTTATCGTAGTGCCTGCGGCTACTAGGGACTTGGAGGATTCCAAGTTACTGGACGTAGTCAGGGCCTTGAAAATTTAAGGTTTCCAGGACGGCTGGAGTCAGGAAAACTGACTCGCTATTTATCCTGTATGCACCCAACAAGCTGGGTGCTCCTGCTTCGAAGCAGACGATTGCTCGCTGGATTTGTAGCACAATTCAGCTTGCGCATTCTGCGGCTGGACTGCCGCATCCTAAATCAGTGAAAGCCCATTCCACGAGGAAGGTGGGCTCTTCTTGGGCGGCTGCCCGAGGGGTCTCGGCTTTACAACTTTGCCGAGCTGCTACTTGGTCAGGGTCAAACACGTTTGCAAAATTCTACAAATTTGATACCCTGGCTGAGGAGGACCTGGAGTTCTCTCATTCGGTGCTGCAGAGTCATCCGCACTCTCCCGCCCGTTTGGGAGCTTTGGTATAATCCCCATTTTCTTACGGAGTTCCCAGCATCCACTAGGACGTCAGAGAAAATAAGATTTTACTCACCGGTAAATCTATTTCTCGTAGTCCGTAGTGGATGCTGGGCGCCTGTCCCAAGTGCGGACTGTCTGCAATACTTGTATATAGTTATTGCCTATCTAAAGGGTTATTGTTATGAGCCATCTGTTAGTGAGGCTCAGTTATATTTCATACTGTTAACTGGGTATAATATCACGAGTTATACGGTGTGATTGGTGTGGCTGGTATGAGTCTTACCCGGGATTCAAAATCCTTCCTTATTGTGTCAGCTCTTCCGGGCACAGTATCCTAACTGAGGTCTGGAGGAGGGTCATGGTGGGAGGAGCCAGTGCACACCAGGTAGTCCTAAAGCTTTCTTTAGTTGTGCCCAGTCTCCTGCGGAGCCGCTATTCCCCATGGTCCTTACGGAGTTCCCAGCATCCACTACGGACTACGAGAAATAGATTTACCGGTGAGTAAAATCTTATTTTTTGTTTGGTGCGGCAGGAGCCGGACCATGGTCAGAGGGCTGCTGTTTCCTTAGCTGCCCCAAGCTTTCTTATTTTATTTTTATAGTCTTACTATTTTTTGAGTGATCTTTCTAAACAGCGTATTATACGCATATTGGAAAGAGACGCTCCAACAACTCTCTGCCGGGTCGCAACAACGCTTACCCACGGGTACAGTGCTGTTTCGGCGGGCGTCTGTGTCGGATATAATAGGTCCATCAGACGTTACCAGGCTGTGGCCGGAGCACGGAGAGAAGGTAAGGCATCGGTTCCGCTTAGTAGATGGAATACGGACACAGCCACACTGTTTTGGGAGGGGACTACCAAACAGTAGCCGACGCGCCGCCACCACGGGTGCTCCAGCGCTAGGCCTTAGGGATTATAGGCGCCAGGAATAGCATGAAGCTGCGATACCTAGGGTTGATGTCAGCGATGGGGAGTCAGACGCTCTCCTGATCGCCCCTCCCCCCCGGTTCATGACCAGTTTTTGCCGAGTCTCCCGCCATGAACTGATTCCTCGCTTCCGTTTCAGATGCTACCAGAGGGGACTCTGTCGCAGCATAGTCCGCTGCGTCTGTGTTCACTAAGCGCTACCACGAGAGATCCGGTCGCAGCATAGGCAGCTGTGTGACCACTGCGTCTGTGTTCACTGAACATTACCATGAGACCGGTGCGTCTGTGTTCACTGAGCATCTGTGCCCGCTATAGGTTCCTGGAGTGGCAGTGTACACTAGTAGCGTCTGGATCCACTCAGAGTTCGCTAACGTATTGATCGATCACTGGAAGCGAGGTGAGTCTCCCTGTATCCCACTCTACTGAGTACAGGCTATACAGCACTACATTTCTATCTACTTTGTCAAGTGCGAATAGTTAAGTGCCTATTGCATATGAGTCTCTGTACATTTACTGTGGTTTTCTTCGCATTGTGTATGAATACGTTAGATCTGTTTATACAGGATTCAGTAAATGTTCGCCTACATACTTTAAAAAGTGTTTGTAATTGATGATGTGCTCATATGACTAATATATAATATGTGACTGACTGCTAGTGTGATTGCTGACTTTAATGTTTGTCAGTTGTTTCTTCTGATCCTCAATGCTGGTGCATGGGTAGGGTCAGATTGATATCACTTTAAGAAGGTAAAGTGATTACAGTCACAAATTGTGTAGTACACTGTGAAACTGCTGATTATTTATCATGTCTAAGAGCGGCAAAGGTGACGAAGATGCACTTACAACAACACTCATAGCATGTTTGTTTTGCAAAACTGTATTATCCTCTCACAATCTGGTTCAGGATGGCTTATGTGTAAATTGTTTTGCTTTTCAGCAGAACACAAGGCAGATCCTTGTACAACATCAGGTACAGATGGATCCACCTTGGGCTATGCTTGCACAGACTTTGTCCAGTATAGCTGAACGGATAATTCCTACAGCTTTGTTACCATGTATAGGGTACCCATACATGCAGCTCCCAACCTGCGGTATATCAATTCCCCCAGCAGCTTCTCAAATGAAACAAGCTGATAAACCGATGTTAAGTAAATCTTCACCTTCATAGGCTACACATGACGATTCATCGGAAGATGAAAGCTCAGTTTACTCTACCTTAACCTATAAAGAGGAGGAAGAAGGTCTCAGATCAGTAGATATAGCTGTATTAATGAAGGCCATTCTGTCCTTAGAAGATTCAGCAGAGCCTGTGTTAAAAACCAAGGCACCTGTGTTTAAACGTCCCAAAACAGTTAAGACTGAGTTTCCAGGGTCAGACCAGCTGACGGAAATCATGGAAGAGGCTTGGGTAACACCCAGCAAAAAAAGTATAGAATTCCCCAAAAATGGGATTCAAATTATCCTTTTCCAGCTGGGGACTGTTCAAAAAGGGAGGTGGCTCCTAAAGTAGATACGCATGTGATTCGATTAGTGCGAAAATCTATATTGCCTTTGCCGTCAACATCTTTAAATGATGTTAAGGATAGGAGAGTGGATGGTTTTCTAAAAACCATATTTTCCCTGTCTGGAGCAGTCATAAGGCCGGCCATGGCGTCAGTTTGGATAGCAAAGGCAGTGGCTGCCTGGGCTGATACATTGGAAGGTGATTTGTCATCAGCTTCTAGAGAGCAAAAATCCTATATAGCCCATATTAAACGGGCTGCAGTATTCTTGGAAGAAGGGGCATTAGATATGGGTACTATTGCTTCTAGGGCATCAGCCTCAACAATAGCTGCTCGCAGAGCAGTTTGGTTGCGTACGTGGAAAGCCGATTCAGTATCTAAGAAGGTTTTGAAATCTTTACCTTTTTCTGGAAATATTTTGTTTGGTTAGGAATTGACAGATTCTGGAGGTAGAAGCAGACTCCAAAAAGGTCAAGTTTCCTTCCACATATAACACCAAATCTAGGGGTCCAGTTTTCCGGCCCTTTCAGTCTCAAGGAAAACCAAAGGGAAAAATTGATCGTAAACAGCCCCAATACAATAAGTTTGGTAAGTCAAAAAAGCATTGGGTTGCCAGAGGACCAGCTTCCAAACCAGAAGATAAGCCATCAGCCTGATGGTGCGGGCCTCCTCCTGGGGGACCCCAGGGTAGGGGGCCGACTTCACTTTGCACAGATCTGGCGGCAGTCTACAACAGATGCCTGGGTGCAAGAAGCGGTATTTCTAGGTTATGTGTTTCCCTTCAAGAAGCATCCTCCTCGAAGGTTCTTCTGCACCAGTCCGTCTCAGGTAGCGACGAAGGCCAGGGCTTTGCAAGAAGCAGTACAGAAATTGCTTCAGTCAGGAGTAATCATTCCAGTACCCCCTGCACAGTGGGGACGGGGTTTTTACTCCAACCTATTTTTGGTTCAGAAGCCAAATGGGTCATTTCGGCCCATTCTCAATCTCAAAATGTGAAACAAATATATTTGGGTACCAAGGTTCCACATGGAGACGTTACGCTCCATAGCTTTGGCCATGGAGCCAGGGGATTATATGGTATCCCTGGATATTCGGGATGCTTACCTACATGTTCCTATAGCACTGTCCCATCAGTGTTATCTCAGATTCGCTATCCTCCAGCATTTCCAGTTTCAGGCCCAACCTTTTGGGTAAGCCACAGCCCCCAGAGTATTTACCAAGATTATGGTGGTTATGGCAGCTTATCTCCGCAAGCAGGGGATAAGAATTTTTCCATACCTCGACGACCTTTTAATCCTGGCACAATCACAGGAATTGCTCCTGTGACATCTACAACAGACAATAACGTGTCTGCAGAGGCACAGGTGGCTCATAAATTGGGCAAAATCATCTCTGGTGCCGTCACAACGGATGACTCACTTGGGGGCTGTACTGGATTCAGGTCTGCAGAGAGTATTCTTACCTCTGAACAAGATATCCAAGGTACAGTCAAAGATTCAGGACTTGTTACACAGTCAGAGGATATCCATTCACGCAGCTATGCGAGTGATGGGGTTGATGGTGTAAACATTCGACATAGTGGAGTATGCACAATTCCACTCGAGGCCTCTGCAGCGTCTGATTCTAGCCAGATGGAATGGAGTACATCAGACCATAAAGAAACAGACGATGGTACTTCCAGTAAAGGTAAGGAAGTCATTAGCCTGGTGGCTACAGACATCCCATCTAGACAAAGGGAGTCCCTTTTGGATATCAGATTGGGAAATCCTGACAATAGATGCCAGTCTTCAGGGCTGGGGAGCAGTGTCCGGAAAATTATGGTTCCAGGGACAATGGACCAGAGAAGAAAGTTGTCTGCCGATAAACCTGTTACAACTTCGGGCCATATACATGGCACTGATTCAGGCAAAAAGGACATTCTTCAAGAAAAAACAGTCCAGAGCCGCTTAAACAATGCGACGGCAGTAGCGTACCTCAACCATCAGGGAGGAACTCGCAGCCAAAAAGCAATGAAGGATGTAAGTCACATACTAAAGTGGGCATAACTCCATCTTCCAGCCTTGTCCGCAGTGTTCGTTCCGGGAGTCCTAAATTGGGAAGCGGACTTTCTCAGTCGACACACCATTCAAGCAAGAGAATGGGCCCTACACCCAGAGGTCTTTCAGACTCTAGTAGACAAATGGGGGTTGCCAGAGATAGATCTCATGGCATCCTGTCTGAACAACAAAGTGCCCGTATACGGGTCAAGAACAAAGGATCCCGGAGCGATCTTTGTGGACGCCTTCTCGGTGAAATAAGACTTTTAGCTGGCTTATCTGTTTGCTCCGATCACCCCGTTACACAGGGTGGTGAGAAAAATAAAGCAAGCAAAGGGGGCCGTGATTCTAATAGCTCCAGCTTGGCCCAGAAGGCATTGGTACACAGATCTGCAGAGAATGTCGACGGACGCTCGACTTCTGCTTCCTCAACGTCCAGATCTACTGATGCAGGGTCCTGTTATCACAGACAACTGGATCGACTGTCTTTGACGGCGTGGCTCTTGAAACCTCTATCCTAAAGTCAAGCGGATTCTCTAAACAAGTAATTCAAACAATGCTCAGAGCAAGGAAACCCTCCTCAGCTCGTATTTATCACTGAATATGGCAGGCCTATATTCATTGGTGCAGTGAAGGAGGTATGGACCCGAAATCGTTTAGAGTTTCCAGGGTCCTCGCATTCCTTCAGGCAGGAATGGATAAGGATTTGAAGGTGGCTTGCTTGAGTGCAGGTATCGGCATTGACTGTATGGTTCCAAAAGAAATTTGCCAATATACAGCATGTGTGTACTTTTTTTTTCCAGGGAATGCTACGCATTCAACCTCCCTTTGTTCCACCTACAGTACCGTGGGACTTATGTTTAGTCCTGAAAGCCCTTCAAGTTGCCCCATTTGAACCACTTAACAAGGTGGATCTTAAATGGTTGACAGCAAAAGTACTCTTTCTACTGACTATGGCATCAGCTGGAAGAGTATCAGATTTAGGAGCGCTGTCATGTTGTTCCCCATTTCTGATTTTTTTTTTATCCAGATAAAGCAGTTCTCAGAACTAGGTCTGGGTATCTTCCAAAGGTGGTGTCTAAATTCCACCTTAATGAAGAAATTGTAGTCCCGGCTTTTCAGGTATCGTGACTTTTTGCGGGCGATGCGTCGCTGGACGTAGTCCGGGCATTAAGGATCTATGTGGATCGTATCAGTGACATCAGAAAGACAGATTCTCTCCGTTCTCTACGGATTTCACAAGAGGATGGCCTGCTACTAAACAGACGCTGGCAAGATGGCTTCGAATTACTATTTCAGAAGCATATTCTCGAGCTGATCTCCCTGTTTCGGCTAATGTCTCTGCTCCCTCTACTCGTAAGGTAGGTCCTTCTTGGGTAGCAAAACATGGTGCTTCAGCAGAACAGATATGTAAGGCAGCCACATGGTCTTCCATTAACACATTCATTAGACATTGGATACTTTTGCCTCTCATGACGCTGAATTCGGGCGTAAGGTTCTCCTGTCCAATCAGGAGCGTCCCCACCACTAAATTGCTTTGGGAAATCCCATTGTTATCCTGTGGACCCTGCCGGAGAAATATACATTATGGTAAGAATTTACCGTTGTTAAAGGTATTTCTTTTTCATCCACTAGGGGTCACTGGAGTACTCTTGGGATATGGACGGCTTCCACAGGAACAAGGCACTGAATAATTACATTTAAAACTCTCCTCCCCTCCATATCCCAGAGTACCTCAGTGTTTTTTTTCTGTGCTCCTAGTAGCAACAAGGATTTGTGTGGAGCTATCCACACTACTTTTGAATATTTTTATTTTTTATTTTGGATTTTTTCTTTTTACAAACATTTTCCACATCCCTTCCCCCCTTCCAATAGGCGTGGGTCCGGGATAGTGGAAGCTGCTACAAGCAGCTGTGGCGTGTCGGTCCTCTCTAAAAGAGCTCCCTCACAGCCACGTGCAGGGCTACCTGCAGGAAAGGCTGGACGGAGCTTACAGATGAAGCCCCGTTATAGCCCCTCACCACAGGCGTCCAGGTATGTGGGGATGGGGCGGTCAGCTCACGCTGCCGCCCCGCTGTGTGGGGACACGGTACTGTGAAGCGCCACCCGCCGCTATGTGAGCCGCCCGCCACTGCTTCCAGGACACTGCCGCTCACCGCCGCTATGTGCTGTCTCCCGCCGCCCACAGAGCCGCGCCGGCCGCATTCACCGTGCATAGCCGCCGCTCCACGGCTCCATGCAGCGCGCTCCCGCTGCCGCTCCCCGGCTCCCTCTACCTCAAGCAAGCCTCGGCTCCGTGTAATAGACAGCGGTACACGGAGCACGGGGGGGGGGGGGGGGGGGGAAGCACACACAAGGGGGGGAGAAGTGTGTCTGTGTCTAAACTTACAAAGAAATTAACCATACCAGTACCAACTGCTACTACGCTTAAAGACCCTTCGGACCGTAAAATAGAAGCTATGCTAAAGTCCATGTATATAGCAGCAGGCGTGTTGCTTAGACCTGGGTTGGTTGGCATTTGGGTAACTAAGGCGCTAATGGTATGGATATCAGAACTCAAGTCTGCCCTACGTGACGATCACCTTATACTTCTCGCTGATCAAATCTGGGAAGCTGCTGATTATCTATGTACAGCTTCTACTGACGTCTGTCAGCACACTTCTCGCCTTTCATCGTCGCTAGTTACAGCACGACGAGCACACTGGCTGCGTTCTTGGCAAGCGGAAGCGAAGGTCAAAAGAGGTATAGAAGCGTTACCTTATGGTGGAGAGAAGTTGTTTGGTCCTGAATTGGACAAATGGATTTTTGAAGCCACGGGAGGAAAATCTGTTTTCTTACCATTGCCTCCAACAGTACCTAGACGGGGATACTCTGGACCTGCGTTCAAATCCTTTAGACCTCAGTCCTTTCGCGGGCGTGGCAGAGGAACAGCCACGCCTGGTAGACGAGGTCGAGGACGTGGTTTCCAACAAACCAACACCAGTCGTCGGGACGCTAAGGTCACCGACAAGCCAGTGGCATGACGGGCTCCCAGCCCATCTTGGATCTCCAATTGTGGTAGCACGCCTTCAGACGTTCCAGTTGGCGTGGCTCCAGACGTCCACAGATGGGTGGATCTGCAATTTAGTGTTAAAAGGTTACAAAATAAAGTTTGACTGTCTCCCGCCAATGCGGTTTTTCAAGACAGGACTGCCTGTGTCGGACGACAAGAAGGCGGTTCTGCAAATTGCCATTCAGTCTCTGCTGGATGCAGCAGTTTTGATTCCGGTCCCTGTACACCAACAAGGTCAGGGTTATTATTCCAGTCTGTTTGTGGTACCAAAGCCGGATGGCTCGGTCAGGCCAATATTGAACTTAAAGGGTCTCAATCAGTACGTCACTTACTACAGATTCAAGATGGAATCTCTGCTGTCAGTAATTGCAGGTTTAGAGCCACAGGAATTCATGATTGCACTGGATCTCAAGGATACGTACTTACACATTCCGATTTGGCCACCTCATTAGAGGTTCTTGCGGTTTGCAATACGGCAGAACCATTACCAGTTTCAGGCTCTACCGTTTGGCCTCTCGTCAGCACCTCGGGTATTCACCAAGGTGATGTCTGTGATGATAGCTCATCTCAGATCCCTGGGAGTGATAATGGTTCCGTACTTGGACGATTTGCTCATCAAAGCTCCGTCTCAACAGATGCTCCTCCAACATGCGTTGCTAACGTACAATGTACTGGTTCAGCACGGTTGGATTGTCAACTTCAAGAAATCACATCTGATTCCGTCTCAAAGACTTCAATTCCTAGGTATGATTCTCGATACGGTAAATCAAAGAATTTACCTACCAGAACAGAAAGTACAGGTCATTCGTCATCTGGTACAATTAGTGCTCAAGCCACGCACAGTCTTGGTACATTTGTGCATTCGCCTCTTAGGCACAATGGTGGCGGCTTTCGAAGCGCTTCAGTTCGGGAGATTTCACTCACGTCCTTTTCAACTGGATGTGCTCGCACATCTGCATATTCACCACAGGGTGAGGTTGTCGCCACGGGCCAGAGTGTCTCTACTCTGGTGGCTCAAAGTACACAATCTAACCGCAGGGAAACGGTTCGGCGCCTGGAATTGGTTAATTCTAACGACGGACGCGAGTCTCAGAGGTTGGGGAGCTGTAGTTCAAAATTGTCAGCTCCAGGGTCTCTGGGCAGATCACGAAAGATTGCTGTCTATAAATGTCCTGGAACTCCGGGCAATTTACAATGCGCTACGACAAGCAGTGCACATGCTTCGGTCTCCGACTGTTCAGGTGCAGTCAGACAATGCGACGGCGGTCGCATACATCAACAAACAAGGAGGAACGAGAAGTCGCATGGCAATGCGGGAAGTAGCTCGAATCCTCAATTGGGCCGAGCATCACCAAGTGATATTGTCGGCAGTGTTCATTCCGGGAGTGGACAACTGGGAGGCGGATTATCTCAGCCGTCGGGATTTTCATCCAGGAGAATGGGCATTAAATCCAGAAGTGTTTCACATGTTGGTCCAGAGGTGGGGGTATCCTCAGGTGGACCTGATGGCATCTCGCCACAATCACCAAACGCCCCAGTATGTGTTCAGAACGCGAGATCCAAAGGCAGGGGCGGTGGATGCTCTCACCATCGCGTGGCTGTTCAGCCTCGTGTATCTGTTTCCACCGTTTCCGCTGCTCCCTCTATTGCTAAAACGGATCAAAAGAGAGTCCGTCACAGTCATACTAGTGGCGCCTCATTGGCCTCGGAGAGCTTGGTTCTCGGATCTCCGCGGACTACTCGCAGACGATCCTTGGCCGCTCCCACTACGTACGGACCTGTTACAACAGGGTCCGTTCCTTTACCCCGATTTAGCGCGGCTGCGTTTGATGGGGTGGCTGTTGAGACCGCCCTCTTAAGAAGAGAGGGCATTCCAGAATCTGTTATACCAACCATGTTAGGAGCTAGGAAGCCGGCTACAGCAGCTCATTATTACAGAATTTGGCGTGCCTATATAGCTTGGTGTGAAGATCGGAAGTTTCCGACATCATCTTTCAAGTTATCCCGTCTTTTGTTATTTCTACAGACGGGGTTAGAAGGAGGAATGCGTTTATCTACACTAAAGGTGCAGGTATCTGCGTTGTCAATTTACTTTCAAAGACGATTGGCTCTATTGCCGTCGGTACACACTTTTCTGCAAGGTGTCCTCAGAGTACAGCATCCATTCATTCCACCTACAGCGCCATGGGACTTGAATCTGGTTTTAGATTTCTTACAGTCTTCATATTTTGAACCCTTACAACAAGTGGATATTAAGTTTCTCACTTGGAAAACAATTTTTCTACAAGCCTTAGCTTCGGCAAGGCGTGTTTCAGATTTGGGTGCCTTGTCATGCAAGCCACCGTATTTGGTGTTTCATGATGACAGAGCGGAACTTCGGACGAATCCCGCTTTCTTACCAAAGGTAGTGTCATCTTTTCACATCAATCAACCAATAGTAGTTCCCGTGTTGACAGGAAAGGCTGGAACCTTGGATGTGGTACGCGCATTACGCGTTTATGTATCCCGAACGTCTACAGTTCGTAAGACGGATACGTTATTTGTTCTCCATGGTGCTGCCAAGATGGGTTGGCCAGCTTCTAAGCAGACCTTATCCAGATGGATTAAAATGACCATATGTCAGGCTTACCTTCATGCTAGGTTACAGCCGCCTACATCAGTAACAGCTCATTCCACACGTTCTGTGTGAACTTCATGGGCAGCTGGTCGTGGGGCTTCTACGACGCAGCTTTGCAGTGCGGCTACATGGTCATCAGTGCACACGTTTGTGCGCTTTTACAAGTTTGATACGTTTGCGGCATCAGCATCTAGCTTTGGCCGCCTAGTGTTACAGGTGCCAAACAGCTCTCCCGCCCACGGGGGAAGCTTTGGTACGTCCCAAGAGTACTCCAGGGACCCCTAGTGGATGAAAAAGAAAATAGGATTTTGGTACTTACCAGGTAAATCCTTTTCTTTGAATCCATAGGGGGCACTGGACGCCCACCCAGAGCAGTTTTACCTGGTTTGTGGTAAGTTCAGGGGATCTTATGGTAACACATTTTCTCTGACGTCCTAGTGGATGCTGGGGACTCCGTCAGGACCATGGGGATTAGCGGCTCCGCAGGAGACAGGGCACAAAAATAAAGCTTTAGGATCAGGTGGTGTGCACTGGCTCCTCCCCCTATGACCCTCCTCCAAGCCTCAGTTAGGTTTTTGTGCCCGTCCGAGCAGGGTGCAATCTAGGTGGCTCTCCTAAAGAGCTGCTTAGAAAAAGTTTTTAGGTTTTTTATTTTACAGTGAGTCCTGCTGGCAACAGGCTCACTGCAACGAGGGACTTAGGGGAGAAGAAGTGAACTCACCTGCGTGCAGGATGGATTGGCTTCTTAGGCTACTGGACACCATTAGCTCCAGAGGGATCGAACACAGGCCCAGCCATGGAGTCCAGTCCCGGAGCCGCGCTGCCGACCCCCTTGCAGATGCCGAAAAGTGAAGAGGTCCAGAAACCGGCGGCAGAAGACTTTTCAGTCTTCATGAGGTAGCGCACAGCACTGCAGCTGTGCGCCATTGTTGTGTCACACTTCACACCAACGGTCACGGAGGGTGCAGGGCGCTGCAGGGGGCGCCCTGGGCAGCAATGAGAATACCTTGTTCTGGCTAAAAAATACATCACATATAGCCCCTGGGGCTATATGGATGTATTTAACCCCTGCCAGGTCTCACAAACTCCGGAGAAGAGCCCGCCGAAATAGGGGGCGGGGCCTATCTCCTCAGCACACAGCGCCATTTTCCTGCTCAGCTCCGCTGCGAGGAAGGCTCCCAGGACTCTCCCCTGCACTGCACTACAGAAACAGGGTAAAACAGAGAGGGGGGGGCACTTTTTTGGCGTTTTTTGATATATATTAAGCTGCTATAAGGGAGACAACACTTCTATAGGGTTGTTGCTATATATTTATAGCGCTTGGGTGTGTGCTGGCAAACTCTCCCTTTGTCTCCCCAAAGGGCTAGTGGGGTCCTGTCTTCGATAAGAGCATTCCCTGTGTGTCTGCTGTGTGTCGGTACGTGTGTGTCGACATGTATGAGGACGATGTTGGTGTGGAGGCGGAGCAATTGCCGGTAATGGTGATGTCACCCCCTAGGGAGTCGACACCGGAATGGATGGCTTTGTTTATGGAATTACGTGATAATGTCAGCACATTACAAAAATCAGTTGACGACATGAGACGGCCGGCAAACCAGTTAGTACCTGTACAGGCGTCTCAGACACCGTCAGGGGCTGTAAAACGCCCTTTACCTCAGTCGGTCGACACAGACCCAGACACGGACACCGAATCTAGTGTCGACGGTGAAGAAACAAACGTATTTTCCAGTAGGGCCACACGTTATATGATCACGGCAATGAAGGAGGCTTTGCATATCTCTGATACTGCATGTACCACAAAAAGGGGTATTATGTGGGGTCTGAAAAAACTACCTGTAGTTTTTCCTGAATCAGACGAATTGAATGAAGTGTGTGATGGAGCGTGGGTTAACCCCGATAGAAAACTGCTAATTTCAAAGAAGTTATTGGCATTATATCCTTTCCCGCCAGAGGTTAGGGCGCGCTGGGAAACACCCCCTAGGGTGGATAAGGCGCTCACACGCTTATCTAAACAAGTGGCGTTACCGTCTCCTGAAACGGCCGCCCTCAAGGATCCAGCGGATAGGAGGCTGGAAACTACCCTGAAAAGTATATACACTCATACTGGTGTTATACTGCGACCAGCCATCGCCTCTGCATGGATGTGCAGTGCTGGGGTGGTTTGGTCGGATTCCCTGACTGAAAATATTGATACCCTAGATAGGGACAGTATTTTATTGACTTTAGAGCAATTAAAGGATGCTTTTCTTTATATGCGAGATGCTCAGAGGGATATTTGCACTCTGGCATCGAGAGTAAGTGCGATGTCCATATCTGCCAGAAGAAGTTTATGGACGCGACAATGGTCAGGTGATGCGGATTCCAAACGGCATATGGAATCCCCTCCCAACAGAAAAAGACAGTCTTTTCAGCCGCAGTCCTTTCGTTCCTATAGGAACAAGCGGGCGAAAGGACAGTCATATTTGCCCCGAGGCAAAGGAAAGGGTAAGAGAGTGCACCAAGCAGCTTCTTCCCAGGAGCAGAAGCCCCCCCCGGCTTCTGCAAAGCCCTCAGCATGACGTTGGGGCTTTACAAGCGGACTCAGGGGCGGTGGGGGGTCGACTCAAGAATTTCAGTGCACAGTGGGCTCACTCACAGGTGGACCCCTGGATCCTGCAGATAGTATCTCAGGGTTACAGGTTAGAATTCGAGAAGTCTCCCCCTCGCCGGTTCCTAAAGTCTGCTCTGCCAACGTCTCCCTCAGACAGGGCGACGGTATTGGAAGCCATTCACAAGCTGTATTCTCAGCAGGTGATAGTCAAGGTACCCCTCCTACAACAGGGAAAGGGGTATTATTCCACACTAATTGTGGTACCAAAGCCGGACGGCTCGGTAAGACCTATTCTAAATCTGAAATCTTTGAACCTGTACATACAAAAATTCAAGTTCAAGATGGAGTCACTCAGAGCAGTGATAGCGAATCTGGAAGAAGGGGACTTTATGGTGTCCCTGGACATCAAGGATGCTTACCTGCATGTCCCAATTTGCCCTTCACATCAAGGGTACCTCAGGTTCGTGGTGCAAAACTGTCATTATCAGTTTCAGACGCTGCCGTTTGGATTGTCCACGGCACCTCGGGTCTTTACCAAGGTAATGGCCGAAATGATGTTTCTTCTGCGAAGAAAAGGCGTATTAATTATCCCTTACTTGGACGATCTCCTGATAAGGGCAAGGTCCAGGGAACAGCTGGGGGACGTAGTAGCACTAACCCAAGTAGTGCTGCAACAGCACGGGTGGATTCTGAATTTTCCAAAATCTCAATTGACCCCGACGACACGTCTGCTGTTCCTGGGAATGATTCTGGACACGGTTCAGAAAAAGGTGTTTCTTCCGGAGGAGAAAGCCAGGGAGTTATCCGAACTTGTCAGGAACCTCCTAAAACCAGGAAAAGTGTCTGTGCATCAATGCACAAGAGTCCTGGGAAAGATGGTGGCTTCTTACGAAGCGATTCCATTCGGCAGATTCCACGCAAGAACTTTTCAGTGGGATCTGCTGGACAAATGGTCCGGATCACATCTGCAGATGCATCAGCGGATAACCTTATCGCCACGGACAAGAGTGTCTCTTCTGTGGTGGTTGCAAAGTGCTCATCTGTTAGAGGGCCGCAGATTCGGCATACAGGACTGGGTCCTGGTGACCACGGATGCCAGTCTGAGAGGCTGGGGAGCGGTCACACAGGGAAGAAACTTCCAGGGAGTATGGTCAAGCCTGGAGATGTCTCTTCACATAAATATATTGGAGCTAAGAGCGATTTACAATGCTCTAAGCCTGGCAAAACCCCTGCTTCAGGGTCAGCCGGTGTTGATCCAGTCGGACAACATCACGGCAGTCGCCCACGTAAACAGACAGGGCGGCACAAGAAGCAGGAGAGCAATGGCAGAAGCTGCAAGGATTCTTCGCTGGGCGGAAGATCATGTGATAGCACTGTCAGCAGTGTTCATTCCGGGAGTGGACAACTGGGAAGCAGACTTCCTCAGCAGACACGATCTACACCCGGGAGAGTGGGGACTTCATCCAGAAGTTTTCCACATGATTGTGAACCGTTGGGAAAAACCAAAGGTGGACATGATGGCGTCTCGCCTCAACAAAAAACTGGACAGGTATTGCGCCAGGTCAAGAGACCCTCAGGCAATAGCTGTGGACGCTCTGGTAACACCGTGGGTGTTCCAGTCAGTGTATGTGTTTCCTCCTCTGCCTCTCATACCAAAAGTACTGAGAATTATACGGCAAAGGGGAGTAAGAACGATACTCGTGGCTCCGGATTGGCCAAGAAGAACTTGGTACCCGGAACTTCAGGAGATGCTCACGGAAGATCCGTGGCCTCTACCTCTAAGACGGGACCTGCTTCAGCAGGGACCGTGTCTATTCCAAGACTTACCACGGCTGCGTTTGACGGCATGGCGGTTGAACGCCGAATTCTAAAGGAAAAAGGCATTCCGGAAGAGGTCATTCCTACACTGGTAAAAGCCAGGAAGGAGGTGACTGCACAACATTATCACCGCATTTGGAGAAAATATGTTGCGTGGTGTGAGGCCAGGAAGGCCCCCATGGAGGAATTTCAATTGGGTCGATTCCTACATTTCCTGCAAACAGGATTGTCTATGGGCCTCAAATTGGGGTCCATTAAGGTTCAAATTTCGGCCCTGTCAATTTTCTTCCAGAAAGAATTGGTTTCAGTTCCTGAAGTCCAGACTTTTGTAAAAGGAGTACTACATATACAGCCCCCGGTTGTGCCCCCAGTGGCTCTGTGGGACCTTAATGTAGTTTTGGATTTTCTCAAATCCCATTGGTTTGAGCCACTCAAATCGGTGGATTTGAAATATCTTACATGGAAAGTAACCATGCTACTGGCCCTGGCTTCAGCCAGGAGAGTGTCAGAATTGGCGGCTTTATCGTATAAAAGCCCATATCTGATTTTCCATTCGGACAGGGCAGAACTGCGGACGCGTCCTCATTTTCTGCCTAAGGTGGTGTCAGCGTTTCACCTGAACCAGCCTATTGTGGTGCCTGCGGCTACTAGCGATTTGGAGGATTCCAAGTTGCTGGACGTTGTCAGGGCATTGAAAATATATATTTCAAGGACGGCTGGAGTCAGAAAATCTGACTCGCTGTTTATACTGTATGCACCCAACAAGCTGGGTGCTCCTGCTTCTAAGCAGACGATTGCTCGTTGGATTTGTAGCACAATTCAACTTGCACATTCTGTGGCAGGCCTGCCACAGCCTAAATCTATCAAGGCCCATTCCACAAGGAAGGTGGGCTCATCCTGGGCGGCTACCCGAGGGGTCTCGGCATTACAACTCTGCCGAGCAGCTACGTGGTCGGGGGAGAACACGTTTGTAAAATTCTACAAATTTGATACCCTGACTAAAGAGGACCTGGAGTTCTCTCATTCGGTGCTGCAGAGTCATCCGCACTCTCCCGCCCGTTTGGGAGCTTTGGTATAATCCCCATGGTCCTGACGGAGTCCCCAGCATCCACTAGGACGTCAGAGAAAATAAGATTTTACTTACCGATAAATCTATTTCTCGTAGTCCGTAGTGGATGCTGGGCGCCCATCCCAAGTGCGGATTGTCTGCAATACTTGTACATAGTTATTGTTACAAAAAAATCGGGTTGTTATTGTTGTGAGCCGTCTGTTCAGAGGCTCCTACGTTTGTCATACTGTTAACTGGGTTCAGATCACAAGTTGTACGGTGTGATTGGTGTGGCTGGTTTGAGTCTTACCCGGGATTCAAAATCCTTCCTTATTGTGTACGCTCGTCCGGGCACAGTATCCTAACTGAGGCTTGGAGGAGGGTCATAGGGGGAGGAGCCAGTGCACACCACCTGATCCTAAAGCTTTATTTTTGTGCCCTGTCTCCTGCGGAGCCGCTAATTCCCATGGTCCTGACGGAGTCCCCAGCATCCACTACGGACTACGAGAAATAGATTTATCGGTAAGTAAAATCTTATTTTCACCGACTGGTTCAAAGTTTCAAGTTCTAGCGGTTATAGTGCCAACTGTTTAGTTGTCAGTCACGTTATGTGTCAACTTTATTGTTGTCCGTTATGTTATATGTAATTCTCCATTGTCAACCTCTCTATCGCTCCTGTTCGGCTCAGTAAAAAACACTGAGGTACTCTGGGATATGGAGGGGAGGAGAGTTCTAAATTTAATTATTCAGTGCCTTGTTCCTGTGGAAGCCGTCCATATCTCAAGAGTACTCCAGTGCCCCCTATGGATTCAAAGAAAAGGATTTACCTGGTAAGTACCAAAATCCTATTTTCTCCTAAGTCCAGAGGTTCCACAGGGATCCCACCCTGACGCACCTGATTTGAGGATCTTTCTACTCGCTAACCTCTTCCTTCTTGTATGCTCTACATGATGCTTCTGCCTAGTGCTTTGGAATACAACTGATTTGCCTAAGCCAGTGGGTGGGATATATGGATGGGCCTGTTGCATCATGGGAGGCCAGAAAGCTTTTGATCGTTTGGTGCCAATCCGCTGTCGCTCCATCATATCCCATTGTTATCCTGTGGAACCTGTGGACTTACGAGAAATACCGTTATCAACGGTAAGTTCTTAACATAACGTATATTTACTGTGCATTGTTATATCTGTATACACACATAGCTTTACTTAGTATTGCTAGTCCAGTGCAGTTTTATTGTTTGTAATAATTTCTGCATTGTACATGTGACCGTGTCGGCCAATAGCTGCTGTGTGGTTCCTATTCCGTGTGTCTCACACATACTGCTATCCCTATATTCTTTACCCTGACGGGGGCATATCTGGGAGATATATATTATATTATATATATTATATTATATATATTATATATAGTATCCACAGGCAGCCGGCACTCAAATAATTTAACAAACTGGGCTCAGGTGCTCCATCCAGAAAATAATAAACAGTTCCCAGAAAGCAGACGGCACTCAGAGGCTTGAAGAAATAAGTATAACAGGCTGTATTTGAGATCAACGTTTCGGGGTGCAATCCCCTTTCTCAAGATTCCATCACAGCATAACAGACATAACAATGTTATGTCTGTTATGCTGTGATGGAATCTTGAGAAAGGGGATTGCACCCCGAAATGTCGATCTCAAATACAGCCTGTTATACTTATTTCTTCAAGCCTCTGAGTGCCGTCTGCTTTCTGGGAAAAAAAAATATATATATATTTCCCAAAATGTCGGTTTTGGATTTGATGTGAAATATACTATTATTTATCTACAAATCCCATGAGTGCCACTGCTGTTTGAATTTAGACGACTACACCATTTGTTCCAGAGGGCACCGGGGTATAGTTGTTACATGAGGGGCAGAGTGCCGGTCCACCCAGCATATATATATATATATATATATATATATCTATATTTCTCTAACGTCCTTGAGGATGCTGGGACTCCGTAAGGACCATGGGGAATAGACGGGCTCCGCAGGAGATAGGGCACTTTAAGAAAGCTTTGGATTCTGGGTGTGCACTGGCTCCTCCCTCTATGCCCCTCCTCCAGACCTCGGTTTTACACTGTGCCCAGAGCAAGATGGGTGCACTGCAGAGAGCTCTCCAGAGTTCTCTGCCTGAAAGCATTTTTGTTTGGATTTTTCTTTCTACTTTTTACTACTTTTTCACAGGGAGCACTGCTGGCAACAGGCTCCCTGCATCGAGGGACTGAGGAGAGAGGAGCAGACCTTCTTGTCAAAAATAGGCTCTGCTTCCTCGGCTACTGGACACCATTAGCTCCAGAGGGGGTGAACACAGGTTCTTACTGGGCGTCCACCCCCGGAGCCGCGCCGCCGTTCTCCTCACAGAGCCAGAAGTACAGAAGTCAGAAGACGTCTCAGGCGGCAGTAGCCATCAGCTTCACTGAGGTAACGCACAGCACTGCAGCTGTGCGTCATTGCTCCCATATACCTCACACACTCCGGTCACTGTAAGGGTGCAGGGCGCAGGGTGGGGCGCCCTGGGCAGCAATATAAACTTCTGCATGGCAAAAAGACTATATACATGTACAGGTGGGCTCTGTACATGTATATAAAAGAGCCCCCGCCATATTTTACTAAGTTTGAGCGGGACAGAAGCCCGCCGCCGAGGGGGCGGGGCTTCTCCCTCAGCACTCACCAGCGCCATTTTCTCTCCACAGCACTGCTGAGAGGAAGCTCCCCGGACTCTCCCCTGCTTACACACGGTGAAAGGGTGCTTAAAAGAGAGGGGGGCACAATTGGCGGTTTACATATTACACAGCGCTGCTGGGGGAAAAACATTTTGTGTTGGTCTCCAGGGTTATTGCGCTGGGGTGTGTGCTGGCATTCTCTCTCTGTCTCTCCAAAGGGCCTTGACAGGGATACTGTCTTCAGAAAAGGGGTTCCCTGTGTGTGTGAAGTGTCGGTACGCGTGTGTCGACATGTTTGACGAGGAAGGCTCGCTTACTGTGGAGGGGGAGTGTTTGAATGTCAGGTCGCCGTCGGCAACGCCGACACCGGAATGGATGGATATGCTGAATGTCTTGAATGCAAATGTCAATCTATTGCATAAAAGGTTAGACAAGGCAGAAGCTAGGGATCAGTCAGGTACCCAATCCATGCCTGTCCCTGTGGCGCCAGGCCCGTCGGGGTCTCAGAAGCGCACCATATCCCAGATCGATGACACAGATACCGACACAGATTCTGACTCTAGTGTCGACTATGAAGATGCAAAATTACAGCCGAAGGTGGCAAAAGGTATTCGGTACATGATTATGGCCATTAAAGAGGTTTTGCATATTACTGAGGAACCCCCTGTCCCTGAAACGAGGGTAGACATGTATAAAGAGAAAAAGCCTGAAGTCACTTTTCCATCCTCATTTGAATTAAGTGAATTGTGCGAAAAGGCTTGGGACTCTCCAGATAGGAGACCACAAGTTCCCAAAAGGATTCTTTTTTTTTTTTTTAAATTCAATACTTTTTTTTATTGATTTTCAGATTTTCACTAAAACACAAATACAAGAAAAACAAAAAGCAAACATAAACAAAACCCCGACCCAGGGAATACGCAGATTCCCAGTTCAATTAGGGTTCAGTTAACACAGTAAAACAAGTGCAGGCTGAAATTCCGAGACATAGATTATAAATTAGAATTAATATCGCACGATAGCATGGATCTTACAGAGCAATGTATATTGTACATAGTCGTCTATGGCAACACCAACATAATCAATAAGCAGATCACACAGCAGCAACACTGGCAAAGGAATGGCCGACCGCGGGCGCCAGGGGACTACATAGACAAAGAGAGGCAGCTCACCAGATGTAGATCTAGAACCACACACCCAGTCTAACCCCCCCGTTGCATGTCTCATTTCCCACTCAGCCAGACACGGAGCCCTCAGTAGCGGGTGCTCAGACACTCTGGATCCCAGAGCGCGGAGACTCAAGCCATCTACCCCACAGGTCCTGATATTTTCCCCCCGCTTTTCTAGCTAAGTATACATATTTCTCATGAGAGGCCATATCATTTACAAGTGAGACCCAGGATCGCATTGTGGGCGCATCTTTGGCTAGCCAAAGCCTGGCAATACACACCTTGGCCAGGCCGCACAGATTGATTACATATCTTTTGGCAGGGGGGTCCAGGGCATCCTCCTCCACAGCAGATAACACACATGTCGTCGGGGAGCATATCGACGAGGGAATACCCGTTGACACCAGGGCGTCAATAACACCCGACCAGAATACGGCTACCTTGGGGCATAGCCAGATAATGTGCCAAAAGTCTGCATCCAGGCTATCGCACTTAGGACATCTGGAGGAGTGGGTACCCCCCATATGTCGCAAGCGCACTGGTGTCATGTAAACTCTGTGTATGATAAACAGTTGGATTTGTTGATATCTAGTGGTGGTAGTGGATAATCGTGGAGAACATAAAGCACCCTCCCAGATCTCATCAGAGATGGCACCCAAGTCAGATTCCCACTTGTTCCTGAGAAGGGACAACGGGTCAGAATAGTGAGATCGAAGCATGCTTGTATAAATGTTGGACACCAGATGTCCACTTCCCAGGGACTGCAGGAGAAACTTGACCGCGGAGTCAGCAATCATTGGAGGAGTTTCGGGAAATTGTGCATTAAGTGCATGTCTCAGCTGCAGGTATCGGTAAAAATGAGAAGAGGGTACACTATACTCCTGTTGCAGCAGCAAGAAGGATTTAAGTATACCATCGTTATACAGGTGGCCCAGGGATGTCACCCCCCCCACCTCCCCCACACCGCCCCAACCTGCAGCAAAGCCAATTCTGGGAAGCCAAAGGCATTGTCCAGAGGAGTATCCGGGTCAATACCTCGGCCTAATAGGATAACATGTACCTGTTTCCATATAAGGACAGCCTGTTTTATTATAGGGATCTTGGACAAGTTAGGGTTCCCACAGAGAAGCAACTGTAATGGAGTGCCGTCAGGGTAGACCTGTAAAAGCATTTGGGAGTGTATAGTGAGACCATCTGGGGCATTCACCCACTCCCATATATGTGCCAACTGCGCGGCATAATAGTAAAATCGAAATATAGGGAGAGCTAAGCCTCCCAACACTTTTGGCCTGGACAGAACGTCAAGTCTCAACCGCGCTCTCCTGCTGGCCCATATTAAAGAAGAGAGCAAACCGTCAATCTGTCTAAATGTCTTCAAGTTAATATATATAGGGGATTGCTGGAGGACATATAGGAGTTTAGGTAAGTATACCATTTTGACCAAATTGACCCTACCAGTAACAGTCAGGGGCAGAGTCCCCCAAATCTTGACCTTCGAACGAAGATACACCATCTGCGGCAAGACATTAAGGGAAACATAGGTACAAGGGTCATTTGATACCCATATACCCAGGTACTTAAAATAATCTACCCATTTAAGGGGGGTGTGAATCACTGGGGCCACCTGAGGCTGGGCCTCTAAGGGGAGTAATGGTGGATTTATCCCAGTTAATTTTGAGCCAGGAGAAGCGACCGTAGTCGGTTATTAAGTCAAGGAGTTTAGGTAAGGAGGAAATGTAATCATCCACAAAGAGCAATAGGTCATCAGCGTATAGCGCTATCCTGTCCTCTCTTGCGCCCACCCTAATACCCACAATATCTTGAGTTGCTCTAATCAAACATGCCAGTGGCTCAATAGCAATGGCAAACAAAGTCGGGGACAGAGGGCAGCCCTGCCTCGTTCCCCTGGATAGGGGGAAGGAGTCCGAAACAAACCCATTCACTGAGACTCTGGCCATGGGCAGAAAATACAATAATTTAACATAACTGATAAAGTTGGGGCCCACGCCAAACCTACCCATAGCCTCCCAGAGGAAGGCCCACTCCACCGAATCAAAGGCCTTTGCGGCATCTAAGGAGGCTATAACGGCAGAGCAGTCCTCCCCCCGAGAAACCTGGAAATGAGTAAACGGGCGCCTCAAATTCACAGCAGTGGATTTGCCAGGCATGAAGCCCGTTTGGTCAGGGTGAATAATTTGGGAAATAACCCGGCTAAGTCTGGAAGACAGAACCTTGGCTAAAATTTTAATATCCGTGGGCAACAGGGAAATAGGACGGTAGGATTCAACCCTCCTGGGGTCTTTATCTGGCTTGGGAATCACTATAATCAAAGCCTCCGCCATAGACGGGGGAAGCGCACCCTGGGCAAAAATTTCATTGAATAACTTAAGCAATTGAGGGGCAAAAAATTTTGTGTGCTGCTTATACAGTTCTGGTGGGATGCCATCAAGGCCAGGGGCCTTACCATCGGGGAGGCAGAGATCTCAATCTCCTCCAACGACAAAGGAGCATCGAGGAGAGCACTGGCATCACTGGAGATACGGGGCAAGTCGACTCTATCCAAGTAGTCACACAGTTCTAGTGAGGAACAGGTCAATTTGGAACTATAGAGTGCCTGATAGAATGAGACAAATTCCGCCACGATCTCAGGGGTACGGTCCAATACAGACCCAGCCGAGTCCAAAATCTCCTCCACAGTATGAGAGGAGCGGTCACCCCTTGCAAGAGTGGCCAAATAAGAACCTGGTCTATCCCCAGTAGCATATTGGACATGCGAGGAGAAGAGAAGTCTGTGCTGGGTTTTCCCCCACAGGTATTCCCTCCATTCACCCTGTGCATGGAGCCACACCAACCTAGAGACGTCCAAGCCATCGCGCACATACGTCGCCTCTGAAGCAGCCACCCGGGCCTCCAATTCAGATTCACGTTTTCTAAAGGAGGATTTAAGACTCCCTACCCGTTTAATCAATGTTCCTCTCAGAAAAGCCTTGAAAGTGTCCCACAGCAGAGACACATCCGAGGTTTCATCATGCATAACAAAGAATTCTAACCAGCTTGCCTCCAAGTCTGATCCCTCACCCATATGCGTCAGCCAAAAGGGATTAAATTTCCACACTGCTTGGCCTCGCTGACAGTTCAAATCAATATGTAACGATATAGGGGAGTGATCCGAAATACCTCTAGTCTCATATCTGACATTTTGAACCTTGGGCAAAAGCTCCCGGGACAAAAGAGCCAAATCTATCCTAGAGAAGGAAGAGTGAGAGCTTGAAAAACAGGAGTACTGCCTCAAATCGGGATACTTCAATCTCCAGGGGTCAACCAGACCCAACTCCGAAACAGTGTCTGCAAATGGGGAACGCTTGGGCTGTGGGTTGGAGGATGCCGTAGACAACCTATCCAACTCGTGGTTCAAAACGTTGTTGAAGTCCCCCATACAGATAACCGCTACCCCAGGGGATACAGCCATAAAGGCAGATGCCTTTTTAAGGACTTCATGCGAGTATGGAGGAGGCACATACATAGCCAGCAATAGTAGGGGGACGGAGTTAATTTTGCACTTGAGAAATACATATCTACCCCATTTATCCGTTGGCACAGAATCAAGCGCAAAGGGAACAGACTTCCTAATGAGGATCGACACTCCCCGGGACGCTGCAGTATGCATGGAATGGTAAGCCCAGCCCACCCATGGTTTTTTGAGGGACATAATCTTAGTACCCAGTAAGTGGGTTTCCATCAGGCAAATAATATCCAAGGCATAAAGCTTGATCTGTCGAAGCACTAAGGAGCGCTTAATTTTGTCATTGATTCCTCGCACATTCCATGACAGAAACTTAACCAAAGCCATGGCAAAGCATTACTGTAATATTGCAGAGTACCCGCGGCCAGCCACCCCCAGTGAATACCAAAAAAGATACGCCCGCAGTTAGTTGCGACATAGACATAGCGGAAATAAGCACATTGCACAGCAAAAAGTAAAGACACAGCAATAGTAACAGTCTAAAACAACCCCCACCCCGTATACCACCTAAATCTAGCAGCATACCCGGTTCCCTAACAACAAAATACCCTAAATACTAACAGTAACAGCTAAGGCAGAGAACACCTTAACATACCCCGCCAGTACCAAATAAGGCCAAATTCCTATATCCAATAGGGGGGCCAAGAATATAATGACCTTGAGACAGGAGAATCTCCCAGCTAAACTCAAATCAAATCCCCCCCCTAAACCACTACACCCACCCCAATTAAATAACCGTTTACCCCTTAAAGACTTTATGGCAAAACGAACACTGAGAGTATAAGGCCTAAGAACAGTGTATAATTAACGTCTAACAGTCTCCCGTCTCCACAGAGCTACCCATTCCCAGTGAAGGCCTATAAGAGCCACAGAGAGCCCCTACGTGAGCACATAGCAAATAACTATACAACCCTTCCGAGACAGTACAACAATAACATAACAGGCATAAAAGAAACCGTATACTTGCAAGTATAGAAATCAAATGTATAAGTTCAATCAGCGACTAACGCCCGCCGTGCCGGAAAGCGTCTGTCCAACCACACTGATGCTTCACGAGGAGTCATAAAGAATTTCGTTTCTCCATCTGAAACTACCCGCAGTTTAGACTGAAAGAGCATGGCATAGGGGATATTCAGTTCACACAGCCTGCGTTTCACAGGGACAAACTGAGCTCTTTCCTTTTGGACGTCGACTGCAAAATCCGGAAAAACTGAAACTGGGGAACCGTTCCACTTAAGAGGACCCTTAGTGCGGGCCAGTTTTAGAATCCCATCTCTATCCCGATAATGAAGGAGTTTGGCAATAAACGTACGGGGAGGTGCCCCTGGAGGTAATGGACGTATCGGGACCCTATGGGCGCGCTCCACTGCAAAGTGTGAGGTGAACTCCTCCACTCAGAATGCAGCCAACGTTCAAGAAATTTTTCAGGGGAAGCACCCTCCTCTTTCTCCGGAAGTCCGACGAAACGGACATTATTTTGTCGCAATCTCCCCTCCATATCCGTCATCTTTTTATGTACCTCCGTCATCTGAGACTCCAGAGCAGAAGTGCGTCTGTCGAGAGGCGTAACCGTATCTTCCAGCGACCCTCTCCCGCACCCACTGGAGGTCGTGGTGTATAATGGATAAGTCCGCCTGGACCTGACCGATCCTGTCGGCCAAGCGGGCTTCACTGGCCGTGACCGCATCCAGCACCTTTTGCAAAGCAGTATCGGTGGCCTCCACAGATGAGGAGCTTGCCGACGGAGAAGGCGGTGCCGAGGTCGACTGTACCTCACCCCCCTGTTGGGACCGTGTTGGAGGATTTCTGGCTAACTTCGCCGCAGCAGACTGATGCGGTTTGACTATTATAGCCGAGCGGACGGCAGATGGCAAGAAAGTATAGTAAAAAGTATATCACAAACTGTCCAGGGGCGGCCAAAGAATAATGTAGTGCAGTATATCAGAATTGCCCAGTCGCTGCCTGCGGGTAAGTGTAGTATATCAAAACTGTCCAGTGAGCATATAGCGTATCAGAATAATCAGCCTCTGCTAGCCCAGAATGATAAATCACAACAGGATATTCCTCAGCATGAGGGACACATGCAGTGTGGATTTTGGCCAGATATGCCTTGTGGGATGCTGAGACAAAGCAACAAGTAGGCCCTCCAGGGGTTAATACTGCACCTCTCCCAATCCCTATGCGGAGCAGAGCAGGGCAGGGCAGCACTTATATTTCTCTGACGTCCTAGTGGATGCTGGGTACTCCGTAAGGACCATGGGGAATAGATGGGCTCCGCAGGAGACTGGGCACTCTAAAAGAAAGATTAGGTACTATCTGGTGTGCACTGGCTCCTCCCTCTATGCCCCTCCTCCAGACCTCAGTTAGAATCTGTGCCCGGCCCGAGCTGGTTGCACACTAGGGGCTCTCCTGAGCTTCTAGAATAGAAAGTATTTGTTAGGTTTTTTATTTTCAGTGAGATCTGCTGGCAACAGACTCACTGCTACGTGGGACTTAGGGGAGAGAAGCAAACCTACCTGCTTGCAGCTAGCTTGTGCTTCTAGGCTACTGGACACCATTAGCTCCAGAGGGATTGAACACAGGGCCCGACCTCGATCGTCCGTTCCTGGAGCCGCGCCGCCGTCCCCCTTGCAGAGCCAGAAGACGGAAGAAACCGGAGGAAATCGGCGGCTGAAGACTTCGGTCTTCATTAAGGTAGCGCACAGCACTGCAGCTGTGCGCCATTGCTCCCTATGCACACCACACACTCCGGTCACTGATGGGTGCAGGGCGCTGGGGGGGGGAGCGCCCTGGGCAGCAATTAGAGTACCTTACATGGCAAAAAGCACATAATACAGTCTAATAAACTGTATATGTGCATAATCCCCCGCCATAAAAGTATATAAAAAAAGTGGGAGAAGTCCGCCGAGAAGGGGGCGGGGCTATCTCCCTCAGCACACCGGCGCCATTTTCTCTATACAGCTCCGCTGGAAGACAGCTCCCCAGGCTCTCCCCTGCAGTTTCCAGGCTCAAAGGGTAAAAAAGAGAGGGGGGGGCACTAAATTTAGGCGCAAACGGAGTATATTAAGCAGCTATAGGGAAAATTCACTTTTGTTAGTGTAAATCCCTGTTTATATAGCGCTGTGGTATGTGCTGGCATACTCTCTCTCTGTCTCCCCAAAGGACTTTGTGGGGTCCTGTCCTCAGTCAGAGCATTCCCTGTGTGTGTGTGCGGTGTGTCGGTACGGCTGTGTCGACATGTTTGATGAGGACGCTTACGTGGAGGCGGAGCAGGTGCCGATAAGTGTGATGTCGCCCCCTGCGGGGCTGACACCTGAGTGGATGGATATGTGGAAGGTATTAGCCGACAGTGTCAACTCCTTACATAAAAGGTTCGATGACGCAGCTTTGGGACAGCCGGCATCTCAGCCCGCGCCTGCCCAGGCATCTCAGAGGCCGTCAGGGGCTCAAAAACGCCCGCCTTTTCAGATGGCAGACACAGATGTCGACACGGAGTCTGACTCCAGTGTCGACGAGGATGTGACAAATATACAATCCACTAGGGCCATCCGATGCATGATTACGGCAATGAAAAATGTGTTGCACATTTCTGACATTAACCCGGTTACCAAAAAAAAGGGTATTATGTTTGGGGAGAAAAAGCAGCCAGTGACTTTTCCCCCATCTGATGAGTTAAACGAATTGTGTGAAGAAGCGTGGGGTTCACCAGATAAGAAACTAGTAATTTCTAAACGGTTACTACTGGCGTACCCTTTCCCACCAACGGATAGGTTACGCTGGGAGACATCCCCTAAGGTGGACAAGGCGCTCACACGCTTATCAAAAAAGGTGGCACTGCCGTCTCAGGATACGGCCGCCTTAAAGGAGCCTGCAGATAGAAAGCAGGAGGCTATCCTGAAGTCTGTGTATACACACTCAGGTACTATACTGAGACCTGCTATTGCTTCAGCATGGATGTGCAGCAGCGTGGTCTGATTCCCTGTCTGATAACATTGATTCCCTTGACAGGGACACTATATTGCTAACCATAGAGCATATTAAAGACGTAGTCTTATATATGAGAGATGCACAGAGGGACATTTGCCGGCTGGCATCTAGAATTAATGCGATGTCCATTTCTGCCAGGAGAGTATTATGGACTCGGCAGTGGACGGGTGATGCTGATTCTAAAAGGCACATGGAAATTTTGCCTTACAAGGGTGAGGAATTGTTTGGGGACGGTCTTTCGGACCTCGTATCCACAGCAACAGCTGGGAAGTCGACTTTTTTGCCTCAGGTACCCTCACAGCCTAAGAAAGCACCGTATTATCAAGTACAGTCCTTTCGGCCTCAGAAAGGCAAGCGGGTTAGAGGCGCGTCCTTTCTGCCCAGAAGCAGGGGTAGAGGAAAGAAGCTGCACCATACAGCCAGTTCCCAAGAACAAAAATCCTCCCCTGCTTCCACTAAGTCCACCGCATGACGCTGGGGCTCCACATGTGGAGCCAGGTGCGGTGGGGGCCCGTCTCCGGAACTTCAGCGACCAGTGGGTTCGCTCACAGGTGGATCTCTGGGTTCTACAAGTAGTATCTCAGGGATACAAGCTGGAGTTCGAGACGTCTCGCCGTTACCTCGAATCAGCCTTGCCAGCTACTCCCCAGGACAGGGAGGTAGTACTGGCGGCAATTCACAAGCTGTACCTCCAGCAAGTGATAATAAAAGTTCCCCTCCTTCAACAGGGACGGGGTTACTATTCCACAATGTTTGTGGTACCGAAACCAGACGGTTCGGTGAGACCCATTCTAAATTTGAAATCCTTGAACGCTTATATAAGGAAGTTCAAGTTCAAAATGGAATCGCTCAGGGCGATTATTGCAAGCCTGGAAGAAGGGGATTACATGGTATCACTGGACCTCAAGGATGCTTACCTACATGTCCCCATTTACCTACCTCACCAGGAGTACCTCAAGGTTGTGGTACAGAACTGCCATTACCAATTCCAGACGTTGCCGTTTGGTCTGTCCACGGCACCGAGGGTGTGTTCCAAGGTAATGGCCAAAATGATGATACTCCTTCGAAAGAAGGGAGTTATAATTATCCCGTACTTGGACGATCTCCTTATAAAGGTGAGGTTCAAGGAGCAGTCGTTGATCGGAGTAGCACTATCTCAGGAAGTGCTACAACAGCACGGCTGGATTCTGAATATCCCAAAGTCGCAGCTGGTTCCTACGACGCGTCTGCTGATGTTGGGCATGTTCTGGACACAGAACAGAAGAAGGTGTTTCTCCCGGAGGAGAAGGCCAAGGAGTTGTCATCTCTGGTCAGAGACCTCCTGAAACCAATACAGGTGTCGGTGCATCATTGCACGCGAGTCCTGGAAAAGATGGTAACTTCTTACGAAGCAATTCCCTTCGCCAGGTTCCATGCAAGGAATTTTCAGTTGGACCTGTTAGACAAGTGAGGATCGCATCTTCAGATGCATCGGCTGATCACCCTGTCCCCGAGGGCCAGGGTGTCTCTGCTGTGGTGGCTGCAGAGTGCTCATCTTCTCAAGGGCCGCAGATTCGGCATTCAGGACTGGGTCCTGGTGACCACGGATGCAAGCCTCCGAGGTTGGGGAGCAGTCACTCAGGGAAGATACTTCCAAGGACAATGGTCGGGTCAGGAGACTTCCCTACACATAAATATTCTGGGCCTAAGGGCCATTTACAATGCCCTAAGGCAAGCAGAACCCCTGCTTCAAAACCAGCCGGTGCTGATTCAGTCAGACAACATCACGGCTGTCGCCCATGTAAACCGACAAGGCGGCACAAGAAGCAGGATGGCGTTGGCAGAAGCCACAAGGATTCTCCGATGGGCGGAGTATCACGTGCTAACACTGTCAGCAGTGTTCATTCCAGGTGTGGAAAACTAGGAAGCAGACTTCCTCAGCAGGCACGACCTCCACCCGGGAGAGTGGGGACTTCATCCAGAAGTCTTCACGCAGATTGTGAACCGTTGGGAGCAGCCACAGGTGGACATGATGGCGTCCCGCCTCAACAAAAAGCTAAAAAAGTATTGCGCCAGGTCAAGAGACCCTCAGGCGATAGCTGTGGACGCACTAGTGACACCGTGGGTGTACCAGTTTGTTTATGTGTTCCCTCCTCTTCCTCTCATACCCAAGGTACTGAGGATAGTAAGTAAGAGAGGAGTAAGAACTATACTCGTAGTTCCGGATTGGCCAAGAAGAACTTGGTACCCAGAACTACAAGAAATGATCTCGGAGGACCCATGGCCTCTGTCTCTCAGACAGGACCTGTTACTGCAGGGGCCCTGTCTGTTCCAAGACTTACCGCGGCTGCGTTTGATGGCTTGGGGGTTGAACGCCGGATCCTAACGGAAAAGGGCGTTCCAGATGAAGTGATTCCTACGCTGTTAAAGGCTAGGAAAGACGCTACCTGAAGTTCAGACGTTGTTAAGGGAGTGCTGCATATTCAGCCCCTTTTTGTGCCTCCAGTGGCACCTTGGGATCTCAACGTAGTGTTGGATTTCCTAAAATCACATTGTTTTGAGCCACTTCAGAACGTGGAGTTGAAGTATCTCACGTGGAAAGTGGTCATATATATTTGGCCTTGGCTTCGGCTAGGCGTGTGTCAGAATTGGCGGCTTTGTCATGTAAAAGCCCTTATCTGATCTTCCATAGGGACAGGGCAGAATTGAGGATTCGTCCCCAATTTCTCCCTAAGGTGGTATCAGCGTTTCATTTGAACCAACCTATTGTGGTGCCTGCGGCTACTCGGGACTTGGAGGCCTCCAAGTTGCTGGATGTAGTCCGGGCCCTGAAAATCTATGTTTCCAGGACGGCTTGAGTCAGAAATACTGACTCGCTGTTTATCCTGCATGCACCCAACAAGCTGGGTGCTCCTGCTTCTAAGCAGACTATTGCTCGCTGGATCTGTAGCACGATTCAACTTGCACATTCTGTGGCTGGACGGACGCATCCTAAATCAGTAAAAGCCCATTCCACGAGGAAGGGGGCTCTTCTTGGGCGGCTGCCCAAGGGGTCTCGGCATTACAATTTTGCCGAGCTGCTACCTGGTCGGGGTCAAACACGTTTGAAAAATTCTACAAGTTTGATACCATGGCTGAGGAGGACCTTGAGTTTGCTCATGCGGTGCTGCAGAGTCATCCGCACTCTCCCGCCCGTTTGGGAGCTTTGGTATAATCCCCATGGTCCTTACGGAGTACCCAGCATCCACTAGGACGTCAGAGAAAATAAAAATTTACTCACCGGTAATTCTATTTCTCGTAGTCCGTAGTGGATGCTGGGAGCCCGTCCCAAGTGCGGATTTTCTGCAATACTTGTATATAGTTATTGCTTAACTAAAGGGTTATTGTTATGAGCCATCTGTTCAGTGAGGCTCAGTTGTTATTCATACTGTTAACTGGGTATAGTTATCACGAGTTGTACGGTGTGATTGGTGTGGCTGGTATGAGTCTTACCCTGGATTCCAAATCCTTTCCTTGCTCTTCCGGGCACAGTTTCCCTAACTGAGGTCTGGAGGAGGGGCATAGAGGGAGGAGCCAGTGCACACCAGATAGTACCTAATCTTTCTTTTAGAGTGCCCAGTCTCCAGCGGAGCCCGTCTATTCCCCATGGTCCTTACGGAGTACCCAGCATCCACTACGGACTACGAGAAATAGAATTACCGGTGAGTAAATTCTTATTTGTTCCCTGTCCCTATATAAAACAGAACAGGGTAGGGCAGGGCAGGACAGCTACTATATTGTGGGGAGGGCACAGGCACTTATAACACACAGCTGTCCCGTGTACCTCTTCCTCCAGCAGCAGAGTTCAGGAGGCAGTGCGGGAGAGCTCAGGCTGGCTGGGGCTGCCGGAGCGAGCGGGGAGAGCGGCAGCGGGTCACGTGGCAGCGCCGCGGCCGGGACCGCTCGGAGACGCTCCCAGCACAGGCAAGAGCAAGGAAGGAGAAGCGATCTCCCCGGCAACGGCAGAGGGGAAGCCGCGGACCTCGGCGCAGGCAGCGCTCAGATGGGAGCCGGGTGCAGGAGCTCAGCGCGGGGAAGGCGGTGCCTCACGTGGTCCAGCAGGCCCCGGACCCCCGCACACTGGAGTCGCTCTGCCACAGCGGATGGAGTACAGACGGGTCCCAGAGCAGCACAGGGGCACCTCCACACTGTCCTGCAGGTATTGGGGCGGTTTGCAGGCCCAGGGGGGGACACAGGATGGGATACCAGGATATTGTAGCTGGAGAGACACACAGCCTGTGTGCTACTCCATGTCCACCAAAGCCACGCCACGCCCCCCCCCCCCCCCCTCCAAAAAGGATTCTTATGGCGTATCCTTTTCCACAAACTGATAGGATACGCTGGGAATCTTCACCAAAAGTGGACAAGGCGCTGACACGCTTGTCCAAAAAGGTGGCACTGCCTTCTCAGGATACGGCTTTCCTCAAGGCTGATCGCAGGCAGGAAATTACCTTGAAGCACATTTACACTCACTCCGGTACTATTGCTAGACCGGCTATGGCGTCGGCCTGGGTTTGTAGTGCGGTTGTGGCATGGGCAGATTCCTTATCTGCGGAGATTGACACCTTAGATAGGGATGCCATTCAAATGACCATAGAGCATATCAGAGATGCTGCCTTGTATATGAGAGATGCTCAGAGAGACATTTGTTTATTAAGCTCCAGAATAAATGCTATGTCTATTTCTGCTAGGCGACTCCTGTGGACCCGGCAGTGGACGGGAGATGCCGATTCTAAGCGGCACATGGAGTCCTTGCCGTACAAGGGAGAGGAGTTGTTTGGAGACGGCCTCTCGGACCTTGTCTCTACGGCTACGGCTGGTAAGTCGAATTTCTTACCTTATGTCCCCCCGCAGCATACTAAGAAGGCACCTCATTATCAAATGCAGTCCTTTCGTTCCAATAAAAACAAGAAGGTGCGGGGATCGTCCTTTGATACCAGAGGAAAAGGCAGGGGAAAGAAGCTGCACACAGCTAGTTCCCAAGAGCAGAAGTCCTCCCCTGTGTCTGCAAAGTCCACCGCATGACGCTGGGGCTTCCCGGGGGGAGGCAGATCTGGTGGGGGCTCGTCTTCGGTTTTTCAGCCACGTCTGGGTCAATCGCAGGTGGATCCCTGGGCAGTAGAGATTGTTGCTCAGGGATACAGGCTAGAATTCGAAGACTTGCCTCCTCGCCGGTTTTTCAAATCGGCTCTGCCGACTTCCCCGTCAGAGAGGGAGTCAGTGTTGACAGCAATCCAAAAATTGTATGTTCAACAGGTGATTGTCACAGTTCCTCATCTCCAGCAGGGAGAGGGATATTGGTGGTCATTCCGAGTTGTTCGCTCGTTTATTTTTTTTCCGCAATGGAGCGATTAGTCGCTATTGCGCATGTGCAATGTTCGCAGTGCGACTGCGCCAAGTAAATTTGCTATTAAGTTAGGTATTTTACTCACGGCATTACGAGGTTTTTTCTTCGTTCTGGTGATCGTAATGTGATTGACAGGAAGTGGGTGTTTCTGGGCGGAAACTGGCCGTTTTATGGGTGTGTGCGAAAAAACGCTGCCGTTTCTGGGAAAAACGCGGGAGTGTCTGAAGAAACGGGGGAGTGTCTGGGTGAACGCTGGGTGTGTTTGTGACGTCAAACCAGGAACGAACTGACTGAACTGATCGCAGTGGCAGAGTAAGTCTCGAGCTACTCAGAAACTGCTAAGAACTGTCTATTCGCAATTTTGAGAATCTTTCGTTTGCTATTTTGCTAAGCTAAGATTCACTCCCAGTAGGCGGCGGCTTAGCGTGTGCAATGCTGCTAAAAGCAGCTTGCGAGCGAACAACTCGGAATGAGGGCCATTATTCAACCCTGTTTGTGGTCCCGAAACCGGACTGTTCGGTCAGGCCCATTTTAAACCTGAAATCTCTGAACTTGTACTTGAAAAGGTTCAAGTTCAAAATGGAATCACTCCGGGCGGTCATCGCCAGCCTGGAGGGGGGGGATTGGATGGTGTCCCTGGACATAAAGGATGCATACCTTCATGTTCCAATATTCCCCTCCCCCCCCCCCCTCCCCCCCATCAGGCGTTTCTGAGATTTGCAGTGCAGGGCTGTCACTACCAATTTCAGACGTTGCCGTTTGAGCTTTCCACGGCCTGAGGGTTTTCACCAAGGTAATGGCGGAAATGATGGTGCTCCTGCGCAGGCAGGAGGTCACAATTATCCCATACTTGGACGATCTCCTAATAAAGGCGAGATCTCAGGAGAAGTTGCTGGACAGCGTGTCTCTGTCCATGAAGACGTTGTAGCTACACGGCTGGATTCTCAATATACCGAAGTCCCAGCTAGTTCCTACAACGCGTCTGACCTTTCTGGGCCTGATCCTAGACACAGACCAGAAAAAGGTTTTTCTTCCGATCGAAAAGGTTCAGGAACTCATGACCATGGTCAGGAACCTATTGAAACCAAAGAAGGTTTCAGTGCATCAGTGCACGCGGGTCCTGGGGAAGATGGTGGCTACATACGAGGCCATTCCTTTCGGCAGATTCCATGCGAGGACTTTTCAATGGGACCTCTTGGACAAGTGGTCCGGGTCCCATTTACAAATGCATCAAAGGATCACCCTGTCTCCCAGGACCAGGGTATCTCTCCTGTGGTGGCTGAACAGTGCTCACCTTCTAGAGGGTCGAAGGTTCGGCATTCAGGACTGGGTCCTGGTGACCACGGACGCAAGCCTCCGAGGCTGGGGAGCAGTGGCACTGGGAAGAAATTTCCAAGGTCTCTGGTCAAGCCTGGAGACTTGTCTACACATCAACGCCCTGGAGTTGAGGGCCATATACAACGCCCTGCGTCAAGCGGAGAACTTACTTCGGAGAAGACAGGTTCTGATTGTCAGACAATGTCACGGCAGTGGCTCATATAAACCGCCAAGGCGGAACAAGGAGCAGAGTGGCCATGGCAGAAGCGACCAGGATTCTACGCTGGGCGGAAGGCCATGTAAGCGCGCTGTCAGCGGTGTTCATCCCGGGGGTGGACAACTGGGAGGTGGCACGACCTGCATCCGGGGGAGTTGGGACTTCATCAAGAAGTCTTTGCACAGATCGCGGATCGTTGGGGCCTGCCTCAAATAGACATGATGGCGTCCCGTCTCAACAAAAAGCTAAAACGGTATTGCGCCAGGTCAAGGGACCCTCAGGCGGTAGCGGTAGACGCTCTGGTGACACCTTGGGTGTTCAGATCGGTCTATGTGTTTCCTCCTCTTCCTCTCATACCCAAGGTGTTGAGAATTGTAAGAATAAGCAATCGTCATTGTTCCAGATTGGCCACGGAGGACTTGGTATCCGGAACTGCAAGAGTTGCTCACAGAAGATCCGTGGCCTCTTCCTCTAAGGCAGGACCTGCTGCAGCAGGGGCCCTGTCTGTTCCAAGACTTACCGCGGCTGCGTTTGACGGCATGGCGGTTGAACGCCGGATCCTAGCGGAAAAAGGAATTCCGGAGGAAGTCATTCCTACCCTGATCAAAGCTAGGAAAGACGTGACGTTGAAACATTATCACCGTATATGGCGGAAATATGTTTCTTGGTGTGAGGCCAGAGCTGCTCCTACGGAGGAGTTCCATTTGGGCCGTCTACTTCACTTCCTTCAAACAGGAGTGACCTTGGGCCTAAAACTAGGGTCCATAAAGGTCCAGATTTCGGCCTTATCTATTTTCTTTCAAAGAGAATTAGCCTCTCTTCCTGAGGTACAGACTTTTGTGAAGGGGGTGCTGCATATTCAGCCTCCCTTTGTGCCTCCGGTGGCGCCTTGGGATCTTAACGTGGTGTTACGTTTCCTCAAGTCACCTTGGTTTGAACCACTTAAAACTTTGGAGTTGAAATACCTCACGTGGAAAGTGGTCATGTTGTTGGCGTTAGCTTCGGCGAGACGTGTTTCAGAATTGGCGGCTTATCGCATAAAAGCCCATACTTGGTTTTTCACTTGTATAGGGCAGAGTTGAGGACTCGTCCTCACTTTCTGCCAAAAGTGGTCTCATCTTTTCATGTGAACCAACCTATTGTCGTGCCTGTGGCTACAAGGGACTTGGAGTATTCCGAGTCCCTGGATGTAGTCAGGGCTTTGAAGATTTATGTGACCAGAACGGCTCGGATCAGGAAGACTGAAGCTTTGTTTGTTCTGTATGCGGCCAACAAGGTTGGCGCCCCTGCTTCAAAGCAGACTATTGCTCGCTGGATCTGTAACACGATTCAGCAGGCGCATTCTACGGCAGGATTGCCGTTACCGAAATCGGTTAATGCCCACTCCACTAGGAAAGTGGGCTCTTCTTGGGCGGCTGCCCGAGGGGTCTCGGCATTACAGTTGTGCCGAGCAGCTACTTGGTTGGGGACAAACACCGTTGCAAAGTTCTATAGGTTTGATACCCTGGCTGAGGAGGACCTCCTGTTTGCTCAATCGATGCTGCAGAGTCATCCGCACTCTCCCGCCCGTTTGGGAGCTTTGGTATAATCCCCATGGTCCTTACGGAGTCCCAGCATCCTCAAGGACGTTAGAGAAAATAAGATTTTACTTACTGGTAAATCTATTTCTCGTAGTCCGTAGAGGATGCTGGGCGCCCGTCCCAAGTGCGGACTTCTTCTGCATGACTTGTATATAGTTATTGCTTACATAAGGGTTATGTTATAGTTTTTAGTGATACCGTGGCTATGTTGTTGTTGTTCATACTGTTAACTGGGTAAGTTTATCTTAAGTTATACGGTGTGATTGGTGTGGCTGGTATGAATCTCGCACTTAGATTTACAAAAATCCTTCCTCGTACTGTCCATCTCCTCTGGGCACAGTTTCCCTAACTGAGGTCTGGAGGAGGGGCATACAGGGAGGAGCCAGTGCACACCCAGAATCCAAAGCTTTCTTTAAGTGCCCTATCTCCTGCGGAGCCCGTCTATTCCCCATGGTCCTTACGGAGTCCCAGCATCCTCTACGGACTACGAGAAATAGATTTACCGGTAAGTAAAATCTTATTATCAGGATATACTGTCTGGTATTTTTCTGTGTATTTCAGTCACCATATGCCAGTTAAATCCTCTGTTTGTGATCTACATTGCAATCACACTCCATAGGGGTTTTTGTCTGGTACTGTGTCTGGCTATATTGTACTGTTATGCCCTAGAGCTACATTCTCCTATAATGTCTGCGTCACAGGGTGGGAGATCCATGGCTGATCCTGTATCATGCAGTGCTGACGCCGCGGATTTATCTGAGGAAAATATTCCAGCTGAGGGTCCTGGTATTGGGGGTTCTGTACCCCTCAGTCAGCCGGTGGCACACCAAGACCCACCTTGGGCTGCTTTTTCTAGTTTACTGACTACGCTAGTAACGAGGCTTGCACTCCCTGTGGGACCTCCTGTGCCTGTACAATCGCATATTGTCCCTGTTGTAAATACACCATGGGTGGATTCTTTATCGACCCAGTTACAGCAGTTAAATCAGTCTTTGGTTAAACAAAAGCCTGACCCTTGTCCCCCTAGGACCAAAGGGTCATCTGGGAGGGCCATTTCTTCCTCGCAATCCACGCATGTTTCGGATACTTCATCCGACGAAGATGGTGTATATACTGACCCCTCAGACAATGATGCAGATGCTTCTGATAGGGATTCTATTACACAGGTGAATGTTCCTGACCTCCTTGGAGGCTATCAAACTGATTCTTCAGATCTATGATGAAACCGAACCTCCAGAAACCTGATGAGTTCAAACGTCAGAATGTCACTAAATTAGTTTTGCCCCATTCTGACCATTTAGTTGACATAAGTCAAGAATCCTGGGAGTCTCCAAGAAAAAAATTCTCCCTGTCTAAAAAGTTGCTAGCTCGTTATCCCCTCACTGCAGAGTTAAGTAAGAATTGAGAAACATTACCTCCGGTGGACTCGCATGTCGTGCGTCTGGTGGTGTCATCTACTCTGCCTGTCACTACCGTCACCTCTATGAAGGAACCGACAGATAAGCGTGTGGAGGGTTGCTTGAAGTCTATTTACGCTCTTGCGGGTGCTGTGCATAGACCAACTATAGTGGCTTCTTGGGCTGCAAAAGCTATTGAAGCCTGGGTTCAAGAAGTTGAAGCAGAGCTACCTTCTACTTTTTCTGATAATGCCAGACAGTGTCTTTCATGTATTACCACAGCCTACATTACATTTAGGAGGTGGCCTCTGATGCTGGTGTCCTGGCGGCCAAAGCCTCTATGTTCATTCTGGATCGCTGGATTCTGTGGTTGCGGTCCTGGTCTGTGGATCTGGACTCTAAAAAGACCTTGGAGGTGATCCCTTTTAAGGGAAACATCCTTTTTGGGGAAGATCTGAACAAGATTATTGCTGACTTAAAAACTGTATGTCTGCCGAGTACTAATCCTTTAGCTCCAAAGGCTAAAAGTTCCACCTTTCGTTCCTTTCGAGCTCCAAGTAAAGCAAAGGGTCAGGCGTACCCGAAATAGGTTCGCACTTCCAATACCTCTAAGCTTAAACCTAAATGTTCCTGGGCTACCTGTCAGTCTGCTTCCAAACCAGACAAGCCTGCTGCATGACAAGGTGGGCCTCCCCCTGGGGGACCCCAGGGTAGGAGGCCAACTTCTACGGTTCGCCCAGATGTGGTTACAGACCACTTCAGACGCCTGGGTGAGGGAAGTCGTCACTCACGGATACGCCATCTCTTTCAAGAAACGTCCTCCTCGACAAATATCCCTTCGGATCAGTTAAAAGCAAAACCTCTCCATATGGTGGTCCAATCCCTCCTGGACACAGGAGTGATGGTGCCGGTGCCTCTGTCTCAGAGAGGCAGGGTGTACTATTAAACGTTGTTCCTAGTTCCGAAACCAAATGGTTCCTCCCGGCCCATTCTCAACCTCAAGTCTTTGAACAAATTTGTGAAGGTATCCAAGTTCCGTATGGAAACTCTTCGCTCTATTGTTCTGGCCTTTGAGCCCAAGGACTATATGGTATCCCTGGACATACATGATGCTTACCTACATATACCTTTTGCCATGTCGCTTCAGCAATATCTGCGGTTTGCTATTGGCAACCTACATTACCAATTCCAGGCCTTGCCTTTTGGACTGACCACGGCTCCGCAAATCTTCACCAAGGTCATGGCGGCCCTGTTCCGCCGTCAGGGTATCAGGATCCTGCCGTATCTGGACGGCTTGTTAATCCTGGCAAACTCCCCAGAGGTTCTCCTCCGTCATCTGGAACTGACAGTCCAATTCCTGCAAGCCCACGGGTGGCTCATCAACTGGAAGAAACCCTTTCTGGTCCCTGCTCAGAGAATGGTGCACCTGGGAGCGCTATTGGACACCCACAACTAACAGTGTTCTTGTCTCCGGAGAGGGTCCTGAAACTTCAGAAAAAGATAAGATGCTTTCTATCTCGCCCACGTGTGTCGATACACTCGGCGATGCAAGTACTAGGCCTCATGGTGTCTGCTTTCGACATGATAGAGTACGGTCAATTTCATTCCCGCCCTCTGCAGAGGTTAATCCTTTCCAAGTGGGACGGCCTGCCTCACCGGTTCAGGTCTCGCATGATCTCCTTGACTGTGGAGGTTCACCTGTCACTTATCTGGTGGCTACAGGACCGATTGAGCAGGGGTTGTCCCTTCTGGATCTCCTGATGACGGATGCCAGTCTGCGGGGTTGGGGAGCGGTGTTGGAGCAACACTTTCTTCAGGGTCTGTGGACCAGGGAGGAATCTCTCCTTCCGATAAACATTCTGGAGTTGCGGGCAGTGTTCAGTGCTCTGAAAGTGGCTCTGCCTCTAGTATAGAACAGGCTTGTTCAAGTACGGTCAGACAACGCCACCACGGTGGCATACATCAACCATCAAGGCGTCACTCGAAGCCACATGGCAATGTTGGAAGTGTCAAAAATCCTTCAATGGACAGAACGCCATCTGCCAGCAATATAGGCAGTGTTCATTCCGGGGGTTCTAGACTGGGAAGCGGACTTCCTCAGTCACCAGGACGTACGCGCTGGAGAGTGGAGTCTTCATCCGGAAGTCTTTCATCTCCTAGTGTACACGTGGGGCCTACCAGATGTAGACCTGATGGTGTCTCGACACAATCATAAGTTCCAATCTTCGGATCAAGGATCCTCAAGCAGCTTTCGTGGCGCACTAGCCACTCCATGGAACTTTCGGCTGCCTTACGTCTTCCCTCCAGTGTCACTCCTGCCCAGGGTTCTGCGGAAGTTCAAGCAAGAAGGAGGAATACTACTTCTAGTCACTCCGGCGTGGCCCAGACTGCATTGGTTCTCAGACCTGCATGGTCTATTGACGGAGAGTCCTCTTCTACTTCAACGACCAGACCTCCTCATAGAGGGCCCTTGTCTCTATCCAGACTTGGCCAGACTGGCTTTGACGGCGTGGCTCTTGAAGCATCACTCCTGAGAGCCAAAGGATTCTCTGAGACGGTCATTCAAACTATGTAGAAAGCCCGTAAGCGGACGTCTGCTTGGATCTATTATAGAGTCTGGAATTCTTACTTCACCTGGTGTGCTGATAACTATGTTGCGTACAGATTCAAAACATCCAGAATCCTGGCTTTCCTGCAACAAGGCCTGGACTTAGGCCTTCGTCTGGCCTCCCTCAAGGTTCACATATCTGCCTTATCGGTGTGGTTTCAGAGAAATTTTTTGTCTATACCTGACATTCATACATGCACTCAGGGTGTGTTACGGATTCAGCCTCCCGATGTCCCTCCTGTGGCTCCATGGGATTTGTCTGTTGTCCTGAATGCCCTGCAAGAGTGTCCATTTGAACCTCTTGAGTCAGTGGACCTTAAATGGCTCACAGCCAAAGTCCTGTTTCTGCTGGCTATTGCCTCAGCTAGAAGGGTGTCGGACTTAGGCGCTTTGTCCTGTCGTCCACCCTTTCTGATACTCCATCGTGACCGGGCAGTTCTGAGAACTCGCCCAGGTTACTTACCTAAAGTGGTGTCACAAGAGATTGTGGTTCCGGCCTTTATCTCTTCAGACTTGACCCCCAAAGAGCAGTCTTTGGATGTGGTAAGGGCTCTCCTTAAATATGTGAAGAGAACTGCCTCTATCAGTAGGTCAGATACCCTGTTTGTACTTTTGGGTTTCCACAAACGTGGCTGGCCTGCGAATAAGCAAACCTTGGCCAGATGGATAGAATGGTGATTGCACAAGCTTATGCGCAGGCTGGACTTCCAGCTCTTGCTGCTATTAAAGCCCATTCTACTCGGTCTGTTGGACCTTCTTGGGCGGGCCGCCGTGGCGCGTCCACAGAACAGTTGTGCAAGGTGGCTACCTGGTGCTCTGTGAACATGTTCATCCGGTTCTGTGCCTTTGATACTTCCGCCTCCCAGGATGCTTCCTTTGGATGCCGGGTTCTTATACCTGCTAAGGCGCGTCCCCTTTCTTGAGGAACTGCTTTAGGACATCACCTGATGTTTCCCCTGTGGAACACAGTGTACCCTGCTGCAGAAAAGGAGAGTTATGGTAGACTTACCATTGTTAACTCTTTCTGCGATGTACTCTGGGTTCCACCCTGACATACCTAGCTTCTATGGGTTTGTATGGCATTAGCCGCTGGTCCCTTCTCCTGTCGTGAGAATGTGGTTCTCTGTGACGAACATCTACCTTCTCTCTTTACCTGCTCCTACATTGGAATGGTTAACGAAACTGAGCTTGCAGTGCCTGGAGGCGGGGTTATAGAGGATGCCCCACAATGCTTCCTGGGACAGCCTAAAGCTTTAGCCTGTTGGTGCCTCTCTGGATCAAGATCCACTCTATACCCGATGTTTTCCTGTGGAACCCAGTGTACCTCGCAGAAAGAGAGTTAACAATGGTAAGTCTACCATAACTATCCTTATTTCAGCAATTCAACTTAAAAGGTGAAACTAATGTATTATATAGATTCATAACATGCGAAGTGAGATATTTCAAGCCTTTATTTGTTATAATTTTGAAGATTGTTGCTTACAGCTTAAGCAAACTCCAAATCCAAAATCTCAGAAAATTAGAATTTCTCTAACGTCCTAGTGGATGCTGGGGACTCCGTAAGGACCATGGGGAATAGACGGGCTCCGCAGTAGACATGGGCACTTTAAGAAAGAATTTAGATTCTGGTGTGCTCTGGCTCCTCCCTCTATGTCCCTCCTCCAGACCTCAGTTTGAATCTGTGCCCGGACGAGCTGGGTGCTGTTTAGTGAGCTCTCCTGAGCTTGCTATAAGAAAGTATTTTGTTAGGTTTTTTTATTTTCAGGGAGCTCTGCTGGCAACAGACTCCCTGCATCGTGGGACTGAGGGGAGAGAAGCAGCCCTACTCTCTGCAGATAGGTCCTGCTTCTTAGGCTACTGGACACCATAAGCTCCAGAGGGATCGTACACAGGATCTCACCCTTTGTCGTCCGATCCCGGAGCCGTGCCGCCGTCCCCCTCGCAAAGCCGGAAGACAGAAGCCGGGTGAAAGAAGCAAGAAGACTTCGAAATCGGCGGCAGAAGACTCCAGTCTTCACTGAGGTAGCGCACAGCACTGCAGCTGTGCGCCATTGCTCCCACACTACACCCACATACTCCGGTCACTGTAAGGGTGCAGGGGGGGGGGGGGGGGGCGCGCCCTGGGCAGCAATTAGAGACTTCTTTGGCAAAAGTTTGCGTATATACAGTTGGGCACTGTATATATGTATGAGCCCCTGCCAAATATTGTACATGAAGGCGGGACAGAAGCCCGCCGTCGAGGGGGCGGGGCTTCTTCCTCAGCACTCACCAGCGCCATGTTTTCTCTAACGTCCTAGTGGATGCTGGGGACTACGTAAGGACCATGGGGAATAGACGGGCTCCGCAGGAGACTGGGCACTCTAAAGAAAGATTAGGTACTATCTGGTGTGCACTGGCTCCTCCCTCTATGCCCCTCCTCCAGACCTCAGTTAGAATCTGTGCCCGGCCAGAGCTGGGTGCTCCTAGTGGGCTCTCCTGAGCTTGCTAGAAAAGAAAGTATTTTGTCAGGTTTTTTATTTTCAGAGAGCTTCTGCTGGCAACAGACTCTCTGCTACGTGGGACTGAGGGGAGAGAAGCAAACCTACTCACTGCAGCTAAGTTGCGCTTCTTAGGCTACTGGACACCATTAGCTCCAGAGGGATCGAACACAGGTAACTAACCTTGATCGTCCGTTCCCGGAGCCGCGCCGCCGTCCCCCTCGCAGAGCCAGAAGTACAGAAGCAGCAGAAGCAAGAAGACATCGAAATCGGCGGCAGAAGACTCCTGTCTTCACTTAAGGTAGCGCACAGCACTGCAGCTGTGCGCCATTACTCCTGCAGCACACCCACACACTCCGGTCACTGTAGGGTGCAGGGCGCAGGGGGGGCGCCCTGGGCAGCAATTAAGATACCTGATGGCAAAAGTATACATATATACAGTCAGGCACTGTCTGTGCGAGCCCCCGCCATTTTTACACATGAGAAGCGGGACAGAAGCCCGCCGCTGAGGGGGCGGGGCCTTCTTCCTCAGCACACCAGCGCCATTTTCTCTTCACAGCTCTGCTGGAAGGACGCTCCCCAGGTTCTCCCCTGCAGTATACAGGTGCAATAGAGGGTAAAAAGAGAGGGGGGGCACATAAATTCAGGCGCAGATATATATATATATATATATATATATATATATATATATATATATATATCCAATAAATACGGCACTCAGAGAAAATATGATGAAAAACTGGATATATTCATTAACGTTTCGTGTTCATTCTGAGGACGGGGCTTGCTGCCCCGAAACGTTAATGAATATATCCAGTTTTTCATCATATTTTCTCTGAGTGCCGTATTTATTGGATGCATATCTTTTTACTTGTTCTGGCACCGGAGACAGCTGCTTTTTGATTTAGAGTGCCGGCTGATTTTGGAAGTGTGTGTGTATGTATATATATATATATATATATATATATATATATATATATATATATATATATATATATATATATATATATATATATATATATATATATATATATATATATCCATATGACCGGCACTCGGCTATAGCAAAGACATCCACCCCGGTGCCATCCGTGGTTGTGAACCGCAAATATGTAGGTTGATCGGCGGCACTCCTGGGGAATTTTCGTAAGGATAAATAATGACAGAGACTGCGCCCTGAATCACCAGTGATTCAGGGCGCAGTCTCTGTCATTATTTATCCTTACGAAAATTCCCCAGGAGTGCCGCCGATCAACCTACATATATATATATATATATATATATATATATATATATATATATATATATATATATATACAGCAGCTACTGGGTAAACACTAAGGTACAGTGTAATCCCTGGGTTATATAGCGCTGGGGTGTGTGCTGGCATACTCTCTCTCTGTCTCCCCAAAAGCCTTTGTGGGGTCCTGTCCTCAGTCAGAGCGTTCCCTGTATGTGTGCGGTGTGTCTGTACGCCTGTGTCGACATGTTTGATGAGGAAGGATACGTGGAGGCAGAACAAGTGCAAACAGATGTGGTGTCGCCCCCGACGGTGCCGACACCTGATTGGATGGATATGTGGAAGGTGTTAAATGATAATGTAAGCTCCTTACATAACAGATTGGATAAAGCTGTAGCCTTGGGACAGTCGGGGTCTCAACCCATGCCTGCTCCCACAGCGCAGAGGCCGTCAGGGTCTCAAAAACGCCCAATATCCCAGTTAGTTGACACAGACGTCGACACGGAATCTGATTCCAGTGTCGATGACGATGATGCAAAGTTGCAGCCTAAAATGACTAAAGCCATCCGCTACATGATTGTGGCAATGAAGGATATATTGCACATATCAGAGGAAAACCCTGTCCCTGACAAGAGGATTTATATGTATGGGGAGAAAAAGCAAGAAGTGGCTTTTCCCCCGTCACATGAATTGAATGAATTATGTGAAAAAGCATGGGATTACCCTGATAGGAAGGTAGTAATTTCCAAGAGATTGCTGATGGCGTATCCTTTCCCGCCAACGGACAGGTTACGCTGGGAATCCTCCCCCAGGGTAGACAAGGCGTTGACACTCTTATCTAAGAAGGTGGCCCTGCCGTCTCAGGATACGGCCGCCCTAAAGGATCCTGCGGATAGAAAGCAGGAAGCTATCCTGAAGTCTGTTTACACACATTCTGGTACGCTGCTGAGGCCAGCAATTGCTTCGGCCTGGATGTGTAGTGCGGTAGCAGCATGGACGGATACTCTGTCTGAGGAGTTAGATACCCTGGACAGGGACTCTGTTCTAATGACCCTGGCACATATCAAGGACGCGGTCCTATATATGCGGGATGCCCAGAGGGACATTTGCCTGCTGGGCTCTAGAGTAAACGCAATGTCCATTTCTGCCAGAAGGGTCTTATGGACTCGGCAATGGACAGGGGATACCGACTCTAAAAAACACATGGAGGTTTTACCCTATAAGGGTGAGGAATTGTTTGGGGACGGTCTCTCAGACCTAGTTTCCACAGCTACGGCTGGGAAGTCAAATTTCTTGCCTTATGTCCCTCCACAGCCTAAGAAAGCACCGTATTACCAAATGCAGTCCTTTCGTTCGCAAAAGAGCAAGAAAGTCAGAGGTGCATCCTTTCTTGCCAGAGGCAGGGGTAGAGGAAAGAGGCTGCACCACGCAGCTAGTTCCCAGGAACAAAAGTCCTCCCGGCTTCCACTAAATCCACCGCATGACGCTGGGGCTCCACAGGCGGAGCCAGGAGCCGTGGGGGGCGCGTCTCCGACAATTCAGCCACCAGTGGGTTCGCTCACGGGTGGATCCTTGGGCTATACAAGTTGTGTCTCAGGGATACAAACTGGAATTCGAGGTGACGCCCCCTCACCGTTACCTAAAATCGGCCTTGCCAGCTTCCCCCATGGAAAGGGAGGTAGTGCTGGCAGCAATTCACAAGTTATACCTCCAGCAGGTGGTTGTAAAGGTTCCTCTCCTTCAACAGGGAAGGGGTTACTATTCCACTATGTTTGTAGTACCGAAACCGGACGGTTCGGTCAGACCCATCTTGAATTTAAAATCCCTGAACATTTATCTGAAGAAATTCAAGTTCAAAATGGAATCGCTCAGAGCGGTCATTGCAAGCCTGGAAGAGGGGGATTTTATGGTGTCTCTGGACATCAAGGATGATTACTTGCATGTCCCCATTTATACACCTCATCAGGAGTACCTCAGATTTGTGGTACAGGACTGTCATTACCAATTCCAGACGTTGCCTTTTGGGCTCTCCACGGCACCGAGAATATTTACGGAGTAATGGCGGAAATGATGGTGCTCCTGAGAAAGCAAGGAGTCACAATTATCCCATACTTGGACGATCTCCTCATAAAGGCGAGGTCCAGAGAGCAGTTGCTGATCAGCGTAGCACACTCTAAGGAAGTGTCGCAACAGCACGGCTGGATTCTGAATATCCCAAAATCGCAGCCGATTCCTACGACGAGTCTGCCCTTTCTGGGCATGATTCTGGACACAGACCAGAAGAAGGTGTTTCTCCCAGCGGAGAAGGCTCAGGAGCTCGTGACTCTAGTCAGAGACCTCTTAAAACCGAAACAGGTGTCGGTGCATCACTGCACGCGAGTCCTGGGAAAGATGGTGGCATCATACGAAGCCATTCCCTTCGGCAGGTTCCATGCGAGGATCTTTCAGTGGGATCTGTTGGACAAGTGGTCCGGATCGCATCTTCAGATGCATCGGCTGATCACCCAGGGCCAGGGTGTCTCTTCTGTGGTGGCTGCAGAGTGCTCACCTTCTCGAGGGCCGCAGGTTCGGCATACAGGACTGGGTCCTGGTGACCACGGATGCGAGCCTCCGAGGATGGGGGGCAGTCACTCAGGGAAGAAACTTCCAAGGGTTGTGGTCAAGTCAGGAGGCTTGTCTGCACATAAATATCCTGGAACTAAGGGCCATATACAACGCCCTGAGTCAAGCGGAGCCTCTGCTTCGCAACCAACCGGTGCTGATTCAGTCAGACAACATCACCGCAGTGGCTCATGTAAACCGCCAGGGCGGCACAAGAAGCAGAGTGGCGATGGCGGAAGCCACCAGGATTCTTCGTTGGGCGGAGAATCACGTGCAAGCACTGTCAGAAGTGTTCATTCCGGGAGTGGACAACTGGGAAGCAGACTTCCTCAGCAGGCACGACCTCCACCCGGGAGAGTGGGGACTTCATCAAGAAGTCTTCACGCAGATTGCAAGTCGGTGGGAACTGCCACAGGTGGACATGATGGCGTCCCGCCTCAACAAAAAGCTAAAAAGGTATTGCGCCAGGTCAAGGGGCCCTCAGGCGATAGCTGTGGACGCACTGGTAACACCTTGGGTGTTCAGATCGGTCTATGTGTTTCCTCCTCTTCCTCTCATACCCAAGGTACTGAGAATCGTAAGGAAAAGAAGAGTGAAAACAATACTCATTGTTCCGGACTGGCCAAGAAGGACTTAGTACCCGGAACTGCAAGAAATGCTCACAGAGGAACCATGGCCTCTGCCTCTCAGACAGGACCTGTTGCAACAGGGGCCCTGTCTGTTCCAAGACTTACCGCGGCTGCGTTTGATGGCATGGCGGTTGAACGCCGAATCCTAGCAGAAAAGGGCATTCCGGATGAAGTTATTCCTACGCTGATAAAGGCTAGGAAGGACGTGACGGCAAAGCATTATCACCGTATATGGCGAAAATATGTTGCTTGGTGTGAGGCCAGGAAGGCCCCTACAGAGGAATTCCAGCCTGGTCGATTCCTGCACTTCCTACAGTCAGGTGTGACTATGGGCCTAAAATTAGGGTCCATAAAGGTCCAGATTTCGGCCCTATCCATCTTCTTTCAAAAAGAACTGGCTTCACTGCCTGAGGTTCAGACGTTTAAGGGAGTGCTGCATATTGAGCCCCCTTTTTTGCCACCAGTGGCACCTTGGGATCTTAACGTGGTGTTGGATTCCCTGAAATCCCACTGGTTTGAGCCACTTAAGACCGTGGAACTAAAGTATCTCACGTGGAAAGTGGTCATGCTGTTGGCTTTGGCTTCAGCTAGGCGTGTGTCAGAATTGGCGGCTTTGTCATGTAAAAGCCCCTATCTGGTTTTCCATATGGACAGGGCAAAATTGCGGACTCGTCCGCAGTTTCTGCCAAAGGTGGTGTCATCTTTTCATTTGAACCAACCTATTGTGGTGCCTGCGGCTACTCGTGACTTGGAGGACTCGAAGTTGCTGGACGTAGTCCGGGCTTTGAAGATTTATGTAACCAGAACGGCTGGAGTCAGGAAGACTGACTCGCTGTTTATCCTGTATGCATCCAACAAGCTGGGTGCTCCTGCTTCAAAGCAAACTATTGCTCGCTGGATCTGTAACACGATTCAGCAGGCTCATTCTGCGGCGGGATTGCCGCAGCCGAAATCAGTGAAAGCCCATTCCACAAGGAAAGTGGGCTCTTCTTGGGCGGCTGCCCGAGGGGTCTCGGCATTACAGCTTTGCCGAGCTGCTACTTGGTCGGGTTCAAACACTTTTGCAAAATTCTACAGGTTTGATACCCTGGTTGAGGAGGACCTTGTGTTTGCCCATTCGGTGCTGCAGAGTCATCCGCACTCTCCCGCCCGTTTGGGAGCTTTGGTATAATCCCCATGGTCCTTACGGAGTCCCCAGCATCCACTAGGACGTTAGAGAAAATAAGAATTTACTCACCGGTAATTCTATTTCTCGTAGTCCCTAGTGGATGCTGGGCGCCCGTCTCAAGTGCGGACTTTCTGCAATACGTGTATATAGTTATTGCTTAACAAAAGGTTATGGTTATGTAGCATCGGTTGAGTGATGCTCAGATGTTGTTCATACTGTTAACTGGGTAAGTTTATCACAAGTTGTACAGTGTGATTGGTGTGGCTGGTATGAGTCTTACCCTGGATTCCAAAATCCTTTCCTTGTAATGTCAGCTCTCCCGGGCACAGTTTCCTTAACTGAGGTCTGGAGGAGGGGCATAGAGGGAGGAGCCAGTGCACACCAGATAGTACTGAATCTTTTTTTAGAGTGCCCAGTCTCCTGCGGAGCCCGTCTATTCCCCATGGTCCTTACGGAGTCCCCAGCATCCACTACGGACTACGAGAAATAGAATTACCGGTGAGTAAATTCTTATTTTTTCTCCACAGCACCGCTGAGAGGAAGCTCCCCAGACTCTCCCCTGCAGTTACACGGTAGAAGAGGGTAAAAAGAGAGGGGGGGCACGTAATTAGGCGCAAAAATCAATATGAACAGCAGCTACTGGGTTAACATTAAGTTACTGTGTTATTCCTGGGTTAATAGCGCTGGGGTGTGTGCTGGCATACTCTCTCTCTGTCTCTCCAAAGGGCCTTATGGGGGAATTGTCTTCAGATGAGCATTCCCTGAGTGTGTGGTGTGTCGGTACGTGTGTGTCGACATGTCTGAGGTAAAAGGCTCCCCTAAGGAGGAGATGGAGCAAATATGTGTGTGAGAGGGTGTCTCCGTCGACAACGCCGACACCTGTTTGGATATGTGTCATTAAGTGCTAAGGTGAATTTAATGCACAAAAGATTAGAGAACAGACAGGAAATCTATCCATGTCTGTCCCTATGTCGCAGAGACCTTCAGAGTCTCTCAATGCTCACTATCCAAAATAATAGACACTGATATCGACACGGAGTCTGACTCCAGTGTCGACTACGATAATGCAAAGTTACAGCCAAAATGGCAGAAAAGTATTCAATATATGATTATTGTAATAAAAGATGATTTGCATATCACTGATGACTCATCTGTCCCTGATACAAGGGTACACATGTTTAAGGGGAAGAAAGCTGAGGTAAATTTCCCTCCTCTCATGATGAAAAAGGGCGGGAATCTCCAGACAAGTGACTGCAGTTTCCCACAAAGAATTCTCAGGGAATATCCTTTCCCCACTAGGGCCAAGGATACGATGGGAATCTTCTCCTAGGGTGTCACGTTTGCCCAAAAGGTAGCCCTGACGTAACAGCTATTCTCAGGGATCCTGCAGATAGCGTGCACATTCTGGTACACTACTCAGACCGGTGATTGTGTCGGCATGGGTTTATAGCGCTGTGGCAGCGTGGACAGGTACCTTATCAGTAGAGATTGAGACCCTAGTATGTGTGTGTGTGTGTGTGTGTGTGTGTGTGTATATGTATATATATATATATATATATATATATATATATGTGTGTGTATGTGTATATATATATATATATATATATATATATATATATATATATATATATATATATATATATATATATATATATATATATATATATATATATATATATAACATGCCCAAAGAGACATGAGTCTACTGGGTCCTAGAGTCAAAGCTATGTCGATTTCTGCTTGACGTGTCCTGTAGAATATGCAATGGACAGATTATGCCAATTTAAGTGGTATATGGAAGGCTGAGGATTGTGTGGAGAAGGGTTCTCGGACCTGGTCTCCACAGGTATAGCTGGTAATTCTGATATTTTGCCTTATATTCCTGCACAGCCTAGGAAAGCACGACCTTATCAAATGCAGCCTTTCGAACAAAGAAACAAGAAAGTCCGAGGTGCGTCCTTTCTTGCCAGAGGAGGGGGCAGAGGAAAGAAGCTGCACAACACAGCTAGTTCCCAGGAACAGAAGTCCTCCGCGGCCTCTACAAAATCCACCGCATGTCGCTGGGGCTCCACAGGCGGAGCTAGGCCTGGTGGGGGCACGCCTTCGTAAGTTCAGCCACAAGTGGGTTCACTCCCTGTTGGATCCCTGGGCAATAGATATTGTGTCTCAGGGATACAAGCTGGACTTTGAGGAGATGCCCCCTCACCGACGGCCCTGCCGGCTTCCCCCCACGAGAGGGAAACAGTGTTAACTGCAATTCACAAATTGTATCTTCAACAGGTGGTGGTCAAGGTTCCCCTCCTTCAACAAGGAGGGGGTTATTATTCGACCATGTTGTAGTCCCGAAACCGGACGGTTCGGTCAGACCCATATTGAATTTAAAATCCCTGAACATATACCTAAAAAGGTTCAAGTTCAAGATGGAATCGCTGAGAGCGGTCATCGCAAGCCTGAAAGGGGGAGATTTTATGGTGACTCTGGACATAAAGGATGCATACCTTCATGTCCCCATTTATCCACCTCATCAGGCGTACCTCAGAATTGCGGTACGGGATTGTCATTACCAATTTCAGACGTTTCCGTTTGGGCTCTCCACGGCCCCGAGAATATTCCCCAAGGTAATGGCGGAAATTATGGTGCTCCTGCGGAAGCAAGGTGTCACTATTATCACGTACTTGGACGATCTCCTCTTAAAAGCGAGATCAAGAGAGCAGTTGCTGAACAGCGTATCACTTTCTCTGGAAGTGTAACGGCAACACGGCTGGATTCTATATATTCCAAAGTCGCAGTTGGTTCCTACAGCTCATCTGCCTCTCCTAGGCATGATCCTAGACACAGACCAGAAAAGGGTTTATCTCCCGATAGAGAGAGCTCAGGAGCTCATTACACTGGTCAGGAATCTATTAAAACCAAAACAGGTGTCAGTGCATCACTGCACTCGAGTCCTGGGAAGGACGGTGGCTTCATACGAGGCCATTCCCTTCGGCAGGTTCCATGCGAGGACCTTCCAATGGGACTTACTGGACAAGTGGTCCGGATCACATCTTCAGGTGCATCGGTTAATCACCCTATCCCCCAGGGCCAGGGTGTCTCTCCTGTGGTGGCTGCAGAGTGCTCACCTTCTCGAAGGTCGCAGATTCAGCATTCAGGACTGGGTCCTGGTGACCACGGATGCAAGCCTCCGAGGGTGGGGGGCAGTCACACAGGGAAGAAATTTCCAACAACATCCTGGAACTAAGGGCCATATATAACGCCCTACGTCAAGCGGAGTCCCTGCTTCGCGACCAACCGGTTCTGGTTCAGTCAGACAACATCACCGCAGTGGCTCATGTAAACCGCCAAGGCGGCACAAGGTGCAGGGTGGCGATGGTAGAAGCCACCAGAATTCTTCGCTGGGCGGAGAATCACGTAAGCGCACTGTCAGCAGTGTTCATTCCGGGAGTGGACAACTGGGAAGCAGACTTCCTCAGCAGGCACGACCTCCACCCGGGAGAGTGGGGACTTCATCAAGAAGTCTTCACGCAGATTGCAAGTCGGTGGGAACTGCCACAGGTGGACATGATGGCGTCCCGCCTCAACAAAAAGCTAAAAAGGTATTGCGCCAGGTCAAGGGGCCCTCAGGCGATAGCTGTGGACGCACTGGTAACACCTTGGGTGTTCAGATCGGTCTATGTGTTTCCTCCTCTTCCTCTCATACCCAAGGTGCTGAGAATCCTAAGAAAAAGAGGAGTGAGAACAATACTCATTGTTCCGGATTGGCCAAGAAGGACTTGGTATCCAGATCTCCAAGAAATGCTCACAGAGGACCCGTGGCCTCTGCCTCTAAGACAGGACTTGTGCAACAGGGGCCCTGTCTGTTCCAAGACTTACCGCGGCTGCGTTTGACGGCATGGCGGTTGAACGCCGGATCCTAGCAGAAAAGGGCATTCCGGATGAGGTCATTCCTACGCTGATAGAGGCTAGGAAGGATGTGACGGCTCGACATTATCACTGTATATGGCGAAAATATGTGGCTTGGTGTGATGCTGGGAATGCCCCTACGGAGGAATTCCAGCTGGGCCGTTTCCTTCACTTCCTACAGTCCGGAGTGACTTTGGGCCTTAAATTGGGTTCCATTAAGGTTGAGATTTCGGCCTTATCCATTTTCTTTCAAAAAGAAATGGCTTCTCTGCCTGAAGTTCAGACGTTTGTAAAGGGAGTGCTGCAGATTCAGCTACCTTTTGTGCCTCCAGTGGCACCTTGGGATCTTAACATGGTGTTGAGTTTCCTGAAATCACACTGGTTTGAACCACTCAAAACGGTGGAAGTGAAATATCTCACGTGGAAGGTGGTCATGCTATTAGCCTTGGCTTCGGCTAGGCGTGTGTCAGAATTGGCGGCTTTGCACATAAAAGCCCTTATCTGGTTTTCCATGCGGATAGAGCAGAATTGCGGACCCGCCCACAATTTCTGCGGAAAGTGGTTTCATCCTTTCATATAAACCAACCTCTTGTGGTGCCTGTGGCTACTACTGACTTGGAGGATTCCGAGTCACTGGATGTGGTCGGGGCTTTGAAGGTTTATGTAGCCAGAACGGCCAAGGTCAGGAAAACAGAATCTTTGTTTATCCTGTATGCTTCCAACAAGCTTGGGGCGCCTGCTTCAAAGCAAACTATTGCTCGCTGGATCTGTAACACGATTCAGCAGGCTCATTCTGCGGCTGGGTTGCCGCTGCCTAAATCAGTTAAGGCCCATTCCACAAGGAAGGTGGGCTCTTCTTGGGCGGCTGCCCGAGGGGTCTCGGCATTACAGCTTTGCCAAGCAGCTACTTGGTCAGGTTCAAACACCTTTGCAAAGTTCTACAAGTTTGATACCCTGGCTGAGGAGGACCTTGTGTTTGCTCATTCGGTGCTGCAGAGTCATCCGCGCACTCCCGCCCGTTTGGGAGCTTTGGTATAATCCCCATGGTCCTTACGGAGTCCCCAGCATCCACTAGGACGTTAGAGAAAATAAGATTTTACTTACCGGTAAATCTATTTCTCGTAGTCCGTAGTGGATGCTGGGCGCTCGTCCCAAGTGCGGACTTCTTCTGCAATACGTGTATATAGTTATTGCCTAAATAAGGGTTATGTTCTAGTTGCATCAGGGTTTATCTGATGCTCTGTGATTGTTCATACTGTTAACTGGGTAAAGTTATCACAAGTTATACGGTGTGATTGGTGTGACTGGTATGAGTCTTACCCTGGATTCCAAAATCCTTTCCTTGTACTGTCAGCTCTTCCAGGCACAGTTTCTCTAACTGAGGTCTGGAGGAGGGACATAGAGGGAGGAGCCAGAGCACACCAGAATCTAAATTCTTTCTTAAAGTGCCCATGTCTCCTGCAGAGCCCGTCTATTCCCCATGGTCCTTACGGAGTCCCCAGCATCCACTACGGACTATGAGAAATAGATTTACCGGTAAGTAAAATCTTATTACATAAACTCAATAAAAAAAGGATTTTAAATACAGAAATGTCAGCCCTCTGAAAAGTATAATCATGCATATGTACTCAGTACTTGGTTTGGGCCCTTTTTGCATGAATTACTGCCTCAATACTGTGTGGCATGGATTCTATCAGCCTGTGGCACTGCTGAGGTGTTATGGAAGACCTGGATGCTTCAATAGCGGCCTTCAGCTCTTCTGCATTGTTCAGTCTCATGTCTCTCATCTTTCTCTTATAAGTAAATGAACTTTTGCATGATGATCTAATTTTCTGAGTTTCACCTGTATAACTAGTGGTTTGGAGGTGCTTTCAAAAGTAGCAGTCATAGGCTGAGTTGGGCTATTTAGTCAATTAGCTAATGACCGCACCCAGTCTGACAAACTACTGTCTAATCTCTCGCCTCTGTAAACTCACTCTTATCCGACATTCACCCCCTCTACTCTGCAGAAGCCACCTTGACTGTTGTCACCAATGACCTCCTTTCTGCTATATTCAAGAGTCACTTCTCTTCTTGTTGACCATCCGGCACTTCTCCACTCATTCTGTTTTAAGCTGGGTACACACAGGACGATATATATCGTCAGTCTATCGAACAGACAATATATTGTTTGTGGATCGGTGTGTTTGTGTGTGTGTGTACAAACAATGTCTGTCAACAACGTCATTCAGACATCACGTCGGCCCTAAAGCACAGACAATGAAGGACATATGTGCAGCTATATCTGTGTATCTCGCTCTATTTATGGCCGACCTCCTAACTGCCTATACACTTGCTGCAGGGACCACCAGTGACTGACATCTCAACTGGGTGGGCAAATTCAAATGATCTCTCAATTGTGATGTCAGCAAAGACACATTGCGGGGTATTCAGTTGTTTAAAAAAAGTCAGTTGGGTGTCTTTTTTCATATCTAATGGACAGGAAAAAAAAGACACCTAAGTGACTTTTCAAACAATTGAATTCCACCCATTGAGTGGCTGATCGGTAAGTGTGTATGCTTACCAGAATCGTCCACTCGATCAGTGCGATGGCGAGTTGCTAGTTATATCTGCTGGTGTGTACCCAGCCAAAGTGACATGGCCCTCTTCTGCCTTAAAACTCGCTTATTCACCCAAGCCAACTGACTGATCCGTTCTTCTCTTTCATCCTTAACCCCTTGTATCTCCCAGTTCCCTCACTCCTAGCCCTTTCCCTTATAGAATGCACAGTTTTGTATCTTTGGTCTTTCTGCACTACGGAAATCTGTAATGCCTCATAAATAAATACCAATAATAAATTATAATAAAAGAAACATGGATGCAGGTATAATTCTTTACCGCTAAGTGGTACAGATGTTTCTGGTATTCAGATCAGCCTCATCTGTTGAATACAGCCAACTTTGTTGTCCTTATATTTGTAAGGGTCTGGCAAAATTGGCTTCAATGGTATAGCTCTTATTCTTAAGTATACAGTCCTTACCATTCCCATTAGTAGGATTATGCCACAGGCACGTGTGATAATATGTAAATATACTGGTATGCTATTTACTGTGCCTTATTTCTTGCTGAAAATGTATTTTGTACTTTGGTTACACGTGGTTAGTGTAGCTGTCTCTAGAGGGGGAATCCAGAGTGTGCTATAGTTTGTGGTGAAGTAACTGGGGCATTAACTATGATTTGGCCTCGTACAGTCTCCATTTACACATTATGAAGTAACCAACAGTTTGGTTGCTAAAAACTGGAACAAACTTTTTTTTTTTTCTTCCCTTTGATTGTATTACTTATATAAGCACAGTAACATAGCAACAGCCACAAAACTTATGAACTGTTGTATATTTAGTTACGCTTATTAACAAACTACATTTTGTTTCTAACATGCAAATACTCTGTGACACAAAGGGTTGTAGATCAACTATCACCATCACTTACTTCAATACTGCTTCAGTAACAGGCTATTGATGGTTCTTAATTTGGAAAGAGCAACTTATCTTAAGTCTCCTGAAGAGATCCAGATTTACACAGGTTCCAATAAGAAGCAACATCTTGCTCAGTCCTCAGCTGCTGGTGGGAGTCCTATTGCTGTCTCCTCTCCATGCACTATTCCTCTTGGTAATCCTCCTCTCTTCAGCTGCCTCCTGTCAGCATTTGGTTTCTCCTTTTCTTTCCCTTCAGGTAACTATGAAGCATCTGTTCTCATTCTGCTACCTCACAATCACTGTTTCCCTCTGTTCTGACCAGTTACCATAGCAACTCATACAGCCAGCGGCTCCAGCCATTGCAGCTGCATCTAAACAATTCTCCACTTCAACATCTCCTATATATTAGCCCAGATCTGTGACTCTGTGCCTGTTAACGCTGGGTGGAGTCAACTGCATCAGCAGGGAGACACACCATGCCCTGTCCCAGCGGCAGAGTCAGGTACAAGATGCCCAGTGACACTACCTACAGTATAGGGAGGTGGGCATGGGCCAACAGCAGCAGGGAGGGGATCACGGGCTATACGGGGGGTACATGGAAGCAGCAGGTGGACGCCCGCCGCACCTCTCCCTGTTAGACACCATTATTGGCACCTTACGCCCACACCCCACACTGGGGACCCCTCCCTCATGCACCCCCATATCACCACCTGCTGCATACAGCCAGTGGGGGGTCATGCTGGGTGGTAGGCGGCGAAGAACATGTTCAGCGGGACAGCGCACGGACCACACACTCACCAATCCCCATTGCTGCTCTGACAAAGCTCCCTCTGACTGCAATCTTGGGTTGCACCATGTTCCTCTCCGGTGAACATGTTCTTCGCCGCCTGGCGGCTGACAGCCAGACTGCAGGGCTGTGGACACGAGTGCCTGATCTGGATTCAAATCACCTGACGCAGGCACACAGTGTGGAGGCATGCCGCCCTTCACAAGGGGCAGACCCAAGTGCAGTGGAACGGGGACAGGACAGGACAATGCTCCCGGCACATTGCTGCAGAGCCGTAGCTCCCTCCCTCTGCAGCCGACTCATTATCTCACGGTATCAGGCAGGGAGTTAACGTACACCAGTACACGCATACAGTATGCTACAGTCACAAAGACGTGAAGCGCACCTCCCACATCAACCACACCTGAGACTCCACCACCCCACCCTCTTCTCCTTCACACACAGGAACACTCCACCCACCCCTCCACCAACATGCACGCACCCTCCCCCGCCCTTTGCACACACACAAGCCCTTCCTCATCCGTGCAAACCCCCCAACCACCCCCAACGCCTCATGAACCCCTAACTCTCACACCACAGCAACAAACACAACCCTCGCACATCCACAATTCCACCGGACAACGCACCCCACTCGCCACGACAACGCACCCTCCTGTGCAACACCCACTGCACCCCAATAGGCCATCCCCCAACCAAGATATCCCCGTAACTGACACCCACCTTCCACAAATACACCACCCCCTGCACCTCAACACAACCTTCCCCATCCGCCTACCCACTCCCCCCAATACACTCTCCCACCCATGGCACCTTCGGACACCCTCCCCCTGGTCCCTCCACCAAGCGCAACACCTCCTGTCCCTCACCCCTAGGCCGCAGTATATACAGTCACCGGCCCCCAACCACCACGGTCTTGCCCGCGTCCAGGGGGGGCGTTGCCCCTTACGACGGTGTGAAGAGCGCAATGAATCACCTAGTACAAAATATCTACCAACTATTATTACATCAATTAACCATTTTTACATTTTTTATTTGAATACCATTGAACGCCAAAACTTTTTTTTTTAGCCCCTTACATTAACACCTAGTTGAAAGGTGCATATATGACTGACAAGGGTTTAATGGGGGATCGTATATTGATTATTGTACAAGATTTAATACAAGTAATGAGTGATCAACTGATACTAAGCAGCCATGAAAGACACTAAAACAATACATTGGGTCCCCATTTATACACAAGTATTTGCCAACACAGGTTCCTAAATAGCTACTCCAACTGAAGTGCTGGTGAGACGCTTGGGGCAGACTGAATTGGATATGAGCTGCCTGCGACAGCTTGTGTTGTGCTCCTGAATGCAGTTTTGGAAGCCTGATTCCTGCTTGCCCCTGCCATAGGCTGCACAGTGAAACCATCTAAGAGAGACATTCTGTAAAGCTGTTGCAGCAGTAGACCTCTGGTAATTGAAGCGGTCTCTTAATCGATTTTACGAACACTAATTTATGCAGTGACACCATATTCTGCTGCATTTTATTTATATATATATAATCAGCCAGTAAATGTGATGCACTGGTGGTACCATATAGGCCTGAAAATTAACTTAAAATAGGATGGCTTAATTGTAAGTTTTAGTGCTAGGTTTAAAATTTCCCAAACTACATCCTATTTCTTATACACTACCAGTACAATATTTCATAAAAGTGCCGTGCAATCTGTCAGTTCTAAAGGCTACATGATTTTTTTGAATTCCATGTGGAATGGGATTGATGATAGGTGAAGGTTAGTTGTTGACTCTAAGGGTAGGATTCAAATTCTTCCCGCCCCCTTCCACACCCTTTGTTGATGGGCGTGGTATCATGAGTTCATGATTTCAGCTCGCTACCACTGCCTAACCCTTTGTGCAGCTACACCTGATTACTATATGCATAATAATGTGGCTCATTTTAGAAAGGAGAAGTGGGCGTGATATATCATTTGAATTTTGCCCTCTGGCTAAGTGAAGGGTATTCTCTGAGGGCACGGCTCTATTGCCCAGTTTTATTTTCTAATCTGATTCTGTCTTGTCTTTCAGGTTCATGCGCCGGTTGACTAGAATTTGACACTTCTGATTGTTACTTGGACCAGTTAGGTTTTTACAGTATATTTTTGGTATTGTCTGTATCACATATTTGCTATAAAACTTCTCCATATCACATTGCTTATATACTACATGATAGATTATATGTGTACAGTAGTTCTGCTTCTCTTTCCAATACAATTTTAATAAACTGAAATAAGATGTAATAATAGAATGGTCTTACTATTATTTCTGCCATGTCTAGGGGAGGCAGTAGTTCCAGTATTCACATATATTTGCCCATTACAATAATTGTGGTAGTGCCATGGAATGAGCACATTCAGTAAATACATGAACAATATGGCCTTTCGACTTTATTTATGCAGTTTTTAGCCACTTTGCTGCTAAGGGACTTTAAACGGGTGTGGAAACTTAGGGTGTGTACACACGGTGAGATATTTTCTTTCGATTTTGACTATATAGTCAAAATCGCAAGAAAAGTTAGTGCAGATCGCAAGGTGAAAGTCACCTTGCGATCCCGATGCGCGGTCCCGCCAGGTCGGCATCGCAAGAAAAGATAGACTGTGCAGGCAAGTCAATCCTTGCTAGATCGGTGTACTATCTAGTTCATCTCGCATAAGCCAAAATCGTAAGCACACATAGTCCATATCTCAAGAAAAGTTAGTCAAAATCTGTGCTATCTAGGCTCCAGGGAGTTTAAGGGAAATCGCAAGTGAAAATCGGGCATAGCAAGGATCTCACCGTGTGTACACACCCTTACATAAAAGGAGATTTCTGCGAGGTACACTGGATTCCACAGGGAATAATATCGGGGTGTAGCATTGGATCTTGATCCAAGGCACCAACAGGCTAAAGCTTTGACTGTTCCCAGGATGCCTTGCACCACCACCTCTATATCCCTGCCTCCAGGCACTGGAGCTCGGCGCTCAGTTTTGTTAACCAGTCCAATGTAGTAGCAGGTAAAAGAGACAACAATAGTTAGTAGCCACAGACAATCACATTCTCACGACAGCGGCTAATGCCATACAAACCCAAAGAAGTGATGTTTTTCAGGGTGGGCGCCCTGTGGAATCCAGTGTACCTCGCCGAAGGAGATTTAACAACGGTAAGTTCTTAACATAAATCTCCTTTTCTGCAGTGCGGTACACTGGTATTCCACAGGGAATAACATCGGGATGTCCTAAAGCAGTTCATCATGGGAGGTGACACACTGTAGCGGGCACAAGAACCCAGCGTCAAAAGGAAGCATCCTGGGAGGCGGAAGTATCAGAGGCATAGAACCTGATGAACGTGTTCACTGAGGACCATGTAGCCCGCTTGCACAATTGTTCTAGGGACGCGCCACAGCGGGCTGCCCAAGACGGTCCAAGAGAGTAGAATGGGCCTTGATAGTAGCAGGAGCTGGAAGTTCAGCCTGTACATAAGCTTGTGCAATCACCATTGTAATCCATCTGGCCAAGGTCTGCTTATTTGCTGGCCTGCCACGTTTGTGAAAACCTAAAAGAACAAAGAATCAGATCTCCTAAAAGAGGTGGTTCTCTTCATATACATATATTTCTCTGACGTCCTAGTGGATGCTGGGAACTCCGTAAGGACCATGGGGAATAGCGGCTCCGCAGGAGACTGGGCACAAAAGTAAAGCTTTAGGACTACCTGGTGTGCACTGGCTCCTCCCCCTATGACCCTCCTCCAAGCCTCAGTTAGATTTTTGTGCCCGGCCGAGAAGGGTGCACACTAGGGGCTCTCCTGAGCTTCTTAGTGAAAGTTTAGTTTTAGGTTTTTTATTTTCAGTGAGACCTGCTGGCAACAGGCTCACTGCATCGAGGGACTAATGGGAGAAGAAGCAAACTCACCTGCGTGCAGAGTGGATTGGGCTTCTTAGGCTACTGGACACCATTAGCTCCAGAGGGACCGAACACAGGCCCAGCCTCGGAGCTCGGTCCCAGAGCCGCGCCGCCGGCCCCCTTACAGAGCCAGAAGCAAGAAGAGGTCCGGAAAAATCGGCGGCAGAAGACATCAGTCTTCAACAAGGTAGCGCACAGCACTGCAGCTGTGCGCCATTGTTACTCAGGCACACTTCGGTCACTGAGGGTGCAGGGCGATAGGGGGGGGCGCCCTGAGCAGCAATGTAAACACCTTGGCTGGCATAAATACACCACATATAACCCCCAGGGCTATATGGATGTATTTTAACCCCTGCCAGAACTCGCCAAAAAGCGGGAGAAAAGGCCGCCGAGAAGGGTGCGGAGCCTATCTCCTCAGCACACGGGCGCCATTTTCCATCACAGCTCCGCTGGAAGGACGTCTCCCTGACTCTCCCCTGCAGTCCTGCACTACAGAAAAGGGTAAAAAAGAGAGGGGGGCACTAATTTGGCGCAGTTTTGATACTAACAGCAGCTATAAAGGGAAAAGCACATTTCTCTAACGTCCTAGTGGATGCTGGGAACTCCGTAAGGACCATGGGGAATAGCGGGCTCCGAAGGAGGCTGGGCACTCTAGAAAGATTCATGACTACCTGGTGTGCACTGGCTCCTCCCACCATGACCCTCCTCCAAGCCTCAGTTAGATTTCGTGCCCGGCCGAGGTTGGATGCACACTAGGGGCTCTCCTGAGCCCTTAGAAAGAAAGTATAGTTTAGGTTTTTTATTTTCAGTGAGACCTGCTGGCAACAGGCTCACTGCAGCGAGGGACTAAGGGGAGAAGAAGCGAACTCGCCTGCTTGCAGCCGGATTGGGCTTCTTAGGCTACTGGACACCATTAGCTCCAGAGGGATCGACCGCAGGCCCAGTCCTTGGTGTTCGGTCCCGGAGCCGCGCCGCCGTCCCCCTTACAGAGCCAGAAGCAAGAAGAGGTCCGGAAAAACGGCGGCAGAAGACATCAGTCTTCACCAAGGTAGCGCACAGCACTGCAGCTGTGCGCCATTGCTCCTCATACACACTTCATACTCCGGTCACTGAGGGTGCAGGGCGCTGGGGGGGGGGGCGCCCTGAGAAGCAATAACACCTTGGCTGGCAAAAATTCCACAATATATAGTCCCAGAGGCTATATATGTGGAAAATACCCCTGCCAGAAGCCAGAAAAAAGCGGGAGAATAGGCAGCGGAAAAGGGGCGGAGCTATCTCCCTCAGAGACACTGGCGCCATTTCTCCTTCACAGATCCGCTGGAAGGAAGCTCCCCTGCAGTCTACAACAGAACAGGGTAAAAACAGAGAGGGGGGGCACTAAATTTAGGCGCTATATATATATATATATATATATATATATATATATATATATATATATATATATATATTATAAAGAGCAGCTATAGGGGACATAACTCAGTTAGTCCCTGCATTATATAGCGCTCTGGTGTGTGCTGGCATACTCTCACTCTGTCCCCCCAAAGGGCTTTTGTGGGTCCTGTCCTCATTCGGAGCATTCCTTTTGTGTGTGCGGTGTGTCGGTACGGCTGTGTTGACATGTTTGATGAGGATAATGATGTGGAGGCTGAGCAGATGCCTTTAGAAGGGATGTCACCCCCTGCGGGGCAGACACCTGAGTGGATGGGCTTATGGAAAGTAATGAGTGCACGTATAGACTCCTTATATAAAAAAATCGACGACATGCCAAATGTGGGACAGCCGACTTCTCAGCTCGTGCCTGCCCAGGCGTCGCATGGGTCGTCAGGGGCTCTAAAACGCCCGCTACCTCAAGCAGACCCAGATGTCGACACTGATACTGACACCAGTGTCGACGACGATGAGTCTAACCTGATGCCCACTAAGGCCATTCACTGCATGATTGAGGCAATGAAAGAGGTGTTACACATTTCTGATATAAATACAGGTACCACTAAAAAGGGTATTATGTTTGGGGAGAAAAAACTACCCGTAGTTTTTCCCCCATCAGATGAATTAAATGAAGTGTGTGAAGAAGCGTGGGCTTTCCCTGATAAAAAATTGGTAATTCCTAAGAAGGTACTAATGGCGTTCCCTTTCCCGCCAGAGGATAGGTCACGTTGGGAAACACCTCCTAGGGTGGATAAAGCGCTCACACGTTTGTCTAAAAAGGTGGCACTACCGTCTCCGGATACGGCCGCCCTCAAGGAACCTGCTGATAGAAAGCAGGAGGCGATCCTGAAGTCTGTATATACACACACAGGCATTATACTTAGGCCAGCTATTGCGTCAGCTTGGATGTGCAGTGCTGCCGCTGCGTGGTCAGATAAACGGTCAGAAAATATTGACACATTAGACAGAGACACGATCCTGCTAACCATAGACCATATCAAAGACTCAGTCTTATATATGAGAGATGCACAGAGGGAAATCTGCCGACTGGCATCTAAAGTAAGTGCATTGTCCATTTCTGCTAGGAGAGGCTTATGGACTCGCCAGTGGACAGGAGATGCAGATTCAAAAAAGCACATGGAAGTGTTACCATATAAGGGTGAGGAATTATTTGGGGATGGTCTCTCGGACCTAGTTTCCACAGCAACGTCTGGGAAGTCAGCATTTTTACCCCATGTCCCCTCACAGCCTAAGAAGGCGCCGTTTTATCAGGTTCAGTCCTTTCGGACCCAGAAAAACAGGCGTGGAAAAGGCGGGTCCTTTCTGTCCAGAGGCAGAGGTAGGGGAAAAAGGCTGCAACAAACAGCAGGTTCCCAGAAGCAAAAGTCCTCCCCCGCTTCTTCTTCCAAGTCCGCCGCATGACGGTGGGGCTCCACAGGCGGAGCCAGGTACGGTGGGGGGTCGCCTCAAAAATTTCAACGATCAGTGGGTTCGCTCACAGGTGGATCCCTGGATCCTGCAAATAGTATCTCAGGGGTACAAGCTGGAATTCAAGGCGTCCACCCCACCGGTTCCTAAAATCTGCCTTGCCGATTGCTCCCTCAGACAGGGAGGCGGTGCTAGCGGCAATTCACAAGCTGTATTCCCAGCAGGTGATAATCAAGGTACCCCTACTTCAACAAGGCCGGGGTTACTATTCCACACTATTTGTGGTACCGAAACCGGACGGTTCGGTGAGACCCATTCTAAATTTGAAATCCTTGAACACGTACATAAAGAAATTCAAGTTCAAGATGGAATCGCTCAGGGCGGTTATTGCAAGCCTGGACGAGGGGATTACATGGTATCCCTGGACATCAAGGATGCTTACTTGCATGTCCCCATTTACCATCCTCACCAGGAGTACCTCAGATTTGTGGTACAGGATTGCCATTACCAATTCCAGACGCTGCCGTTTGGACTGTCCACGGCACCGAGGGTATTTACCAAGGTTATGGCGGAAATGATGATACTCCTTCGAAGAAAGGGAGTTTTAATTATCCCGTACTTGGACGATCTCCTAATAAAAGCGAGGTCCAAGGAACAGTTGTTGGTGGGAGTAGCACTATCTCAGGAGGTGCTGCACCAGCACGGCTGGATTCTGAATATCCCAAAGTCACAGCTGGTTCCGACGACACGGCTACTGTTCCTGGGTATGATTCTGGATACAATCCAGAAGAAAGTGTTTCTCCCGGAGGAGAAAGCCAGGGAGTTGTCATCTCTAGTCAGAGACCTCCTGAAACCAAAACAGGTATCGGTGCATCGCTGCACACGGGTCCTGGGAAAGATGGTAGCTTCTTACGAAGCAATTCCCTTCGGCAGGTTCCATGCCAGAATCTTTCAGTGGGACCTGTTGGACCAGTGGTCCGGATCGCATCTTCAGATGCATCGCTTAATAACCCTGTCTCCAAGAACCAGGGTGTCTCTACTGTGGTGGCTGCAGAGTGCCCATCTTCTAGAGGGCCGCAGGTTCGGAATACAGGACTGGGTCCTGGTGACCACGGATGCCAGCCTTCGAGGCTGGGGGGCAGTCATACAGGGAAGAAACTTCCAAGGACTATGGTCGAATCAGGAGACTTCCCTTCACATAAATATTCTGGAACTAAGGGCTCCTACACCAGCCGGTGCTGATCCAGTCAGACAACATCACGGCAGTCGCCCATGTAAATCGACAGGGCGTCACAAGAAGCAGGATGGCGATGGCAGAAGCCACAAAAATTCTCCGATGGGCGGAGAATCATGTACTAGCACTGTCAGCAGTGTTCATTCCGGGAGTGGACAACTGGGAAGCAGACTTCCTCAGCAGACACGACCTCCACCCGGGGGAGTGGGGACTTCACCCAGAAGTCTTCCAGATGCTGGTAAACCGTTGGGAAAAACCACAGGTGGACATGATGGCGTCCCGTCTCAACAAAAAGTTAAAAAGATATTGCGCCAGGTCAAGGGACCCTCAGGCGATAGCTGTGGATGCTCTAGTGACACCGTCGGTTTATGTGTTCCCTCCTCTGCCTCTCATTCCAAAGGTATTGAGAATAATAAGAAAGCGAGGAGTAAACACAATTCTCGTGGTTCCGGATTGGCCAAGACGAGCGTGGTACCCGGAACTTCAAGAGATGCTCTCAGAGGACCCGTGGCCTCTACCGCTCAGACTGGACCTGATACAGCAGGGGCCCTGTCTGTTCCAAGACTTACCGCGGCTGCGTTTGACGGCATGGCGGTTGAACACCGGATCCTAAAGGAAAACGGTATTCCGGAAGAAGTCATTCCTACGCTTATTAAGGCCAGGAAAGATGTTACGGCAACGCATTATCACCGCATATGGCGAAAATATGTTGCATGGTGCGAGGCCAATAAGGCCCCAACAGAGGAATTTCAACTAGGTCGATTTCTGCATTTCCTGCAAGCAGGAGTGGATATGGGCTTAAAACTAGGCTCCATTAAAGTACAGATCTCGGCTCTGTCGATTTTCTTTCAAAAAGAACTAGCTTCAGTACCTGAAGTTCAGACTTTTGTAAAAGGAGTGCTGCATATTCAGCCCCCGTTTGTGCCTCCGGTGGCACCTTGGGATCTCAACGTGATGTTGAGTTTCTTAAAATCACATTGGTTTGAGCCACTAAAAACCGTGGATCTGAAATATCTCACGTGGAAAGTGGTCATGTTATTAGCCTTGGCTTCAGCCAGGCGAGTGTCAGAATTGGCGGCTTTATCATGTAAAAGCCCTTATCTGATTTTCCATATGGATAGGGCAGAGTTGAGGACTCGTCCCCAATTTCTCCCTAAGGTGGTGTCAGCGTTTCACCTGAACCAGCCTATTGTGGTGCCGGCGGCTACTAGTGAATTGGAGGACTCCAAGTTGCTAGACGTTGCCAGGGCCCTGAAAATATATGTTTCCAGGACGGCTGGAGTCAGAAAATCTGACTCGCTGTTTATCCTGTATGCACCCAACAAGCTGGGTGCTCCTGCTTCTAAGCAGTCTATTGCTCGCTGGATTTGTAGTACAATTCAGCTTGCACATTCTGTGGCAGGCATACCACAGCCAAAATCTGTAAATGCCCATTCCACAAGGAAGGTGGGCTCATCTTGGGCGGCTGCCCGAGGGGTCTCGGCTTTACAACTTTGCCGAGCAGCTACTTGGTCAGGGGCAAACACATTTGCAAAATTCTACAAATTTGATACCCTGGCTGAGGAGGACCTGGAGTTCTCTCATTCGGTGCTACAGAGTCATCCGCACTCTCCCGCCCGTTTGGGAGCTTTGGTATAATCCCCATGGTCCTTACGGAGTTCCCAGCATCCACTAGGACGTTAGAGAAAATAAGAATTTACTCACCGGTAATTCTATTTCTCGTAGTCCGTAGTGTATGCTGGGCGCCCATCCCAAGTGCGGATTGTCTGCAATACTTGTAAATAGTTATTGTTAACTAAAGGGTTATTGTTGAGCCATCTGTTGAGAGGCTCAGTTGTTTTCATACTGTCAAACTGGATATAGTATCACGAGTTGTACGGTATGATTGGTGTGGCTGGTAAGAGTCTTACCCGGGATTCTAAATCCTTCCTTATTATGTCTGCTCGTCCGGGCACGGTGTCCTAACTGAGGCTTGGAGGAGGGTCATGGTGGGAGGAGCCAGTGCACACCAGGTAGTCATGAATCTTTCTAGAGTGCCCAGCCTCCTTCGGAGCCCGCTATTCCCCATGGTCCTTACGGAGTTCCCAGCATCCACTACGGACTACGAGAAATAGAATTACCGGTGAGTAAATTCTTATTTTTATAGTGGTATTCCTGTCTATGTATAGCGCTCTGGTGTGTGCTGGCATACTCTCCCTCTGTCTCCCCAAAGGGCTAGTGGGGTCCTGTCCTCTATCAGAGCATTCCCTGTGTGGGTGTCGGTACGATTGTGTCGACATGTTTGAGGAGGAAAATGAGATGGAGGCGGAGCAATTGCCTATTATAGAGTTGTCACCCCCTAGGGAGTCGACACCTGAGTGGATGAGCTTATGGAAGGAATTGCGTAACAGTGTCAGCTCTTTACGACAGACAGTTGACGACATGAGACAGCCGGCTACTCGGCTTGTGCCTGTCCAGGGGTCTCAAACGCCATCAGGGGCTTTAAAACGCCCGTTACCTCAAATGGCAGACACAGACACGGATACTAACTCCAGTGTCGATGATGAGGAGACAAACGTGACTTCCACTAGGGCCACACGTTACATGATTGAAGCAATAAAAAAATGTATTGCATATCTCTGATAATACAAGTACCACTAAAAAGGGTATTATGTTTGGTGAGAAAAAAACTGCCTGTAGTTTTTCCTGTATCCGAGGAATTAAATGAAGTGTGTGATGAGGCGTGGGTTTCCCCCGATAAAAAACTGATAATTCCTAAAAGGTTATTGGCATCGTACCCTTTCCCGCCAGAGGATAGGGCACGTTGGGAAACACCCCCTAGGGTGGATAAAGCGCTCACACGCTTGTCTAAACAGGTAGCACTACCCTCTCCTGATACGGCCGCCCTAAAGGAACCTGCCGATAGGAAGCTGGAGAATATCCTAAAATGTATATACACTCACACGGGTGTTATACTGCGACCAGCAATCGCCTCAGCCTGGATGTGCAGTGCGGGCCTGGCGTGGTCGGATTCCCTGACTGAAAATATTGATACCCTAGATAGGGACAGTATATTACTGACTATAGAGCATTTGAAGGATGCATTTCTATATATGCGTGATGCACAGAGGGATATGTGCAGACTGGCATCAAGAGTTAGCGCGCTGTCCATTTCTGCAAGAAGAGGTTTATGGATGCGGCAGTGGTCAGGTGATGCGGATTCTAAAAGGCACATGGAAGTATTGCCTTATAAGGGGGAGGAGTTATTTGGGGTAGGTCTATCAGACCTGGTAGCCACGGCAACTGCTGGAAAATCCACATTTTTACCCCAGGTAGCTTCTCAACCTAAGAAGACGCCGTATTATCAGGCGCAGTCCTTTCGGCCCCAAAAGGGCAAGCGGGCAAAAGGCGCCTCATTTCTGCCCCGTGGCAGAGGGAGAGGAAAAAGGCTGCAACAAACAGCCAGTTCACAGGAACAAAAGCCCTCTCCCGCTTCCGCAAAGTCCTCAGCATGACGCTGGGGCTTTACAAGCGGACTCAGGCACGGTGGGGGCCCGTCTCAAGAAGTTCAGTGCGCAGTGGGCCCACTCGCAAGTGGACCCCTGGATCCTTCAGGTGGTATCTCAGGGGTACAAATTGGAATTCGAGACGTCTCCCCCTCGCCGTTTTCTAAAGTCTGCTTTACCGACGTCTCCCTCAGACAGGGAGGCAGTATTGGAAGCCATTCACAAGCTATATTCCCAGCAGGTGATAATCAAGGTACCCCTCCTACAACAGGGAAAGGGGTACTATTCCACACTATTTGTGGTACCGAAGCCGGACGGCTCGGTGAGACCAATTTTAAACCTAAAATCCTTGAACACTTACATACAAAGGTTCAAATTCAAGATGGAGTCACTCAGAGCAGTGATTGCAAACCTGGAAGAAGGGGACTATATGGTGTCTCTGGACATCAAAGATGCTTACCTACATGTCCCAATTTACCCTTCTCACCAAGGGTACCTCAGGTTTGTGGTACAGAACTGTCACTATCAGTTTCAGACGCTGCCGTTTGGATTGTCCACGGCACCCCGGGTCTTTACCAAGGTAATGGCCGAAATGATGATACTCCTTCGAAGGAAGGGAGTTTTAGTTATCCCTTACTTGGACGATCTCCTGATAAGGGCAAGATCCAGGGAACAGTTGGAAGTCGGAGTAGCACTATCTCAGATAGTGCTGCGCCAGCACGGTTGGATTCTCAATATTCCAAAATCGCAGCTGATCCCGACGACACGACTTCTATTCCTAGGGATGATCCTGGACACAGTCCAGAAAAAGGTGTTTCTCCCGGAGGAGAAAGCCAGGGAGTTATCCGAACTAGTCAGAAATCTCCTAAAACCAGGCCAAGTCTCAGTGCATCAATGCACAAGGGTCCTGGGAAAGATGGTGGCTTCTTACGAAGCAATCCCATTCGTCAGATTCCACGCAAGAACCTTCCAGTGGGATCTGCTAGACAAATGGTCCGGGTCGCATCTTCAGATGCATCAGCGGATAATCTTGTCACCAAGGACAAGGGTGTCTCTCCTGTGGTGGTTGCAGAGTGCTCATCTTCTAGAGGGCCGCAGATTCGGCATTCAGGACTGGGTCCTGGTGACCACGGATGCCAGCCTGAGAGGCTGGGGAGCAGTCACACAGGGAAGAAATTTCCAGGGCTTGTGGTCAAGCCTGGAGACATCACTTCACATAAATATCCTGGAGCTAAGGGCCATCTACAATGCTCCTAAGCCTAGCAAGACCTCTGATTCAAGGTCAGCCGGTGCTGATCCAGTCAGACAACATCACGGCAGTCGCCCACGTAAACAGACAGGGCGGCACAAGAAGCAGGAGGGCAATGGCAGAAGTTGCAAGGATTCTTCGCTGGGCGGAAAATCATGTGATAGCACTGTCAGCAGTGTTCATTCCGGGAGTGGACAACTGGGAAGCAGACTTCCTCAGCAGACACGACCTCCACCCGGGAGAGTGGGGACTTCACCCAGAAGTCTTCCACATGATTGTGAACCGTTGGGAAAAACCAAAGGTGGACATGATGGCGTCCCGCCTCAACAAAAAACTAGACAGGTATTGCGCCAGGTCAAGGGACCCTCAGGCAATAGCTGTGGACGCTCTGGTAACACTGTGGGTGTACCAGTCAGTGTATGTGTTCCCTCCTCTGCCTCTCATACCGAAGGTTCTGAGAATCATAAGAAGGAGAGGAGTAAGGACTATACTCGTGGCTCCGGATTGGCCAAGAAGGACTTGGTACCCGGAACTTCAAGAGATGCTCACAGAGGACCCGTGGCCTCTACCTCTAAGAAAGGACCTGCTCCAGCAGGGACCCTGTCTGTTCAAAGACTTACCGCGGCTGCGTTTGACGGCATGGCGGTTGAACGCCGGATCCTGAAGGAAAAAGGCATTCCGGATGAAGTCATCCCTACCCTGATCAAAGCCAGGAAGGATGTAACCGTACAGCATTATCACCGTATTTGGCGTAAATATGTTGCGTGGTGCGAGGCCAGGAAGGCCCCTACAGAGGAATTTCAACTGGGTCGTTTCCTGCATTTCCTGCAAACAGGACTGTCTGTGGGCCTAAAATTAGGGTCCATTAAGGTTCAAATTTCGGCCCTGTCGATTTTCTTCCAGAAAGAACTGGCTTCAGTTCCTGAAGTTCAGACGTTTGTCAAGGGGGTACTGCATATACAGCCTCCTTTTGTGCCTCCAGTGGCACCTTGGGATCTCAATGTAGTTTTGGGGTTCCTAAAATCACATTGGTTTGAACCACTCACCACTGTGGACTTAAAATATCTCACATGGAAAGTGGTAATGCTGTTGGCCCTGGCTTCAGCCAGGCGTGTCTCAGAATTGGCGGCTTTATCCTATAAAAGCCCTTACCTAATTTTTCATACGGACAGGGCAGAATTGAGGACTCGTCCTCAATTTCTCCCTAAGGTGGTTTCAGCGTTTCACTTGAACCAGCCTATTGTGGTACCTGCGACTACTAGGGACTTGGAGGACTCCAAGTTGCTGGACGTAGTCAGGGCCCTGAAAATATGTTTCCAGGACGGCTGGAGTCAGAAAATCTGACTCGCTGTTTATCCTGTATGCACCCAACAAGCTGGGTGCTCCTGCTTCTAAGCAGACTATTGCTCGTTGGATTTGTAGTACAATTCAGCTTGCACATTCTGTGGCAGGCCTGCCACAGCCAAAATCTGTAAAAGCCCATTCCACAAGGAAGGTGGGCTCATCTTGGGCGGCTGCCCGAGGGGTCTCGGCTGTACAACTTTGCCGAGCAGCTACTTGGTCAGGGGCAAACACGTTTGCTAAATTCTACAAATTTGATACCCTGGCTGAGGAGGACCTGGAGTTCTCTCATTCGGTGCTGCAGAGTCATCCGCACTCTCCCGCTCGTTTGGGAGGTTTGGTATAATCCCCATGGTCCTTACGGAGTTCCCAGCATCCACTAGGACGTCAGAGAAAATAAGAATTTACTTACCGATAATTCTATTTCTCGTAGTCCGTAGTGGATGCTGGGCGCCCATCCCAAGTGCGGATTGTCTGCAATACTTGTACATAGTTATTGTTACAAAAATCGGGTTATTATTGTTGTGAGCCATCTTTTCAGAGGCTCCTCTGTTATCATGCTGTTAACTGGGTTCAGATCACAGGTTGTACGGTGTGATTGGTGTGGCTGGTATGAGTCTTACCCGGGATTCAAAATCCTTCCTTATTGTGTACGCTCGTCCGGGCACAGTATCCTAACTGAGGCTTGGAGGAGGGTCATAGGGGGAGGAGCCAGTGCACACCAGGTAGTCCTAAAGCTTTACTTTTGTGCCCAGTCTCCTGCGGAGCCGCTATTCCCCATGGTCCTTACGGAGTTCCCAGCATCCACTACGGACTACGAGAAATAGAATTATCGGTAAGTAAATTCTTATTTTCTCTGACGTCCTAGTGGATGCTGGGAACTCCGTAAGTACCATGGGGAATAGACGGGCTCCGCAGGAGACTGGGCACTCTAAAAGAAAGATTAGGTACTATCTGGTGTGCACTGGCTCCTCCCTCTATGCCCCTCCTCCAGACCTCAGTTAGATTTCTGTGCCCGGCCGAGCTGGATGCACACTAGGGGCTCTCCTGAGCTCCTAGAAAGAAAGTATATTTTAGGTTTTTTATTTTACAGTGAGACCTGCTGGCAACAGGCTCACTGCAACGAGGGACTAAGGGGAGAAGAAGCGAACCTACCTGCTTGCAGCTAGCTTGGGCTTCTTAGGCTACTGGACACCATTAGCTCCAGAGGGATCGACCGCATGGAACTGGCCTTGGTGTTAGGTCCCGGAGCCGCGCCGCCGTCCCCCTTACAGAGCCAGAAGCAAGAAGAAGTCCGGAAAATCGGCGGCATGAAGACTTCTGTCTTCACCAAGGTAGCGCACAGCACTGCAGCTGTGCGCCATTGCTCCTCATACACACTTCACACTCCGGTCACTGAGGGTGCAGGGCGCTGGGGGGGGGGGCGCCCTGAGCAGCAATAAAAACACCTTGGCTGGCAAAACAATCACAATATATAGCCCCAGAGGCTATATATGTGATAATTACCCCTGCCAGAATCCTTAAAAAAGCGGGAGAATAGTCTGCGAAAAAGGGGCGGAGCTATCTCCCTCGGCACACTGGCGCAATTTTTCCCTCACAGTTCCGCTGGAAGGAAGCTCCCTGGCTCTCCCCTGCAGTCTACACTACAGAAAAGGGTAAAAAAGAGAGGGGGGGCACTAAATTTAGGCGCAGTAAATATTATAGCAGCTATAGGGGACATAATTCAGTTAGTCCCTGCATTATATAGCGCTCTGGTGTGTGCTGGCATACTCTCTCTCTGTCTCGCCAAAGGGCTTCTGTGGGGTCCTTTCCTCTGTTAGAGCATTCCCGGTGTGTGTGCGGTGTGTCGGTACGGCTGTGTCGACATGTTTGAGGAGGAAAATTATGTGGAGGCGGAGCAGATGCCTATAGAAGTGATGTCACCCCCTGCGGGGCAGACACCTGAGTGGATGGTTTTATGGAAGGAATTACGTGCAAGTGTCGACTCCTTACACAAAAAATTTGACGACATGCCAAATGCGGGACAGCCAGCTTCTCAGCTCGTGCCTGCCCAGGTGTCTCAAAGGCCATCAGGGGCTCTAAAACGGCCGCTACCTCAGATGGCAGATGTCGACACGGATACTGATACCAGTGTCGACGACGATGAGTCTAGTCTAATGTCCACTAAGGCCATTTGTTGCATGATTGAGGCAATGAAAGAGGTGTTACACATTTCAGATATAAACCCAGGTACCACTAAAAAGGGTATTATGTTTGGGGAGAAAAAACTACCCGTAGTTTTTCCCCCATCTGAAGAATTAAATGAAGTGTGTGAAGAAGCGTGGGCTTTCCCTGATAAAAGATTGATAATCTCAAAAAAATTACTAATGGCGTTCCCTTTCCCGCCAGAGGATAGGGCACGTTGGGAAACACCTCCTAGGGTGGATAAAGCGCTCACACGTTTGTCTAAAAAGGTGGCACTTCCGTCTCCGGATACGGCCGCCCTGAAGGAGCCTGCGGATAGTAAGCAGGAGGCGATCCTGAAGTCTATATATATATATATATATATATATATACACACACACACACACACACACAGGCATTATATTTAGACCAGCTATTGCGTCAGCATGGATGTGCAGTGCTGCCGCTGCATGGTCAGATTACCTGTCAGAAAATATTGACACCCTAGACAGGGACACTATTCTGCTAACCATAGAGCATATAAAAGACTCAGTCTTATACATGAGAGATGCACAGAGGGAGATCTGCCGGCTGGCATCTAAAATAAGTGCATTGTCCATTTCTGCTAGGAGAGGCTTATGGACTCGGCAGTGGACAGGGGATGCAGATTCGAAAAGGTACATGGAAGTTTTGCCTTATAAGGGTGAGGAGTTATTCGGGGATGGTCTCTCAGACCTAGTTTCCACAGCAACAGCTGGGAAGTCAGCATTTTTGCCCCATGTCCCCTCACAGCCTAAGAAAGCGCCGTATTATCAGGTACAGTCCTTTCGACCCCAGAAAAACAGGCGGGGAAAAGGTGGGTCCTTTCTGTCTAGAGGCAGAGGTAGGGGAAAAAAGCTGCAACAAACAGCAGGTTCCCAGGAACAAAAGTCCTTCCCCGCTTCTTCCAAGTCCGCCGCATGACGGTGGGGCTCCACAGGCGGAGCCAGGTACGGTGGGGGGCCGCCTCAAAAATTTAAGCGATCAGTGGGCTCGCTCACAGGTGGATCCCTGGATCCTTCAAGTAGTATCTCAGGGGTACAAGCTGGAATTCGAGGCGTCTCCCCCCCGCCGTTTCCTCAAATCTGCCTTGCCGACAACTCCCTCGGGCAGGGAGGCTGTGCTAGAGGCAATTCACAAGCTGTATTCCCAGCAGGTGATAGTCAAGGTGCCCCTACTTCAACATGGACGGGGTTACTATTCCACACTGTTTGTGGTACCGAAACCGGACGGTTCGGTGAGACCCATTTTAAATTTGAAATCCTTGAACACATACATAAAAAAATTCAAGTTCAAGATGGAATCGCTCAGGGCGGTTATTGCAAGCCTGGACGAGGGGGATTACATGGTATCCCTGGACATCAAGGATGCTTACCTGCATGTCCCCATTTACCATCCTCACCAGGAGTACCTCAGATTTGTGGTACAGGATTGCCATTACCAATTCCAGACACTGCCGTTTGGACTGTCCACGGCACCGAGGGTGTTTACCAAGGTAATGGCGGAAATGATGATACTCCTTCGAAAAAAGGGAGTTTTAATTATCCCGTACTTGGACGATCTCCTTATAAAGGCGAGGTCCAAGGAGCAGTTGTTGGTCGGAGTAGCACTATCTCGGGAAGTGCTACAACAGCACGGCTGGATTCTAAACATTCCAAAGTCACAGCTGGTTCCTTCCACACGCCTACTGTTCCTGGGGATGGTTCTGGACACAGAACAGAAAAAAGTGTTTCTCCCGCAGGAGAAAGCCAAGGAGCTGTCATCCCTAGCCAGAGACCTCCTGAAACCAAAACAGGTATCGGTGCATCACTGCACACGAGTCCTGGGAAAAATGGTGGCTTCATACGAAGCAATTCCATTCGGCAGGTTCCATGCAAGAACCTTCCAGTGGGACCTCTTGGACAAGTGGTCGGGATCGCATCTTCAGATGCATCGGCTGATAACCCTGTCTCCAAGGATCAGGGTGTCTCTGCTGTGGTGGCTGCAGAGTGCTCATCTTCTAGAGGGCCGCAGATTCGGCATACAGGACTGGGTCCTGGTGACCACGGATGCCAGCCTTCGAGGCTGGGGGGCAGTCACACAGGGAAGAAATTTCCAAGGACTTTGGTCAAGTCAGGAGTCGTCCCTACACATAAATATTCTAGAACTGAGGGCCATTTACAATGCCCTAAGTCAGGCAAGGCCCCTGCTTCAAAACCAGCCGGTACTGATCCAATCAGACAACATCACGGCAGTCGCCCATGTAAACCGACAGGGCGGCACAAGAAGCAGGATGGCGATGGCAGAAGCCACAAGGATTCTCCGATGGGCGGAAAATCACGTCGTAGCACTGTCAGCAGTGTTCATTCCGGGAGTGGACAACTGGGAAGCAGACTTCCTCAGCAGACACGACCTACACCCGGGAGAGTGGGGACTTCATCCAGAAGTCTTCAAACTGTTGGTAAACCGTTGGGAAAGGCCACAGGTGGACATGATGGCGTCCCGCCTCAACAAAAAGCTAAAGAGATATTGCGCCAGGTCAAGGGACCCTCAGGCGATAGCGGTGGACGCTCTAGGGACACCGTGGGTGTACCAGTCGGTTTATGTGTTCCCTCTTCTGCCTCTCATACCAAAGGTACTGAGAATAATAAGAAGGCGAGGAGTAAGAACGATACTCGTGGTTCCGGATTGGCCAAGAAGAGCTTGGTACCCAGAACTTCAAGAAATGATATCAGAGGACCCATGGCCTCTACCGCTCAGACAGGATCTGCTACAGCAGGGGCCCTGTCTGTTCCAAGACTTACCGCGGCTGCGTTTGACGGCATGGCGGTTAAATTCCGGATCCTAAAGGAAAAGGGCATTCCGGAGAAAGTCATTCCTACGCTGATAAAAGCCTGGAAAGAAGTAACCGCAAACCATTATCACCGTATTTGGCAAAAATATGTTGCGTGGTGTGAAGCCAGGAAGGCCCCTACAGAGGAATTTCAGCTGGGTCGTTTTCTGCACTTCCTACAGTCGGGAGTGACTATGGGCCTAAAATTGGGTTCCATTAAGGTCCAGATTTCGGCTCTGTCGATTTTCTTCCAGAAAGAACTGGCTTCAATGCCTGAAGTTCAGACATTTGTAAAGGGAGTGCTACATATTCAGCCCCCTTTTGTGCCTCCTGTGGCACCTTGGGATCTCAACGTGGTGTTGTTTCCTGAAATCACATTGGTTTGAGCCACTTAAAACTGTGGATCTGAAATATCTCACGTGGAAAGTGGTCATGTTATTGGCCTTGGCTTCGGCCAGGCGTGTGTCAGAATTGGCGGCTTTGTCATGTAAAAGCCCTTATCTGATTTTCCATATGGATTGGGCAGAATTGAGGACTCGTCCCCAGTTTCTCCCTAAGGTGGTATCAGCTTTTCACTTGAACCAACCTATTGTAGTGCCTGCGGCTACTAGGGACTTGGAAGATTCCAAGTTACTGGACGTAGTCAGGGCCTTGAAAATTTATGTTTCCAGGACGGCTGGAGTCAGGAAAACTGACTCGCTTTTTATCCTGTATGCACCCAACAAACTAGGTGCTCCTGCTTCTAAGCAGACTATTGCTCGCTGGATTTGTAGCACAATTCAGCTGGCGCATTCTGCGGCTGGATTGCCGCATCCTAAATCAGTAAAAGCCCATTCCACGAGGAAAGTGGGCTCTTCTTGGGCGGCTGCCCGAGGGGTCTCGGCTTTACAACTTTGCCGAGCTGCAACTTGGTCAGGGGCAAACACGTTTGCTAAATTCTACAAATTTGGTACCCTGGCTGAGGAGGACCTTGAGTTCTCTCATTCGGTGCTGCAGAGTCATCCGCACTCTCCCGCCCGTTTGGGAGCTTTGGTATAATCCCCATGGTCCTTACGGAGTTCCCAGCATCCACTAGGACGTCAGAGAAAATAAGATTTTACTCACCGGTAAATCTATTTCTCGTAGTCCGTAGTGGATGCTGGGCGCCCATCCCAAGTGCGGATTGTCTGCAAAACTTGTATATAGTTTTTGCCTAACTAAAGGGTTATTGTTGAGCCATCTGTTGAGAGGCTCAGTTATATTTCATACTGTTAACTGGGTATAGTATCACGAGTTATACGGTGTGATTGGTGTGGCTGGTATGAGTCTTACCCGGGATTCAAAATCCTTCCTTATTGTGTCAGCTCTTCCGGGCACAGTATCCTAACTGAGGTCTGGAGGAGAGGCATAGAGGGAGGAGCCAGTGCACACCAGATAGTACCTAATCTTTCTTTTAGAGTGCCCAGTCTCCTGCGGAGCCCGTCTATTTCCCATGGTCCTTACGGAGTTCCCAGCATCCACTACGGACTACGAGAAATAGATTTACCGGTGAGTAAAATCTTATTATTATGAATGCCAAATTGATTTCTCACAAATATTTAAAATGCCCGCTCTAATATATATTGTAAATGCCTGCACCACTTACTACCATATACGATAAAAGTGCGCTGTACATCGCAAAACACTGTATCCCATAAGAGAAAACAATACACTCACACATTATCTGAGTTCCAACGCTCATTGATGTATATATTTGTTGTTAAAAGGATATGGATTCAATATATATTACAAAGTACAGTATACCTATAGTTTCATGAATACAACTCACACAGTAAACAGTTAGAACATAGTTAAAAGACAGTTACATATAGTTACAGTTAAATGCCAGCGATACAATTACCAGGTCTTTCTCATATAAGTTTGTCCCTCCATATGACTCTCTTCCTCTCTTTCCTCTGTAAAATCATGCAAGACCTCCATCTCTGTCTGTGTCCAAAAAGCAAGTGGGCTCCAGTGTAATCAATATGTTATCTAGTTTCTGGGGGAGGGGACTCATGAGTCACCAGTTTCTTTGCATATGCTGATCAGGCTCAGCTCTGTTCACTGTATCATTCATTGTTCTAACAAAGTGATTTTAGCTTTTATACATTCAATCATAACTATCCGCTGCAATGTCCTACAACTTAATAACAAGTATCAAATTAATCTACACACCAATCTGCTTGTTTTAAAAGTAAACCTGACAGGTGTATCTGGTTCCGTTCAAATAATACACATTCATGACATTAATTCATTAGGTGATTTTAAATCACCATGATGTCTGGCGCTTGATATTATTATAATTATGTACTGTATGAAATAAGTGTCGAATCTATTTCTGTGGCATGTCCGTGTAAATGCGTGTGTTACCATATATTGCTGTGCTCGCTGCGCATATTTGCAAGTATAGCTACTTAAATGTGTGTGGTTTGTATGTTCTCTTTATGTAATATTTTTTTGACTTTGACAGTCCACCCTTTGGCAGTAAACAATAACTGCCATCAATTATTAACATAAGGAAAAAAAAATTTCATACCATTATCGGTGACCTAGACACAAGTATGTATGCATTTCGCAAATCAGACACTTGACTATATTTGGGGAAGACAGGGAGGAGGACGAGACATCCTCTATATGCACTCGGTGGTCACGGGACCACTGGTTGGGTGTGGGACAACATTCAACCTATAGAGTATGCTGGGACAGTGCTTTGGCCTATAATTTCTGATTTGCGGCGAACATTTCACACATACATGTACCTACATCTTTGTACACTGATGTTTGGATTCTATTGAGGTTCTGCTGGGTAGGTGAAAGACACAAACAAATCGTGACAGTGACATATAAAATTTTCGTGATCTACTTATTCCTATCATTTTCTGAACACTGTTTCCATTTCTGGAACGTCTGCTAGGTCTGTTTAATCATTGAACAAGGGTTATAAGTAGTGCCCTTCTTAAATAACAAACCTTCGGAGTTCAGGGAGAGCCACTCATAAACCTTTCTTCCACATATGTTAGTGAGCTCTTTATCTGCAGTGTGTGAATAGCCATTGTCTGACTGTTCCTGATTACCTCTGAACTCCATAACTACTAGACCTATGTTTTTTTTTCTCTACTGTAAAAAACTGATCGGCTAATCCTGGGATCCTATAAGGAGATCACTCCTTCCTACAGAACCAGTTCCAGTCCCACACTCGACTCCTCATAAAAAACCTAGCAAAAATAGAATATCCTGAAAGAAAATGTTTGTTAGCGGGAAAGAGAGAAAAGAGAAATAGAACAAAACAACTCTTGTTCATAACAAATCAATTACAATTACTGGTCTTTCTGCAGTCCTTTTAGTACGCTCAGGTAGTGTCCAACAGTGCCGTCTCTCAGTCTTCACGGAACAGAGTCTCTGGTGATACGAGGTTCTCTTTGCCTTGCTCTTTGAATACACAGTTCACTTCAAACACACAGTTCACAAACTCGATGAATGTGAGCAATAAACTACTTTGTCACGAGTTCTCTCCGGGTCAGCGACCTTCTTGCAGTGGGACGAGTGGACCCAAGTCTTTCTTTCGGCGACCTTTAGTGCTGTCAACAAATCTTGGTATGGTCCTTCCCACCGGTCTATTAGGCAACCTGAGCGTAAGGGCAATCACACAGTCTCTTGGTTCATAATCAATACAGTTAGCATTTGGCATACCAGCAATCAACAGTTTCAAGTTCTTTTGTCAAGTTCTCAAATACTGGCTCATCTCAACAAGGTACTGTACTGTCACCTCATTGGTGTATTTCTGATCATTGTGCGGATCAATCATGACATGAGGTTGTCTTCCAAAAACAACCCAACAAGACACAAATACCAAAACAAAAACAAATTTCGAAGAGGGTGATTCGTTGAATGAAGATCTGGGAGTGGTTCAGAAGCTACATAATAGTAGTGGCAGTATCTATGATCACAATAGTACAATTTCAAGCTTTGCTCCTATTTCCAGGGGTATCCTTATCTACACATCAAATTTCTGCGCAATTTTTCTTTGCGGTAAACACAGCAGCATCTGTGGCGGCAGGAAATGCCTCTACCCAGTTTGAGAAAACATCAGTGCACACCAATACATAACAATAATTCCTAAAGGGTGTTAACTGTACGAAGTTGATTTGTATTTCCTGAAAAGATCCGTCTGCAGGAGGGATATGGGATGGCTCTGTTGGTATTGCTTTACCAATATTCTTCCTCAAGCAAGTAAGACAGGTCATTGCTCTCTTACCTGCATGAGAATAGAATCCTGGCGCACACCAGTAGGCTCTCATCAGCCTGTACCTACCCTCTTTGCCTAGATGAGTCAGACCATGTGCCACCACAGCTAGACTTGGAAGGTATGCTCTGAGGGCTACTGGCGTACTGTGTCCACCTGCCCACAGTCCTGAGGACTCCTGGCCATACCCCTTTGTCCTCCAGACTACCTCTTCCTGCAGGGAACACAAATTTCTCTAACGTCCTAAGTGGATGCTGGGGACTCCGTAAGGACCATGGGGATTAGCGGCTCCGCAGGAGACTGGGCACAACTACAAAGAAAGCTTTTAGACTACTGGTGTGCACTGGCTCCTCCCACTAAGATCCTCCTCCAGACCTCAGTTAGATTCTTGTGCCCGGCCGAGCTGGATGCACACTAGGGGCTCTCCTGAGCACCTAGAAAGAAAGTATATTTAGATTTTTTATTTTACAGTGAGATCTGCTGGCAACAGACTCATTGCAGCGAGGGACTAAGGGGAGAAGAAGCGAACCTACCTAACAGGTGGTAGTTTGGGCTTCTTAGGCTACTGGACACCATTAGCTCCAGAGGGATCGACCGCAGGACCCGACCTTGGTGTTCGTTCCCGGAGCCGCGCCGCCGTCCCCCTTACAGAGCCAGACGCACGAAGAAGATCCGGAAAATCGGCGGCAGAAGACTTCAGTCTTCACCAAGGTAGCGCACAGCACTGCAGCTGTGCGCCATTGCTCCTCATGTACACCTCATACTTCGGTCACTGATGGGTGCAGGGCGCTGGTGGGGGGGCGCCCTGAGGGCAATAGATAACACCTTGGCTGGCAAAATATACATCATATATAGTCCCAGAGGCTATATAGATGTAAAATTACCCCTGCCAGTATCACAGAAAAAGCGGGAGAAAGTCCGCCGAAAAGGGGGCGGGGCTTCTCCCTCAGCACACTGGCGCCATTTTCTCCTCACAGTTCCGCTGGAAGGAAGCTCCCTGGCTCTCCCCTGCAGTCTGAGAAACTAGAGAAGGGTAAAAAAGAGAGGGGGGGCACTAAATTTAGGCGCAGTATAGATATATATATATATGTAATATATATAAAAAAGCAGCTATAGGGAAAACACTCATTGATAGTGGGATCCCAGTGTTATATAGCGCTCTGGTGTGTGCTGGCATACTCTCTCTCTGTCTCCCCAAAGGGCTTTGTGGGGTCCTGTCCTCTGTCAGAGCATTCCCTGTGTGTTTGCGGTGTGTCGGTACGGCTGTGTCGACATGTTTGATGAGGAGGCTTATGTGGAGGCGGAGCAGATGCCTGTAAATGTGATGTCACCCCCTGCGGGGTCGACACCTGAGTGGATGGTGCTGTGGAAGGAATTACGTGATAGTGTCGACTCCTTACATAAAAGGTTTGACGACATACCTAATGTGGGACAGCCGGCTTCTCAGCCTGTGCCTGCCCAGGCGTCTCAAAAACCATCAGGGGCTCTAAAACGCCCGCTACCTCAGATGGTTGACACAGATGTCGACACGGATACTGACTCCAGTGTCGACGACGAAGAGACTAATGTAACTTCCAGTAGGGCCACACGTTACATGATTGAGGCAATGAAAAATGTGTTGCACATTTCTGATGTTACCCCCGGTACCACAAAAAAGGGTATAATGTTTGGAGAGAAAAAAATACCAGTAGCTTTTCCTCCATCTGAAGAGTTAAATGAAGTGTGTGAAGAAGCGTGGGCTTCCCCTGATAAAAAGATGGTAATTTCTAAGAGCTTACTAATGGCGTACCCTTTCCCGCCAGAGGATAGGCCACGCTGGGAAACATTCCCTAGGGTGGATAAAGCGCTCACACGCTTGTCGAAGAAGGTGGCACTACCGTCTCCGGATACGGCCGCCCTGAAGGAATCTGCTGATAGAAAGCAGGAGGCTATCCTGAAATCTATATATATACACACACAGGTGTGATACTGAGACCGGCTATAGCTTCAGCCTGGATGTGCAGCGCTGCTGCTGCGTGGTCCGATTCCCTGTCAGAAAATATAGATACCCTAGACAGGGACACTATTTTGCTGAACGTAGAGCATATAAAGACGCACTTTTATACATGAGGGATGCACAGAGGGATATTTGCCGGCTGGCATCCAAAATTAGTGCAATGTCCATTTCTGCCAGGAGAGGGTTATGGACTCGGCAGTGGACAGGTGATGCAGATTCCAAGCGACACATGGAAGTTCTGCCTTATAAGGGTGAGGAATTGTTCGGGGATGGTCTCTCGGACCTCGTTTCCACAGCAACAGCTGGGAAGTCTACATTTTTGCCCCATGTTCCCTCACAACCTAAGAAAGCACCGTATTATCAGGTACAGTCCCTTCGGCCCAATAGGGGCAAGCGGGTTAAAGGCGCGTCCTTTCTGCCCAGAGGCAGAGGTAGAGGGAAAAAGCTGCAGCATACAGCCAGTTCCCAGGAGCAAAAGTCCTCCCCCGCTTCTAAGTCCACAGCATGACGCTGGGGCTCCACAGGCAGAGCCAGGTACGGTGGGGGCCGTCTCAAGCATTTCAGCAAGCAGTGGGCTCGCTCACGGGTGGATCCCTGGATCCTTCAAATAGTATCTCAGGGGTACAAACTGGAATTTGAGACGTCTCCCCCCCGCCATTTCCTCAAATCTGCCTTGCCAACCACTGCCAGGGAGGCAGTGTTACAGGCAATTCAAAAGCTGTATTCACAACAAGTGATAGTAAAGGTGCCCCTACTTCAACAAGGAAGGGGTTACTATTCCACAATGTTTGTGGTACCGAAACCGGACGGTTCGGTGAGACCCATTTTAAATTTGAAATCCTTGAACACATATATCAAAAAAATTCAAGTTTAAGATGGAATCGCTCAGGGCGGTTATTGCGAGCCTGGACGAGGGAGATTACATGGTATCGCTGGACATCAAGGATGCTTACCTACATGTCCCCATTTACCATCCTCACCAGGAGTACCTCAGGTTTGTGGTACAAGATTGTCATTACCAATTCCAGACGTTGCCGTTCGGTCTCTCCACGGCTCCGAGGGTCTTTACCAAGGTAATGGCGGAAATGATGACACTCCTTCGAAGGAAGGGAGTTTTAATTATCCCGTACTTGGACGATCTCCTGATAAAGGCGAGGTCCAGAGAGCAGTTGTTGGTAGGGGTAGCACTATCTCGGGAAGTGCTACAACAGCACGGCTGGATTCTAAACATTCCAAAGTCACAGCTGGTCCCTACGACACGCCTGCTGTTCCTAGGGATGGTTCTGGACACAGAACAGAGAAAAGTGTTTCTCCCGGAGGAGAAGGCCAAGGAGCTGTCATCTCTAGTCAGAGGCCTCCTTAAACCAAAACAGGTGTCGGTGCATCACTGCACGCGGATCCTGGGAAAAATGGTAGCTTCCTACGAAGCGATTCCATTCGGCAGGTTTCATGCAAGAACCTTTCAGTGGGACCTGTTGGACAAGTGGTCCGGATCGCATCTTCAGATGCATCGTCTGATAACCCTGTCTCCGAGGACAAGGGTGTCTCTGCTGTGGTGGCTGCAGAGTGCTCATCTTCAAGAGGGCCGCAGATTCGGCATACAGGACTGGGTCCTGGTGACCACGGATGCCAGCCTTCGAGGCTGGGGAGCGGTCACACAGGGAAGAAACTTCCAAGGACTATGGTCAAGTCAGGAGACTTCCCTGCACATAAATATTCTGGAACTAAGGGCCATTTACAATGCCCTAAGTCAGGCAAAACCCCTGCTTCAAAACCAGCCGGTACTGATCCAGTCAGACAACATCACGGCGGTCGCCCATGTAAATCGACAGGGCGGCACGAGAAGCAGGACGGCAATGGCAGAAGCCACAAGGATTCTCCGATGGGCGGAAAATCACGTGTTAGCACTGTCAGCAGTGTTCATTCCGGGAGTGGACAACTGGGAAGCAGACTTCCTCAGCAGGCACGACCTCCACCCGGGAGAGTGGGGACTTCATCCAGAAGTCTTTCAAATGATTGTAAACCAGTGGGAAAAACCACAGGTGGACATGATGGCGTCCCGCCTAAACAAAAAGCTAGAAAAATATTGCGCCAGGTCAAGAGACCCGCAGGCGATAGCTGTGGACGCTCTGGTAACACCGTGGGTGTACCGATCGGTTTATGTGTTCCCTCCTCTTCCTCTCATACCAAAGGTACTGAGGATAATAAGGAGAAGAGGAGTAAGAACTATACTCATTGTTCCGGATTGGCCAAGAAGAGCGTGGTATCCGGAACTTCAAGAAATTATGTCAGAGGACCCATGGCCTCTACCGCTCAGACAGGACCTGCTGCAGCAGGGGCCCTGTCTGTTCCAAGACTTACCGCGGCTGCGTTTGACGGCATGGCGGTTGAACACCGGATCCTGAAGGAAAAGGGCATTCCGGAGGAAGTCATTCCTACACTGATAAAAGCTAGGAAAGAAGTAACCGCGAACCATTATCACCGCATATGGCGAAAATATGTTGCGTGGTGTGAGGCCAGGAAGGCCCCAACGGAAGAATTTCAGCTGGGCCGGTTCCTGCACTTCCTACAGTCAGGGGTGACTATGGGCCTTAAATTGGGTTCCATTAAGGTCCAGATTTCGGCTCTGTCTATTTTCTTCCAGAGAGAATTGGCTTCACTACCTGAAGTTCAGACTTTTGTTAAGGGAGTGCTGCATATTCAGCCCCCTTTTGTGCCTCCAGTGGCACCTTGGGATCTCAACGTGGTGTTGGATTTCCTAAAGTCACATTGGTTTGAGCCACTGAAGACCGTGGATTTAAAATATCTCACGTGGAAAGTGGTCATGTTGTTGGCCTTGGCTTCGGCCAGGCGGGTTTCAGAATTGGCGGCTTTGTCATGTAAAAGCCCTTATCTGATTTTCCATATGGATTGGGCAGAATTGAGGACTCGTCCCCAGTTTCTTCCCAAAGTGGTATCAGCTTTTCATCTGAACCAACCTATCGTGGTGCCTGCGGCTACAAATGACTTGGAGGCTTCCAAGTTGTTGGATGTAGTCAGGGCCCTAAAAATGTATGTTTCCAGGACAGCTGGAGTCAGGAAAACTGACTCGCTTTTTATCCTGTATGCGCCCAACAAGTTGGGTGCACCTGCTTCTAAGCAGACTATTGCTCGCTGGATCTGTAGTACGATTCAGCTTGCACATTCTGCGGCTGGACTGCCGCATCCTAAATCAGTAAAAGCCCATTCCACAAGGAAAGTGGGCTCTTCTTGGGCGGCTGCCCGAGGGGTCTCGGCTCTTCAACTTTGCTGAGCTGCTACTTGGTCAGGGGCAAACACGTTTGCTAAATTCTACAAATTTGATACCCTGGCTGAGGAGGACCTTGAGTTCTCTCATTCGGTGCTGCAGAGTCATCCGCACTCTCCCGCCCGTTTGGGAGCTTTGGTATAATCCCCATGGTCCTTACGGAGTCCCCAGCATCCACTTAGGACGTTAGAGAAAATAATAAGAATTTACTCACCGGTAATTCTATTTCTCATAGTCCGTAGTGGATGCTGGGCGCCCATCCCAAGTGCGGATTGTCTGCAATACTTGTATATAGTTATTGCTTAACTAAAGGGTTATTGTTGAGAGGCTCAGTTGTTATCATGCTGTTAACTGGGTATTGTATCACGAGTTATACGGTGTGATTGGTGTGGCTGGTATGAGTCTTACCCGGGATTCAAAATCCTTCCTAATTGTGTCAGCTCTTCCGGGCACAGTATCCTAACTGAGGTCTGGAGGAGGGTCTTAGTGGGAGGAGCCAGTGCACACCAGTAGTCTAAAAGCTTTCTTTGTAGTTGTGCCCAGTCTCCTGCGGAGCCGCTAATCCCCATGGTCCTTACGGAGTCCCCAGCATCCACTACGGACTATGAGAAATAGAATTACCGGTGAGTAAATTCTTATTTTTTGTATCTTAATTTAACTATCGTGTGTTTGCAATGTAGAGTACCATGAGCATAACTCAAAAAGAAGAAAAAAGAAACATCTCTAGAGGAGAGAAGGAAGAAGAAAATGGAAACAGAAAATGTCAGGTTTGCCATTCACCAACAGGCATATCAGTGTCTATACAAAATTTCCCTTCACCAGTATTCCCATTCTCTACCCTTTGTGCATGACAAGGCACACTGCAGTAATACTGGTGTTATCGTGCTGTTGAAATATACTGGGTTTGGGCAGAACTCTGAAGGACCTAGGCATGTGGAGTTTGAACTGTACTTGGGTCCATGTATTGTACCACCCTGTGTGAACGCAAAAGATGAAGAGGAAACTGTAGAGAAACAGAATAGAGGTTGGTGACAGATGAGTTTTGTAGAGGTGAAGAAGATTTTATAAAAATTTGACAACTGGATTGGGCACTACGGGGAAGTGATTCTCTACTTGGTCTACTCCCCTTAAAAAAAAAACATTTCTGTGTGTCTTATCTCTACTGGGACTATCCCAGCCATCAATCCAGTGTCCTGTCCATCCTAAGTTCATAGGGAACCCGGTATCTGTGAGTTAATTTCCTCTACCTGTGATGGACATGCATCTAGAACAGCGAAATGTAACATTAGTAAGTTGCATTTATTCTGTTCTTCCCATTAACCGAATCTGTGTTTTCTATATGGCTCGTGATTCTTTACTATATGTCCCTTGGTCCCGTCTATGTGTTTAATAATGTGGCTTGTGTTTTCTGTCTAGGGGGTCTTTATTGACTATGTGTCCTACTACTCCTACAATCTCTGGCAAAATGCCCTTCCTTCCTACAAGTGTAACATATTATTGACCATTTGGGATCTGGGGTTTGGACTGATGGGTCTTTCCTGTATGTGCCAGTATACTTACCGTCCTCAACCTCTCCACCTGTTGTTCTCTGCGCCTAACACTATTCTTGTGATGTTCAATAGCACACTATCTAAGATTAGCTACTGTGACCTTTCCAATTTTGCAAAGAAGTCTGCACCCTGACACTCAATGCCTTATTGAGCCCGTCCATTTGCACAGAGACAGCCACCTCCCATTTGCCGAATTAGTGTTTACCAGTCGTCTTATCCAGATGGAGAGTTTTCTATTACTGCAAGAGACAAAAACAAAAAAAAGTTGAACAAGCTTCTAGGTCATGCGAAGTATTCATTCAATCCTTCTCATCCCGTATTAAGGGTCTGTACATGGTCCATCAAACATTTCCGAGCTCATCTTTACTAGGGGCATTACTAGGAACGAATTCTTCTTATATGGTAACTGAAAGAAATACCCTGGGGTTACCTTGTCTCTGCCCGCTTTCCTGCTGGCAAATACTAATGTGCGGACAGGTTTTTCTCCATTTCTGATGTTACTTTCTTGATTTTTTTGTTTTGTTTAATTTTTGGATTTTACTATATATGTACACGAATGATACCATACTTACCTGTTCCACTGGTCTCAGCCACTTCCCACACAGGCTACTGCTCTTCTTTTACTGGTTGGATACTCCTCTGGGTGCATGAGAAATGGCTGAAAACGATCAGGTCACCTTCTCCTCCTAAATAAAACTTCAACATTCATTAGTATATATATAGGTTAGTCATATTTTTCATATTTTTTTATTATTTTCTATAGTTTGTACGCTGGCCGTAACTGCTTCCACATCTACATAAGGCAGTGTACTTGCATTCTCTTTTTCTCTGACGTCCTAGTGGATGCTGGGAACTCCGTAAGGACCATGGGGAATAGCGGCTCCGCAGGAGACTGGGCACAAAAGTAAAGCTTTAGGACTACCTGGTGTGCACTGGCTCCTCCCCCTATGACCCTCCTCCTAGTTAGATTTTTGTGCCCGGCCGAGAAGGGTGCACACTAGGGGCTCTCCTGAGCTTCTTAGTGAAAGTTTAGTTTTAGGTTTTTTATTTTCAGTGAGACCTGCTGGCAACAGGCTCACTGCATCGAGGGACTAAGGGGAGAAGAAGCGAACCTGCCTGCTTGCAGCCAGCTTGGGCTTCTTAGGCTACTGGACACCATTAGCTCCAGAGGGACCGAACACAGGCCCAGCCTCGGAGTCCGGTCCCAGAGCCGCGCCGCCGGCCCCCTTACAGAGCCAGAAGCAAGAAGAGGTCCGGAAAAATCGGCGGCAGAAGACATCAGTCTTCAACAAGGTAGCGCACAGCACTGCAGCTGTGCGCCATTGCTCCTCAGGCACACTTCACACTCCGGTGACTGAGGGTGCAGGGCGCTAGGGGGGGGGGCGCCCTGAGCAGCAATGTAAAACACCTTGGCTGGCGAAAATACACCACATATAACCCCCGGGGCTATATGGAAGTATTTTAACCCCTGCCAGAATTCACCAAAAAGCGGGAGAAAAGGCCGCCGAGAAGGGTGCGGAGCCTATCTCCTCAGCACACGGGCGCCATTTTCCATCACAGCTCCGCTGGAAGGACGTCTCCCTGACTCTCCCCTGCAGTCCTGCACTACAGAAAAGGGTAAAAAAGAGAGGGGGGGCACTAATTTGGCGCAGTTTTGATAACAGCAGCTATAAAGGGAAAAGCACGTTATATAGTGGTATTCCTGTCTATATATAGCGCTCTGGTGTGTGCTGGCATACTCTCCCTCTGTCTCCCCAAAGGGCTAGTGGGGTCCTGTCCTCTATCAGAGCATTCCCTGTGTGTGTGCGGTGTGTCGGTACGATTGTGTCAACATGTTTGAGGAGGAAAATGAGATGGAGGCGGAGAAATTGCCTATAATAGAGTTGTCACCCCCTAGGGAGTCGACACCTGAGTGGATGAGCTTATGGAAGGAATTGCGTGACAATGTCAGCTCTTTACGAAAGACAGTTGACGATATGAGACAGCCGGCTACTCAGCTTGTGCCTGTCCAGGGGTCTCAAACGCCATCAGGGGCTCTAAAACGCCCGTTACCTCAGATGGCAGACACAGACACGGATACTGACTCCAGTGTCGACGATGATGAGACAAATGTGACTTCCAGTAGGGCCACACGTTACATGATTGAGGCAATGAAAAATGTTTTGCATATTTCTGATAATACAAGTACCACTAAAAAGGGTATTATGTTTGGTGAGAAAAAACTGCCTGTAGTTTTTCCTGTATCGATGAGGCGTGGGTTTCCCCCGATAAAAAACTGATAATTCCTAAAAGGTTATTGGCATCATACCCTTTCCCGCCAGAGCATAGGGCACGTTGGGAAACACCCCCTAGGGTGGATAAAGCGCTCACACGCTTGTCTAAACAGGTGGCACTACCCTCTCCTGATACGGCCGCCCTAAAGGAACCTGCCGACAGAAAGCAGGAGAATATCCTAAAATGTATATACACTCACATGGGTGTTATACTGCGACCGGCAATCGCCTCAGCCTGGATGTGCAGTGCTGGGGTGGCGTGGTCGGATTCCCTGACTGAAAATATTGATACCCTAGATAGGGACAGTATATTACTGACTATAGAGCATTTAAAAGATGCATTTTTATATATGCGTGATGCGCAGAGGGATATTTGCCGACTGGCATGAAGAGTTAGCGCGCTGTCCATTTCTGCAAGAAGAGGGTTATGGACGCAGCAGTGGTCAGGTGATGCGGATTCCAAAAGGCACATGGAAGTGTTGCCTTATAAGGGGGAGGAGTTATTTGGGGTAGGTCTATCAGACCTGGTAGCCACGGTAACTGCTGGAAAATCCACATTTTTACCCCAGGTAGCCTCTCAACATAAGAAGACGTCGTATTATCAGGCGCAGTCCTTTCGGCCCCATAAGGGCAAGCGGGCAAAAGGTTCCTCATTTCTGCCCCGTGGCAGAGGAAGAGGAAAAAGGCTGCAGCACACAGCCAGTTCCCAGGAACAGAAGCCCTCTCCCGCCTCCGCAAAGTCCTCAGCATGACGCTGGGGCTTTACAAGCGGACTCAGGCACGGTGGGGGCCCGTCTCAAGAAGTTCAGCGCGCAGTGGGCCCACTCGCAAGTGGACCCCTGGATCCTTCAGGTGGTATCTCGGGTACAAATTGGAATTCGAGACGTCTCCCCCTCGCCGTTTCCTAAAGTCTGCTTTACCGACGTCTCCCTCAGACAGGGAGGCAGTATTGCAAGCCATTCACAAGCTGTATTCCCAGCAGGTGATAATCAAGGTACCCCTCCTGCAACAGGGAAAGGGGTATTATTCCACACTGTTTGTGGTACCGAAGCCGGACGGCTCGGTGAGACCAATTTACCCTTCTCACCAAGGGTACCTCAGGTTTGTGGTACAGAATGGTCACTATCAGTTTCAGACGCTGCCGTTTGGCTTGTCCACGGCACCCCGGGTCTTTACCAAGGTAATGGCCGAAATGATGATACTCCTTCGAAGGGAGTTTTAGTTTTCCCTTACTTGGACGATCTCCTAATAAGGGCAAGATCCAGGGAACAGTTGGAAGTCGGGGTAGCACTATCTCAGATAGTGTTGCGGCAGCACGGTTGGATTCTCAATATTCCAAAATCGCAGCTGATCCCGACGACACGCCTTCTATTCCTAGGGATGATCCTGGACACAGTCCAGAAAAAGGTTTTTCTCCCGGAGGAGAAAGCCAGGGAGTTATCCGAGCTAGTCAGAAATCTCCTAAAACCAGGCCAAGTCTCAGTGCATCAATGCACAAGGGTCCTGGGAAAAATGGTGGCTTCCTACGAAGCAGTCCCATTCGGCAGATTCCACGCAAGAACCTTCCAGTGGGATCTGCTAGACAAATGGTCCGGGTCGCATCTTCAGATGCATCAGCGGATAATCTTGTCACCTAAGACAAGGGTGTCTCTCCTGTGGTGGTTGCAGAGTGCTCATCTTCTAGAGGGCCGCAGATTCGGCATTCAGGACTGGGTCCTGGTGACCACGGATGCCAGCCTGAGAGGCTGGGGAGCAGTCACACAGGGAAGAAATTTCCAGGGCTTGTGGTCAAGCCTGGAGACATCACTTCACATAAATATCCTGGAGCTAAGGGCCATCTACAATGCTCTAAGCCTAGCAAGACCTCTGCTTCAAGGTCAGCCGGTGCTGATCCAGTCAGACAACATCACGGCAGTCGCCCACGTAAACAGACAGGGCGGCACAAGAAGCAGGAGGACAATGGCAGAAGCTGCAAGGATTCTTCGCTGGGCGGAAAATCATGTGATAGCACTGTCAGCAGTGTTCATTCCGGGGGTGGACAACTGGGAAGCAGACTTCCTCAGCAGGCACGACCTCCACCCGGGAGAGTGGGGACTTCATCCAGAAGTCTTCCACATGATTGTGAACCGTTGGGAAAAACCAAAAGGTGGACATGATGGCGTCCCGCCTCAACAAAAAACTAGACAGGTATTGAGCCAGGTCAAGGGACCCTCAGGCAATAGCTGTGGACGCTCTGGTAACACCATGGGTGTACCAGTCAGTGTATATGTTCCCTCCTCTGCCTCTCATACCCAAGGTACTGAGAATTATAAGAAGAGGAGTAAGAACTATAGTCGTGGCTCCGGATTGGCCAAGAAGGACTTGGTACCCGGAACTTCAAGAGATGCTCACAGAGGACCCGTGGCCTCTACCTCTAAGAAGGGACCTGCTCCAGCAGGGACCCTGTCTGTTCCAAGACTTACCGCGGCTGCGTTTGACGGCATGGCGGTTGAACGCCGGATCCTGAAGGAAAAAGGCATTCCGGATGAAGTCATCCCTACCCTGATCAAAGCCAGGAAGGATGTAACCGCACAACATTATCACCGTATTTGGCGTAAATATGTTGCGTGGTGCGAGGCCAGGAAGGCCCCTACAGAGGAATTTCAACTGGGTCGTTTCCTGCAAACAGGACTGTCTGTGGGCCTAAAATTAGGGTCCATTAAGGTTCAAATTTCGGCCCTGTCGATTTTCTTCCAGAAAGAACTGGCTTCAGTTCCTGAAGTTCAGACGTTTGTCAAGGGGTACTGCATATACAGCCTCCTTTTGTGCCTCCGGTGGCACCTTGGGATCTCAATGTAGTTTTGGGATTCCTAAAATCACATTGGTTTGAACCACTCACCACTGTGGACTTAAAATATCTCACATGGAAAGTGGTAATGCTGTTGGCCCTGGCTTCGGCCAGGCGTGTGTCAGAATTGGCGGCTTTATCCTATAAAAGCCCTTACCTAATTTTTCATACGGACAGGGCAGAATTGAGGATTCGTCCTCAATTTCTCCCTAAGGTTGTTTCAGCGTTTCACCTGAACCAGCCTATTGTGGTACCTGCGGCTACTAGGGACTTGGAGGACTCCAAGTTGCTGGATGTAGTCAGGGCCCTGAAAATATATGTTTCCAGGACGGCTGGAGTCAGAAAATCTGACTCGCTGTTTATCCTGTATGCACCCAACAAGCTGGGTGCTCCTGCTTCTAAGCAGACTATTGCTCGTTGGATTTGTAGTACAATCCAGCTTGCACATTCTGTGGCAGGCCTGCCACAGCCTAAATCTGTAAAAGCCCATTCCACAAGGAAGGTGGGCTCATCTTGGGCGGCTGCCCGAGGGTCTCGGCTTTACAACTTTGCTGAGCAGCTACTTGGTCAGGGGCAAACACATTTGCTAAATTCTACAAATTTGATACCCTGGCTGAGGAGGACCTGGAGTTCTCTCATTCGGTGCTGCAGAGTCATCCGCACTCCCCCGCCCGTTTGGGAGCTTTGGTATAATCCCCATGGTCCTTACGGAGTTCCCAGCATCCACTAGGACGTCAGAGAAAATAAGAATTTACTTACCGATAATTCTATTTCTCGTAGTCCGTAGTGGATGCTGGGCGCCCATCCCAAGTGCGGATTGTCTGCAATACTTGTACATTGTTGCTGTTACAAAAATCGGGTTTTTGTTGTTGTGAGCCATCTTTTCAGAGGCTCCGCTGTTATCATGCTGTTAACTGGGTTCAGATCACAGGTTGTACGGTGTGATTGGTGTGGCTGGTATGAGTCTTACCCGGGATTCAAAATCCTTCCTTATTGTGTACGCTCGTCCGGGCACAGTGTCCTAACTGAGGCTTGGAGGAGGGTCCTAGGGGGAGGAGCCAGTGCACACCAGGTAGTCCTAAAGCTTTACTTTTGTGCCCAGTCTCCTGCGGAGCCGCTATTCCCCATGGTCCTTACGGAGTTCCCAGCATCCACTACGGACTACGAGAAATAGAATTATCGGTAAGTAAATTCTTATTTTTTCCTCTTCCTACTTATTTATTGTTGCTACAAGTTCAAACAGTTCTTATATTTCCATTCTTGTCTTATATGACTTTGGTTAAACATACCACCTGCAATACCTTTGGATCAAACTCACCAAACCCTCTTGCTGTCACAGGTTTAAACAATTTGTATGTCTGACCCTTTGTTTTCGGGATTTTATTAGACATATTCTTATCCTTAAATTCTGCAATACCTCTGGTTCAAAACTGCCTACCTTAGGGAATGGTTCCCTATCTCCCGCAGTCATACGTTCCCATTCATTGCATAAAACTTCTGTGTGTGGTCCATGCTTCTCACACATTATGAACCTCGCTGACCCCCTGGGCCGCGGTATGTCAACCTGAACCCTGGTTGAACGTCCCTTACTTGAGCAACTGGCCCCCATATTTTGCAGGTATTGCTCTTTCGGCTAATCCCACAAAAAAACAAAATACTCAATATAAGGCAACGGTGAAAGTTCTCCGAGCGCTCTTCACCCGCTCACCGCCCACGTTGGCCAGTACTACCATACACTGTCGATAGCGAAGGCAATGTACCCAACTTAGGGCCCCTATGTAACCTTCTTAAATATTATGAGAAACGCATTGTCCCTTAAATTTCATATCAGCGTCTTACCAATAACACAACACAATACACACGGATATGATTTTTTCATCAGCTTCTCAATGCGTCCATTGGAGCCGGTCAATTTCAGCCGCGTTTGTAATGTACAGTGCATTATTAAAAACGTGATATCGCTGACCAGAGCCCCCATCTATGAATGCCAAATTGATTTCTCACAAATATTTAAAATGCCCGCTCTAATATATATTGTAAATGCCTGCACCACTTACTACCATATACGATAAAAGTGCGCTGTACATCGCAAAACACTGTATCCCATAAGAGAAAACAATACACTCACACATTATCTGAGTTCCAAAGCTCATTGATGTATATATTTGTTGTTAAAAGGATATGGATTCAATATATATTACAAAGTACAGTATACCTATAGTTTCATGAATACAACTCACACAGTAAACAGTTAGAACATAGTTAAAAGACAGTTTACATATAGTTACAGTTAAATGCCAGTGATACAATTACCAGGTCTTTCTCATATAAGTTTGTCCCTCCATATGACTCTCTTCCTCTCTTTCCTCTGTAAAATCATGCAAGACCTCCATCTCTGTCTGAGTCCAAAAAGCAAGTGGGCTCCAGTGTAATCAATATGTTATTAGTTTCTGGGGGAGGGGACTCATGAGTCACCAGTTTCTTTGCATATGCTGATCAGGTTCAGCTCTGTTCACTGTATCATTCATTGTTCTAACAAAGTGATTTTAGCTTTTATACATTCAATCATAACTATCCGCTGCAATGTCCTACAACTTAATAACAAGTATCAAATTAATCTACACACCAATCTGCTTGTTTTAAAAGTAAACATGACAGGTGTATCTGGTTCCGTTCAGATAATACACATTCATGACATTAATTCATTAGGTGATTTTAAATCACCATGATGTCTGGCGCTTGATATTATTATAATTATGTACTGTATGAAATAAGTGTCGAATCCATTTCTGTGGCATGTCCGTGTAAATGCGTGTGTTACCATATATTGCTGTGCTCGCTGCGCATATTTGCAAGTATAGCGACTTAAATGTGTGTGGTTTGTATGTTCTCTTTATGTAGTATTTTTTTGACTTTGACAATATACATATATATATATATATACGGAGAGCCCGTACCACAGCCAAAGACCGTTCTTTGGAGGACAAACCAGTATAGATGAAGGCCGGAACCATAATCTGTTGGTTAAAGGTGGAAAGACGACACCACCTTAGGCAGATAACCAGGGCGAGTTCTAAGAACCGCATGGTCATGGTGAAAAATCAGAAAGGGTGACTGACAGAATAAGGCACCCAAGTCTGAAACCCTTCTAGCAGAGGCAATAGCCAGCAAAAATAATAAGATTTTAAATCTACCGGTATATCTTTTTCTCCTAGTCCGTAGAGGATGCTGCGGACTCCGTAAGGACCATGGGGTATAGACGGGCTCCGCAGGAGACATGGGCACTATAAAGAACTTTAGATGGGTGTGCACTGGCTCCTCCCTCTATGCCCCTCCTCCAGACCTCAGTTAGAGAACTGTGCCCAGAGGAGACGGACAGTACGAGGAAAGGATTTTTGTTAATCTAAGGCCAAGATTCATACCAGCCCACCCCGTATAACCTGGAATATACGCAACCAGTCAATAGTATGAACAAAAACAGCATCAGCCAAAGACTAATCTCAATTGTAACATAACCCTTATGTAAGCAATAACTATATACAAGCCTTGCAGAAATATGTCCGCACTGGGACGGGCGCCCTGCATCCTCTACGGACTAGGAGAAAAAGATTTACCGGTAGGTTTAAAATCTTATTTTCTCCTACGTCCTAGAGGATGCTGGGGACTCCGTAAGGACCATGGGGATTATACCAAAGCTCCAGACCGGGTGGGAGAGTGCGGATGACTCTGCAGCACCGATTGAGCAAACATGAGGTCCTCATCAGCCAGGGTATCAAACTTGTAGAATTTTGCAAAAGTGTTTGAACCCGACCAAGTCGCCGCTCGGCCAAGCTGTAATGCCGAGACGCCTCGGGCAGCCACCCAAGAAGAGCCCACCTTCCTAGTGGAATGGGCCTTTACCGAATTTGGTAACGGCAATCCAGCCGTAGAATGAGCCTGCTGTATCGTGTTACAGATCCAGCGAGCAATAGTCTGCTTAGAAGCAGGAGCACCAACCTTGTTGGCTGCATACAGGTAAACAGTGCCTCTGTTTTCCTAACCCGAGCCATCCTGGCTACATAAATTTTTAAGGCCCTGACTACATCAAGGGACTTGGAATCCTCCAAGTCATCCGTAGCCACAGGTACCACAATAGGTTGGTTCATATGAAACGATGAAACCACTTTAGGCAAAAATTGAGGACGGGTCCCTAATTCCGCTCTATCCACATGGAAAATCAGATAGGGGCTTTTGTGAGACAAAGCCGCCAATTCAGACACCCGCCTTGCAGATGCCAAGGCCAACAACATGACCACCTTCCAAGTGAGAGATTTTAATTCAACCGTTTGAAGAGGTTCAAACCAGTGAGATTGTAGGAACTGTAACACCACGTTAAGGTCCCATGGTGCCACTGGAGGCACAAAAGGAGGCTGTATGTGCAGCACTCCCTTTACAAAAGTCTGGACTTCTGGGAGAGAAGCCAATTCCTTCTGAAAGAAAATTGATAGGGCCGAAATCTGTACCTTAAATGGAGCCTAATTTTAGGCCCATATCCACTCCTGTCTGTAGAAAGTGGAGAAAACGGCCCAGATGGAATTCCTCAGTAGGAGTATTCTTGGCTTCACATCAAGATACATACTTTCTCCAGAGACGGTGATAATGTTTCGCCGTCACCTCCTTCCTAGCCTTTATCAGAGTAGGGATGACTTCTTCCGGAATGCCTTTCCCAGCTAGGATTCGGTGTTCAACCGCCATGCCGTCAAACGTAACCGCGGTAAGTCTTGGAACACGCAGGGCCCCTGTTGCAACAGGTCCTCTCTGAGAGGAAGAGGACACGGATCTTCTGTGAGCATTTCCTGAAGATCTGAATACCAGGCCCTTCGAGGCCAATCTGGAACAATGAGTATTGTCCGCACGCTTTTTCGTCTTATGATTCTCAATATCTTTGAGATGAGTGGAAGAGGAGGGAACACATAGACCGACTGAAACACCCACGGTGTCACCAGGGCGTCTACTGCTACTGCCTGAGGGTCCCTTGACCTGACACAATACCTCCGAAGCTTCTTGTTGAGGCGTGACGCCATCATGTCTATTTGAGGAAGTCCCCAATGACTTGTTATCTCTGCAAAAACTTCTTGATGAAGTCCCCACTCTCCTGGATGGAGATCGTGTCTGCTGAGGAAGTCTGCTTCCCAGTTGTCCACTCCCGGAATGAAGACTGCTGCCAAAGCGCTTATGTGATTTTCCGCCCAGCGAAGAATCCTGGTGGCTTCCGCCATTGCCGCTCTGCTCCTTGTCCCGCCTTGGCGGTTTACATGAGCCACGGCTGTGACGTTGTCTGATTGAATCAGAACCGGTAGGTCGCGAAGAAGATTCTCCGCTTGACATAGGCCGTTGTATATGGCCCTCAATTCCAGTACGTTGATGTGTAGACAAGCCTCCTGGCTTGACCATAGTCCCTGAAAGTTTTTTCCTTGTGTGACTGCTCCCCATCCTCGGAGGCTCGCGTCCGTGGTCACCAGAACCCAGTCCTGAATGCCGTACCTGCGACTCTCTAGAAGGTGAGCACTCCGTAGCCACCACAGGAGAGACACCCTGGCCCTGGGGGACAGGCTTATTTTCTGATGAATTTGAAGATGGGACCCGGACCACTTGTCCAGAAGGTCCCACTGAAATGTCCTCGCATGAAACCTGCCGAAGGGGATGGCCTCGTAGGTCGCCACCATTTTCCCCAGTACTCGAGTGCATTGATGGACTGACACTCTTTTCGGTTTTAATAGGTCTCTGACCATGTTCTGGAGTTCCTGGGCTTTTTCCATTGGGAGAAAAACCCTCTTTTGTCCCGTGTCCAGAATCATGCCTAAGAAAGATAGCCGAGTTGTTGGAACCAACTGTGACTTTGGTAGATTCAGAATCCAGCCATGTTGCTGCAGCACTCTCAGGGAGAGCGCCACGCTTTTCAGCAACTAATCTCTCGATCTCGCTTTTATCAGGAGATCGTCCAAGTACGGGATAATTGTGACTCCCTGCCGGCGCAGGAGCACCATCATTTCCGCCATTACCTTGGTGAAAATCCTCGGGGCCGTGGAAAGCCCAAACGGCAACGTCTGAAACTGGTAATGACAGTCCTGTACAGCGAATCTCAGGTACGCCTGATGAGGGGGATATATGGGGACATGAAGGTATGCGTCCTTTATGTCCAGTGACACCATAAAATCCCCACCTTCCAGGCTGGAGATAACTGCCCGGAGCGATTCCATCTTGAATTTGAACTTTTTCAAGTACAGGTTTAGGGATTTTAAATGTAGAATGGGTCTGACTGAGCCATCCGGTTTCGGGACCATAAATAGGGTTGAATAGTACATCCCCTGTTGAACTAGGGGGACCTCGACAACCACTTGTTGTTGACACAGTTTTAGCTGCAATTCAAAAACTATCTCCCTTTCTGGGGAAGAAGCTGGTAAAGCCGATTTGAAAAACCGGCGAGGAGGCACATCTTCGAATTCCAGCTTGTAACTTTGGGATACAATTTCCATTGCCCAAGGATCCACGTCTGACTGAACCCAGACGTGGCTGAAGAGTCGAAGACGTGCCCCCACCGGCGCGGACTCCCTCAGTGGAGCCCCCAGCGTCATGCGGTGGACTTAGTAGAAGCCGGGGAGGACTTCTGCTCCTGGGAACTAGCTGTAGCAGGCAGTCTTTTCCCTCTACCCTTACCTCTGGCGAGGAAGGAAGAGCCCCGACCTCTTCTGGACTTATGCGCCCGAAAGGACTGCATCTGATATTGCGGCGTTTTCTTTTGCTGTGGGGAAACATAAGGTAAAATAGTAGATTTACCCGCGGTAGCTGTGGAAACCAGGTCCGCGAGACAGTCCCCAAATAAATCCTCACCTTTGTAAGGCAAAACTTCCATATGCCTCTTTGAGTCGGCATCACCCGTCCATTGGCGGGTCCACAGGGCTCGCCTAGCAGAAATCGCCATGGCATTGGCTCTCGAACCTTGCAGACCAACGTCTCTCTGAGCGTCTCTCATATATAAGACTGCGTCTTTAATGTGACCTAAGGTCAATAAAATGGTATCCCTATCCAGGGTATCAATGTCAGCTGACAAAGTATCCGTCCAAGCTGCAACAGCGCTACAAACCCAAGCCGACGCTATTGCCGGTCTGAGCAAGGCACCCGTATGTCTATAAATTGATTTTAAGGTAGTTTCCTGTCTGCGATCAGTAGGATCCTTAAGGGCTGCCGTGTCTGGAGACTGTAGCGCCACCTTTTTGGACAAGCGCATTAACGCAGTGTCCACCCTGGGTGAGGATTCCCACCGTAACCTGTCCTGCGCAGGGAAAGGATACGCCATAAGAATTCTCTTGGGAATCTGCAGTTTCTTGTCTGGAGTTTCCCAAGCCTTTTCAAATAACGCGTTCAGCTCATGAGATGGGGGAAAGGTTACCTCAGGTTTCTTTTCCTTAAACATGTGTACCCTCTTGTCAGGGACAGAGGGGTCATCTGTGATATGTAAAACATCCTTTATTGCAATAATCATATAATGAATACTTTTGGCCACCCTTGGGTGTAACCTCGCATCATCGTAGTCGACACGAGTCAGAATCCGTGTCGGTATCAGTGTCTGCTACTTGGGACAGGGGACGTTTCTGAGACCCTGAAGGGCCCTGAGACACAGTCAAAGCCATGGATTGACTCCCTGTTCTATCCCTGGACTCTGCTTTGTCCAATCTCTGATGTAATAAAGACACATTTGCATTTAAAACATTCAACATATCCAACCAATCAGGTGTCGGCGTTGCCGACGGAGACACCACAATCATCTGCTCCACCTCCTCCTTAGATGAGCCTTCCGCTTCAGACATGCCGAAACACGCGTACCGACACCCCCACACACTCAGGGATATATTTATATGGAGACAGTTCCCCAATAAGGCCCTTTGGAGAGACAGAGAGAGAGTATGCCAGCACACACCCAGCGCCACCTGACACTGGAAACAAAATTCCCAGTTAAAACAGCGCTTTTATATAAATATATATAAACAAATATAGAAAACCACAGCACTTGCCACCCCAGAAGCGGGGTGCAGTGTCTGCACTCACCACTCATAGGGTGGGGTGCATGCAGCCCATGGCCACCTACCCAAATACATACAAATAGAGAATTCAGCACTCACCATAGCAAGCTCACTTGTCCTCACAACATCAATAAATAAATGATGGGGGTTTAGTTAGTGAATTGGCCAATGCACGGAAGCCTGCATACCACTCCACGGTACCCCACCTACATGCAGGTCCTACACTTTCACAAAGCCTTAAGAATTAAAACCTGGCAATGGGGTTAATCTTTGGTTAACTCTTATTAACCATGGTCACAGGCCTTTTCATGCACCCCTGTGTAATCTCAATTGTTCTAAACCTGTGTCAGCTGCTCCTTAGTAATTTACCGGCTGTGTCAGGTGACTAGTATGCCTTTAAAAGCCACTAGATATGTGGCAGGCATACATTAAACTTAGTGGGCATATTTGCAGTTATATTACAGGTATGTGATACAGTTGCCAGGTTTTAATTCTTAAGGCTTTGTGATAGTGTAGGACCTGCATGTAGGTGGGGTACCGTGGAGCGGTATGCAGGCTTCCGTGCATTGGCCAATTCACTAACTAAACCCCCATCATTTATTTATTGATGTTGTGAGGACAAGTGAGCTTGCTATGGTGAGTGCTGAATTCTCTATTTGTATATATATATATATATATATACACTTTATACACTCACTGTGCCAATTAAAAGTGCCCCCCCCCCCTCTTTTTTGACCTCTGTCACCGTGTTCAGCAGGGGAGAGTCCGGGAAGCCAGCTTCTCTGCAGTGTGCTGTGGAAAAAATGGCGCTGGTTAGTGCTGGAGGATCAAGCTCCGCCCCCTCAGCGGCGGGCTTTGGCCCCGCTCAAATTTCCAATACTGGCGGGGGATTATTTAATAAACTGCCTCCGCAGCATATATATATATATATATGTTAGCCAGTCCCTAGAGGTTTATTATTGCTGCCCAGGGCGCCCCCCACTGCGCCCTGCACCCTTCAGTGCCCGCTGTGTGTGCGTGTGGGAGCAATGGCGCGCAGCATTACCTCGGAGAAGATCTGAAGTCGTCTGCCGCCTTTGAAGTCTTCTTTCTTCTTATACTCACCCGGCTTCTATCTTCCGGCTTTGTGAGGAGGACGGCGGCGCGGCTCCGGGACGAACGGCGAGGGTGAGACCTGCGTTCCGACCCTCTGGAGCTAATGGTGTCCAGTAGCCTAAGAAGCAGAGCCTATAATTTAAGCAGGTCTGCTTCTCTCCCCTCAGTCCCACGATGCAGGAAGCCTGTTGCCAGCAGTGCTCCCTGAAAATAAAAAACCTAATAAAAGTCTTTTTCAGAGAAACTCAGGAGAGCTCCCCTGTAGTGCACCCAGTTTCCTCTGGGCACAGGATCTAACTGAGGTCTGGAGGAGGGGCATAGAGGGAGGAGCCAGTGCACACCCATCTAAAGTTCTTTATAGTGCCCATGTCTCCTGCGGAGCCCGTCTATACCCCATGGTCCTTACAGAGTCCCCAGCATCCTCTAGGACGTAAGAGAAAAGACCTTAAGCATAAGCCATGTGAGGTCCACAGACATCAAGAGGTTCAAACGGAGACTCTTGTAGGGCGTCCAGAACAACCGACAAATCCCAAGGAGCCAGGAGGAACATAGGGAGGTTGAATCCATAAAACACCCTCAGTGAAAGTATGAACGTCAGGCAGAGACACAATTTTTCTCTGAAACCATACCGACCAAGCTGAAATATGAACCTTGAGGGAGGCCTAAGTCCAGGCCCTGTTGCAGAAAAGCCAAAAATTTGGTAGTACTGAACTTGTATGCATCATAATTCTTAGCCGCATACCAGGTAAAATAAGAATCCCAGACGCTATAATAAATCCGAGCAGAAGCCGGTTTACGGGCTTTCAACATAGTTTGAATGACCCCCTCAAAACTGAAGCTTCAAGAGCCACGCCGTCAAAGCCAGTCGGGACAGATCCTGGTAGACACAATGGCCCTGAACGAGGAGGTCTGGACGATGCGGAAGTAGAAGAGGGCACCCTATCGAGAGACCCTGCAGGTCTGAGAACCAATGCCGTCTGGGCAACGCTGGCGCGATTAGAAGTAGTAATCCTCCTCCTTGCTTGAACTTCCTTATTACCCTGGGCAGGAGTGACACAGGAGGGAACAAATACGGCAGCAGAAAGTTCCATGGAATTTACAGCAGAATTGCCAGTGCGTCCGCAAAACGCTGCTTGAGGATCCCTTGTTCCTGCCCCGAAGACCGGAACCTTGTGATTGTGTCAAGACGCCATCAGGTCCACATCAGGTAGGCCCCACTTGTCCACTAGAAATTTAAAGGCTTCTGGATGAAGGCTCCACTTTCCGGCGTGTACCGACGACTGAGGAAGTCCGCTTCCCAGTTGATGGCCGGAATGAACCGTGCCGATATGGCTGGCAGATGGCATTCCGCCCATAGAAGAATCTTTGACACTTCCATTATTGCCATGTGACTTCAAATGCCGCCTTGATGAATTTATGTATGCCACCGTGGTGGCATTGTCCGATTGTACTTGACCAGGCCTGTTCTGTACTAGAGGCAGAGCCAGTTTCAGAGCACTTAACACTGCCCGCAACTCCAGAATGCTTATCGGAAGGAGATATTCCTCCCTGGTCCACCGACCCTGAAAAGAGTGTTGCTCCAACACCGCACTCCAACCCCTCAGACTGGCATCCGTCATTAGGCGGACCCAGTTGGAGATCCAGAAGGGACGGCCCCTGCTCAGTTGTTGGTCCTGTAGCCACTAGGTCAGTAACAGGCGAACCTCCGGAGTCAAGGGGATCATGCGAGTCCTGATCCGGTGAGGCAGGCCGTCCCACTTGGAAAGTATTAACCTCGCAGAGGGCGGGAACGAAATTGAGCGTACTCTACCATGTCGAAAGCAGACACCATGAGGCCTAGTACTTGCATCGCTGAGTGTATCGACACACGTGGGCGAGATAGGAAGCATCTTTTTTTCTGAAGTTTCAGGACCTTCTCCGGAGACCAGAACAACCGTTGGTTGGTTGTTTGTGTCCAGTAATGCCCCCAAGGTGCACCATGCTCTGAGCAGTGACCAGGGAGGACTTCTTCCAGTTGATGAGCTACCCGTGGGCTTGCAGGAATTGAACAGTCAGTTCCAGATGACGGAGGAGAACCTCTGGGAAGTTTGCGAGGGGAATGTTTCTTGAAAGAGATCGTGTATCCGTGAGTGACGACTTCCCTCACCCAGGCGTCTGAAGTGGTCTGTAACCACACCTGGGCGAACCGTAGAAGTCGGCCTCCTACCCTGGGGTCCCCCAGGGGGAGGCTCGCCCCGTCATGCAGCAGGCTGACGGGCAGCCCAGGAACGTTTAGGTTTGGCCTTAGAGGTTTTGGAAGTGCGAGCCTGTTTTGGGTATGCCTGACCCTTTGCTTTACTTGGAGGTGGAAAGGAACGAAAGGTGGTACTCTTAATTCGGAGCTGAAGGATTAGTACTCGGCAGACATGCAGTTTCAGCAGACGCTAAGTCAGCAACAATCTTGTTCAGATCTTCCCCAGATAGGATGTTTCCCTTAAAAGGGATCATCTCCAAGGTCTTTTTAGAGTCCAGATCCACAGAATCCGGCGGGACAGAATGGACGTAGTAGATGCTTTGGCCGCCAGGACACCAGCATCAGAGGCCGCCTCCTGAATGTAATGAGAGGCTGTGGTAATATATGAAAGACACTGTCTGGTATTATCAGAAAAAGTAGACGGTAGCTCCGCTTCAACTTCTTGAACCCAGGCTTCAATAGCTTTTGCAGCCCAAGAAGCCGCTATAGTAGGTCTATGCACAGCACCCGCAAGAGTGTAAATAGACTTCAAGCAACCCTCTCCACACGCTTATCTGTCGGTTCCTTCAGAGAGGTGACGGTAGTGACAGGCAGAGTAGATGACACCACCAGACGCGCGACATGTGAGTCCACCGGAGGTGGTGTTTCCCAATTCTTACTTAACTCTGCAGTTAGGGGATAACGAGCTAGCAACTTTTTAGACAGGAAGAATTTCTTTCCTGGAGACTCCCAGGATTCCTGAAGTATGTCAACTAAATGGTCAGAATGGGGCAAAACTAATTTCTCTTACGTCCTAGAGGATGCTGGGGTCCACATTAGTACCATGGGGTACAGACGGGTCCACTAGGAGCCACTGGCACTTTAAGAGTTTGAGTGTGTGTGCTGGCTCCTTCCTCTATGCCCCTCCAACCAGACTCAGTTTAGAAAATATGCCCGGAGGAGCCGGTCACAGCTAGGGGAGCTCTCCAGAGTTTCTCTAGTAAAAGTTTTTTTTAGAGTTTTCATTATTTTACAGGGAGGCTGCTGGCAACAGCATCCCTGCTTCGGGGGAGTAGTGTCCGCCCTGAGGTGTCTGAGCCACTATCTCCGCTGACAGGACACTGAGCTCCTGAGGGAATCGAACGTTTGCCGCCACAGGGGATTGCTGTGTCTGACATTTCCCTGTGTATGGGTGTGGGTGTTTACTATGTCACATAGCCGGGTCTAGGGACTCTGTCACATATGCTGCAGAAGATGTTCCCTCTTAGGAGGGATCCATTCCATGTACACAGGATTGTAATGCTTTGTCTCAGATCCCTATTGTTGAAGCTAATACTGAGACTGAAACTCAGGTGTTGAAGTCTATGGCAGTTTGATCAGGCTCTGTCCCTATTCCTGCAAAATTCCCTAGCATGTTCCCACAGAAACGTGCACTTGCCTAAATTATGCAAGATGACACAGATACCCATTCTGATACTTCAGACGGTGATGTGCTGAGGGGGGCGGCATTCCTTGCAAAGGGGCGCAGCTCATGATTGAGGCCATTACAGATGTGTTAAACATTAATGACACTACACCTGAGCAGGTTGAGGAGGCTTACTTCACTGATAATAAGAAAGCTCTGCTAACCTTTCCCGCGTCTAAAGAATTAAACGCTATATTTGAAAAATCCTGGGAAAACCCGGAGAAAATATTCCAGATCCCAAAAAGAGTTCTGGTTGCTTTTCCCTTCCCTGAGGAAGATAGGAAAAAATGGGAAAACCCAGCAATTGTTGACGCATCTGTCTCCAGACTGTCTAAAAAGGTGGTTTTACCTGTCCCTGGTTCTACCGCGTTGAAAGAACCGGCTGATTGTAAGATTGACACTACGCTCAAATCCATATACACTGCTTCAGGAGTGGCCTTAAGGCCCACTATTGCCTGTGCATGGATTTCTAAAGCCACAGTAAAGTGGTCAAGCACATTACTAGAGGATTTGGATACAATGGATAGAAGCGACATTGAATTGTTTTTACGTAACATACAGGATTCTGCAGGGTTCATGGTGGAATCCATGAAAGACCTGGGTATGCTGATTGCACGGATAGCCTCCATGTCAGTATCAGCTCGCAGGGGACTCTGGCTACGCCAATGGTCTGCAGACGTGGAATCCAGATGTGTGGAGAACCTACCCTACACAGGTCAGGCTCTATTTGGGGGAAGCGTTGGATGCGTGGATTTCCACGGCAACCGTGGGTAAGTCACCTTTCCCTCCCTCTGCTACTCCTTCAACGAAGAAACAGTTTCTTCAGCTATGCAGCAGTCCTTTTGGACCGCTAACACAAAAAAAGCCCTAGCCTTCTACCGCTTTCTTTAGAGGTGGTCGGGCAAAATCCAAAAAGCCTGCACCCGCAGGCTCCCAGGTCCAGAGACCTGCTTCTGTTTCAGACCTTTTTGAAAGGGGTTCTGCACATCCAGCCTCCCTTTGTGCCGCCTACGGCACCATGGGATCTTAACGTGGTGCTGCAGTTTCTCCAATCGGATTGGTTCGAGCCTCTACAGGAGGTTGAGATCAAGTTTCTCACATGGAAGACTGTCACTTTGTTGGCCTTAGCTTCTGCTAGACGTGTGTCGGAGCTGGGGGCTTTGTCTTGTAAGAGCCCTATTTTATCTTCTATGAAGATAGAGTTGAGCTCCGGCCACGTCAACAGTTCCTTCCGAAGGATGTGTCGGCATTTCATATCAACCAACCTATTGTGGTGCCAGTTGCTACTGACGCCTCAATTTCATCAAAGTCCTTGGATGTTGTAAGAGCTCTGAAAATCTACGTGAGGAGGTCTTCTCGTCACAGAAAATTGGACTCTGTTTGTCCTGTATGATCCCAAGAAACTTGGGTGTCCTGCTTCTAAGCAGACGATCTCTCGCTGGATCAGGTTCACTATCCAGCATGCGTATTCTACGGCAGGATTGCCGTGTTCTACGTCTGTTTAGGCCCACTCTACATAGGGACTTAGGAAAGAAACTTAAGGCAAGGACATCTAAGGTAATATTCTCCGAAATATTACCCGTGCCACGCGCTAGTCCAGGGAGGCAGAGGGAGATTAGGGAGGTATATGTGTGGCTTAGGGATTGGTGCAGGAAAGAGGGGTTTGTGTTCCTGGAACACTGGGCAGACCTCTCATTCAGGCGCCATCTCTTTTGTCGTGACGGATTGCTCCTGATTGAGGAGGGGGCAGTTGTGCTGGGGGGGAAGGATGGTTAGAAGGTTGGAGGAGAAACTACGGGTCATGCAGTGAGAATAGTGGGGATGGCGGTAGTAAACGAAATGGGGGAGAAGTTGGGGGGAGGGTAAGAGTAGACGGTATGGTTACTAACATGGGTACTAAAAGAGATTTTACCAAAGCACTAACCAATGACGATTACAGGTCATCATTGCTACATAAGGTGAAAGATGTCCCTAACGCAAGGGAAAATACTTATCTAAAGGCCCATACACATTAGACGATGTCGCTCTGTGAGCGACATCGTCTAATGTTTCCCCCTCCCGGCCCGGCCGGCGGCCGACTATACACACTGAGCGATATGACTGCTCATATCGCTCAGTGACGTCACGCCCCTGCCCGACAGTCCACATCCTTCATGTATGCCCTACCGACAGCGACGATCGTTGCCGACCCGCGGGGCCACGCAACGGTCATCGCTGGCGGCATACACACTTGACGATAAAATGAGCGACGTTGCTCAAGGAGGGGGAAAATGAGCGACGTCGCTCATTTTATCGTTAAGTGTGTACGGACCTTTAGTTGTATGTATGTAAACGCTAGAAGCATTACTGGTAAAAAGGGCGAACTAGAAATACTTGCAGCAAGCAAACAGTATGATATTATAGGCATTACTGAAACTTGGTGGGACGAATCTCATGATTGGACAGTCAATTTAGAGGGCTATACACTGTTTAGGAGAGACAGACTAAATAAAAAGGGTGGAGGGGTGTGTCTTTACGTAAAGCCGTTTTTAAAACCTGATATACGGGAAGATATTCAGGAGGGGACTGTAGACGAGTGTAGTACTGGTCCGCCGGTCAGCTTACCGACGCCGGGATCCCGGCGGGGAGGGGCGAGTGCAGCAAGCCCCTTGCGGGCTCGCCACGCTGCGGGCTCGGTGGCGACCTGCGGTCGCCACGGGTTCTATTCCCACTCTATGGGTGTCGTGGACACCCACGAGTGGAAATAGTCCCTGTTGGTCGGCATGCCGACCATCGGGATAGAGCAGTCGGGCTCGTGGAGGAGGTCATGTGACTGTCGGTCACATGAATACCACCCTTGTAGACACTGTCGAGACATGGGTAGAAATTGCATCCGGGGAAAAAGGAATAAAAAAGCCGCCTGGTATCAACGTATCTGATGAGGAATTGTTACTAAAGCAAATTGAAAGAGCAGCAGGAGTAGGAGACATAGTAGTGATGGGAGATTTTAACTATCCAGAGATAAACTGGAAAAACGATTCATGTGATACTGCTAGGGGCAATATGTTTTTAAACACACTTAATGATAACTACTTAGTTCAACTAATTGAGGAACCAACTAGGTACAATGCAATCTTAGACCTGGTATTAACAAACAATGGGGATTTGGTATCAGGTATTATAGTAGTGGAACCCATAGGAAACAGCTACCACAATATGGTCACATTCAATATCAGTTTTCATAAACAGCCCTATCAGTGGCGGTTCTTGCCACGGGCAAGCAGGACTTTTGCCCGGGGCGCCGCCTTCCGGAGGGCGCTGGCGCCATCCGGAGGGCGCCGCACCGTGGCAAGATCCGCCACTGCTGCCCGCTGTGTCCCCCGTCCGCCTCCGCTGCCCGCTGCCGTCCCCGTCCTCGGCGCCTCCTGTGAAGGGAACTAGACGCTATGCGTCTAGTTTCCCTTCGTGGAGAGTAACTGCTGAGCGGTGCGCGATGACGTCATCGCGCACCGCACAGCAAAGGTCCTCTCCACGAAGGGAACTAGACGCATAGCGTCTAGTTTCTCTTCGTGGAGAGGACCTTTTGCTGTGCGGTGCGCGATGACGTCATCGCGCACCGCTCAGCATTCAAGCGGCGCTTTCAATGTACAGGGGGCGTGACTCACCACGCCCCCTGTATTAGGCCACGCCCCTTTCCTGCCCGGGGCGCTCTGCGCCCTTGAACCGGCCCCGAGCCCTATACTGGCTCAACTAGGACTCTAAACTTTAGCAAAGCGAATTTTGAAAAGATGAGGGTATTTTTCAGGGATATTGAATGGGAAGGTTTGTTTTTAGGAAAAAATACTACGGAGAAATGGGAGGTACTAAAATTCCTGCTAGCTAAAAATACACTCAAATTGATTCCTACGAGCAGCAAAAAAAAGGAATAAAAATCATAAACCGAAGTGGCTTAACAAAAAAATAAAGGAACTTATGGGCAAGAAAAGGAGAGCATTTAAAAAATACAAATATGACGGGGAGGCAGAGTCATTTCAGCACTATAAGGAATGTAACAAAATATGCAAAAAGGAAATAAGAGCGGCTAAAGTAGAAACTGAAAAACTAGTAGCAAAGGAAAGCAAAGCGAATCCCCAAAAATTCTTTAAATACATTAATAGCAAGAGATTACAGAAAGAGTATAGGCCCTTTAAAAGACAAGTTGGGAGTCTTAAGCAAAAATGATAATGACATAGCAGACACACTAAATGAGTTTCTCTTACGTCCTAGAGGATGCTGGGGACTCCGTAAGGACCATGGGGATAGACTGGCTCCGCAGGAGACATGGGCACTTTAAGAAAGACTTTAGATCTGGTGTGCACTGGCTCCTCCCTAAATGCCCCTCCTCCAGACCTCAGTTTGATACTGTGCCCAGTGGAGACTGGGTGCTTTTCAGAGAGCTCTCCTGAGCTTTCTGACAGAAAGTATATTTGTTAGGTTTTTTTATTTTCAGGGAGCCTGCTGGCAACAGACTCCCTGCATCGAGGGACTGAGGGGAGAGAAGCAGACCTACTTCTGTGAGTTTCAAGGCTCTGCTTCTTAGGCTACTGGACACCATTAGCTCCAGAGGGAGTCAGAACACAGTTCTCACCCTGGAGTTCGTCCCGGAGCCGCGCCGCCGTCCTCCTCACAGAGCCGGAAGATAGAAGCCGGGTGAGTATGAGAGGAAAAGAAGACTTCAGAGGCGGCAGAAGACTTCATGATCTTCACTGAGGTAACGCACAGCAGTGCAGCTGTGCGCCATTGCTCCCACACACCTCACACACGGCAGTCACTGTAAGGGTGCAGGGGGGGCGCCCTGGGCAGCAATATAAACCTCATTTCTGGCAAAAGAGATATAGATACAGCTAGGCACTGTATATATAAAGAGCCCCCACCAGTTTTTATTATATTTATGCGGGGCGGGGCTTCTCCCTCAGCACTCACCAGCGCCATTTTCTCCACAGCACAGCTGAGAGGAAGCTCCCCGGACTCTCCCCTGCTTATCCACGGTGAAAGGAGGTTTCAGAGAAGAGGGGGGGGGGGCACATAATTGGCAGCAAATAATAGTATTACAGCGCTACTGGGTAAACACGTGTGTTTTTTCCTGGGGTATTAGCGCTGGGTGTGTGCTGGCATACTCTCTCTCTGTCTCTCCAAAGGGCCTTGTGGGGGAACTGTCTTCAGATAAGAGGATTCCCTGAGTGTGTGGTGTGTCAGTACGTGTGTGTCGACATGTCTGAGGTAAAAGGCTCTTCTAAGGAGGAGATGGAGCAAATGTGTGTGTTTGGTGTCTCGTCAACAACGCCGACACCTGACTGGATATGTGGAATTAAGTGCTGAGGTAAATTTATTGCACAAAAGATTAGAGAACAGACAGGGAATCTACCCATGTCTGTCCCTATGTCGCAGGGACCTTCAGAGTCTCAAAACACCCACTATCCAAAATAATAGACACTGATACCAACACAGAGTCTGACTCCAGTGTCGACTACGATAATGCAAAGTTACAGCCAAAACTGGCAGAAAAGTATTCAATATATGATTATTGTAATAAAAGATGTTTTGCATATCACTGATGACCCATCTGTCCCTGACAGGAGGGTACACATGTTTAAGGGGAAGAAAGCTGAGATAACATTTCCCTCCTCTCATGAACCAAATGAATTGTGTGAAAAAGAGCGGGAATCTCCAGGCAAGAAACTGCAGTTTCCCAAAACAATTTCTCATGGCGTATCCTTTCCCTGCTAGGACCAGGATACGATGGGAATCCTCCCCTAGGGTGGAGAAGGCGTTGACACATTTACCCAAAAGGTAGCGCTGACATACCAAGATACAGCTACCCTCAGGGATCCTGCAGATAGCATGCAGAAAAGTACTTTGAAATCCATTTACACACATTCTGGTACACTACTCAGACCGCCGATTGTGTCGGCAGGGGTTTATAGCGCTGTAGCAGCGTGGACAGATACCTTATCAGCGGAGATTGAAACCCTAGATAAGGATACCATGTTATTGACCCTAGGATATATAAAAGATGCTGTCTTATATATAAGACATGCTCAAAGAGACATTGGTCTACTGGGTTCTAGAGTCAACGTTATGTCGATTTCTGCTAGACGTGTCCTGTGGAACATGCAATGGACAGGTGATGCTGACTAAAAGAGGCATATGGAGGTTTTACCTTACAAGGGTGAGGAATTGTGTGGAGAAGGGCTCTCGGACCTGGTCTCCACAGCTATAGCTGGTAAATCTGATCTTTTGCCTTATATTCCCTCACAGCCTAAGAAAGCACGACATTATCAAATGCAGTCCTTTCGGTTGCAGAAAAACAAGAAAGTACGAGGAGCGTCCTTTCTTACCAGAGGTAAGGGGCACAGCTAGTTCCCAGGAACAGAAGTCCTCCCCGGCCTCTACTAAATCCACTGCATGACGCTGGGGCTCCGCTAAGGGAGTCCGCCCCAGTGGGAGCACGTCTTCGACTCCTCAGCCACATCTGAGTTCACTCACAGGTGGATCCCTGGGCAATAGAAATTGTTTCTCAGGGTTACAAGCTGGAATTCGAAGAGGTGCCTCCTCGCCGGTTTTTCCTTATCGGCCCTACCGGCTTCTCCCCCAGAAAGGGAGATAATATTAAATACAATTCACACATTGTATCTCCAACAGGTGGTGCTCAAGGTTCCCCTCCTTCAACAAGGTAGGGGATATTACTCAACTTTGGCTGTAGTCCCGAAACCGGACGGTTCGGTCAGACCTATTTTAAAATTAAAATCTCTGAACCTATACTTGAAAAGGTTCAAATTCAAGGTGGAATCGCTCAGAGCGATCATCGCCAGCCTGGAAGGGGGGGATTTTATGGTGTATCTAGACATAAAGGCTGCATACCTTCATGTTCCCATTTATCCACCCCATCAGGCGTACCTGAGAATTACGGTACAGTATTGTCATAACCAATTTCAGGGTAATTGGCGGAAATGATGGTGCTCCTACGCAAGCAAGGAGTCACAATTATCCCATACTTGGACGATCTCCTAATAAGGGCGAGATCAAAAGAGCAGTTGTTGAACAGCGTGTCACTTTCGCTGAAGGTGTCACAGTTGGTTCCTATGATTCGTCTGCCCTTCTTAGGTATGATTCTGAATACGGACCAGAAATGGGTTTATCTTCCGATAGAGAAGGTCCAGGAACTAATGACTCTGGTAAAAAACCTATTAAAGCCAAAACAGGTGTCAGTGCATCACTGCACTCGGGTCCTGGGAAAGATGGTGGCATCTTACGGGGCCATTCCCTTTGGCAGGTTCCATGCGAGGACTTTCCAATGGGATCTACGGAACAAGTGGTCCGGATCACATCTACAGATGCATCAGTTAATCACCCTGTCCCCTAGGGCCAGGGTGTCTCTCCTATGGTGGCTGCAGAGTGCTCACCTTCTGCAGGGTCGCAGGTTCGCCATCCAGGACTGGATTCTGGTAGCCACGGACACGAGCCTCCGAGGTGGGGGAGCAGTCACACAGGGAAGAAACTTCCAAGGTCTTTGGGTCAAGTCAAAAAACTTGTATTCAAATCAACATCCTGGAGCTGAGGGCCATATACAACGCCCTTCGGCAAGCGGAAACATTGCTTCGCGACCTACCGGTTCTGATCCAGTCAGACAACATCACCGCAGTGGCTCATGTAAACCGCCAAGGCGGCACAAAGAGCAGAGTGGAAATGGCAGAAGCCACCGGGATTCTCCGCTGGGTGGAAAATCATGTAAGCGCATTTTCAGCAGTTCATTCCGGGAGTGGACAACTGAGAAGCAGACTTCTTCAGCAAACACGACCTGCATCCAAGAGAGGACTTCTTTAGGAAGCCTTCGCACAGATTGCAAGTCAGTGGGAACTGCCACAGATAGACATGATGGCGTCCCGCCTCAACGAGAAGCTACAGAGGTATTGCACCAGGTCAAGAGACCCTCAGGCAGTAGCTGTAGATGCCCTAGTGACACCCGTGGGTGTTCCAGTCGGTCTATGTATTTCCCCCTTTTCCTCTCATACCCAAGGTGTTGAGAATGGGAGGAGGGAGAGGAATGAGAACAATCCTCATTGTATCAGATTGGCCACGAAGGACCTGGTATCCGGATCTGCAGGAAATGCTCACAGAAGATCCGTGGCCTCTTCCTCTAAGACAGGACCGGTTGCAACGGGGGCCATGTCTATTCCAAGACTTACCGCGGCTGCGTTGGACGGCATGGTGGTTGAACGCCGGATCCAAGCGGATAAGGGTATTCCGGACGAGGTCATTCCTACGCTAATAAAGGCTAGGAAGGACGTGACATTGAAACTTTATCACCGCATATGGCGAAAATATGTTTCTTGGTGTGAGGCCAGGACTGCTCCTACGGAGGAGTTCCATTTGGGCCGTTTCCTTCACTTCCTGCAAACTGGAGTGAATTTCGGCCTAAAATTAGGATCTATTAAGGTTCAGATTTCGGCCTTATCCATTTTCTTTCAAAAGGAATTGGCCTCTCTCCCTGAAGTACAAACTTTTGTGAAGGGAGTACTGCATATTCAGCCTCCTTTTGTACCTCCGGTGACACCTTGGGACCTTAACGTGGTGTTAAGTTTCATTAAGTCACACTGGTTTGAACCACTTAAAATGGTGGAGTTGAAAAATCTCACTTGGAAGGTGGTCATGTTATTAGCCTTGGCTTCGGCTAGGCGAGTGTCGGAATTAGCGGCTTTATCACATAAAAGCCCCTATCTGGTTTTCCATATGGATAGAGCGGAATTGCGGACCCGTCCTCAATTCCTGCCAAAAGTGGTTTCATCCTTTCATATGAACTATTGTGGTGCCTGTGGCTACGCGTGACTTGGAGGATCCAGAGTCCCTTGATGTGGTCAGGGCTTTGAAAATTTACGTGGCCAGATCGGCTACAGTCAGAAAAACAGAAGCACTGTTTGTCATGTATGCAACCAACAAGATTGGTGCCCCTGCTTCAAAGTAGACTATTGCTCCCTGGATCTGTAACACGATTCAGCAGGCGCATTCTACGGCTGGATTGCCGTTACCTAAATCGGTCAAGGCCCATTCCACTAGGAAGGTGGGCTCTTCTTGGGCGGCTGCCGGAGGGGTCTCGGCGCTACAGCTGTGCCGAGGTACTACTTGGTCGGGTTCAAACTCCTTTGCAAAGTTCTATAAGTTTGATACCCTGGCTGAGGAGGACCTCCTGTTTGCTCAATCGGTGCTGCAGAGTCATCCGCACTCTCCCGCCCGTTTGGGAGCTTTGGTATAATCCCCGTGGTCCTTACGGAGTCCGCAGCATCCTCAAGGACGTAAGAGAAAATAAGATTTTAAACCTACCGGTAAATCTTTTTCTCCTAGTCCGTAGAGGATGCTGGGCGCCCGTCCCAAGTGCGGACTACTTCTGCAAGACTTGTATATAGTTATTGCTTAAATAAGGGTTATGTTATAGTCTCATCGGTCTTGGACTGATGCTATGTCGTTTTCATACTGTTAACTGGATAGTATATCACAATTTATATGGTGTGATTGGTGTGGCTGGTATGAATCTTGCCCTTGGATTAACAAAAATCCTTTCCTCGTACTGTCCGTCTCCTCTGGGCACAGTTTCTCTAACTGAGGTCTGGAGGAGGGGCATAGAGGGAGGAGCCAGTGCACACCAGATCTAAAGTCTTTCTTAAAGTGCCCATGTCTCCTGCGGAGCCCCTCTATCCCCATGGTCCTTACGGAGTCCCCAGCATCCTCTACGGACTAGGAAAAAAAGATTTACCGGTAGGTTTAAAATCTTATTTTTTTTCAACAGTATTTACTAGAGAGGACCCAATTCAGGGACTAACACATAATCTCAATAATGAGAATATCCCACTGATAAGTACTTATTTATGCGAGGAAGTCTGTGACCGATTAAAACATTTAAAGATTAATAAGTCACCAGGTCCCGATGGTATTCACCCAAGGGTTCTAATGGAGCTTCACTCTGAACTTGCAAAACCGCTATTTTTGATCTTTAAGGATTCAGTAATATCAGGTATGGTTCCCAAAGACTGGCGTATAGCGGGAGTAGTGCCTATATTCAAAAAGGGAAGTAAAGCTGAACCAGGTAATTATAGACCAGTTAGTCTTACATCTATAGTGGAGAAAGTATTGGAAGGTATTCTAAGAGATAGTATTCAGAAGTTCCTTGAAGCCAATAAGGTCATTAAAAGGAATCAACATGGATTTGTGAAGGACAGATCCTGTCAAACCAACTTACTTGGCTTTTATGAAACAGTAAGCGCAAACCTAGATCAGGGTAAAGAGGTGGATGTAATCTTTTTAGATTTTGCCAAAGCATTCGACACTGTACCACACATTAGACTTATCTACAAGCTACAAGAATCAGGGCTAGGAAGCACAATATGCACTTGGGTTAAAAACTGGTTAGATAATAGGGAGCAGCGCGTTGTGGTTAATGGATCTTTTATGTCCTAGAGCAGGGGTGTCAAAGACAAGGCCCGCGGGCCAAATCCGGCCCGCCAGACCTCGTCTGATGGCCCGCGGTGCCGCCGCCATGAAACCCCCTTCTCCCGAGTGCCCAGCTCGGGGGGGGCGGGGGGGTTTCGCGGAATGACGCGATTGCGTCGTGACGTCACGGCGCAAACGCGTCATTCAACGAAACCCCGTCGGAGGAGGGAGAAGGGAGCCGCGCAGACGAGGAGGGAGAGGCGGCTGAAGAGCGGCGAGAACCGCTTCAAATGTAAGTCAGCCCCTCTCCCTTCTCTCTTTCTCTCTCTCTCCCTCCTTCCACCACCTGCCGCAATGTGTAAAATGGGGACCTGTACCTGCCGCTATGTGTAAAATGGGGACCTGTGCCTGCCACAATGTGTAAAATGGGGACCTGTGCCTGCCACAATGTGTAAAATGGGGACCTGTGCCTGCCACAATGTGTAAAATGGGGACCTGTACCTGCCACAATGTGTAAAATGGGGACCTGTACCTGCCACAATGTGTAAAATGGGGACCTGTACCTGCCACAATGTGTAAAATGGGGACCTGTGCCTGCCGCTATGTGTAAAATGGGGACCTGTGCCTGCCACAATGTGTAAAATGGGGACCTGTACCTGCCGCTATGTGTAAAATGGGGACCTGTGCCTGCCACAATGTGTAAAATGGGGACCTGTGCCTGCCACAATGTGTAAAATGGGGACCTGTACCTGCCGCTATGTGTAAAATGGGGACCTGTGCCTGCCACAATGTGTAAAATGGGGACCTGTACCTGCCGCTATGTGTAAAATGGGGACCTGTGCCTGCCACAATGTGTAAAATGGGGACCTGTGCCTGCCACAATGTGTAAAATGGGGACCTGTGCCTGCCACAATGTGTAAAATGGGGACCTGTGCCTGCCACAATGTGTAAAATGGGGACCTGTGCCTGCCACAATGTGTAAAATGGGGACCTGTGCACTATAAAAGGGGGCACATGGCTGGGCACTATAAAAGGGGGCACATGGCTGGGCACTATAAAAGGGGGCACATGGCTGGGCACTTTAAAAGGGGGCAGATGGCTGGGCACATATAAGGCAGGTGGAGCGGAAAATTTTGGATAGACCTACAGATACAACCGGCCCTTTGATGGGGACCAAACTGCTGATGCGGCCCCCGATGAATTTGAGTTTGACACCCCTGTCCTAGAGGATGCTGGGGACTCCAAAAGGACCATGGGGTATAGACAGGATCCGCAGGAGCCTGGGCACACTGAAAAGACAAACTGGGTGTGAACTGGCTCCTCCCTCTATGCCCCTCCTCCAGACCTCAGACTTTGTGCCCAGGACTGACTGGACACTCACTAGGGGAGCTCTCCTGAGTTTCTCTTGAAAAGACTTTTGTTAGGTTTTTTATTTTCAGGGAGACCTGCTGGCTACAGGCTCCCTGCAGCGTGGGAGTGAGGGGAGAGAAGCAGGACCTACTTCTTAGTTTAAGGGCTCTGCTTCTCGGCTACTGGACACCATTAGCTCCAGAGGGTTCGATCACTTGGTGCGCCTAGCTGCTTGTTCCCGGAGCCACGCCGTCACCCCCCTCACTGAAGGCAGAAGAAAGAAGTCGGGTGAGTATGAGAAGAACAGAAGACTTCAGAACGGCAGAAGACTTCAGTAACCAGGTACCGCTGCGCTCCATGCTCCCACACACTGTCACTAACGGCACTCACAGGGTGCAGGGCGCTGGGGGGGGGGCGCGTCCTGGGCAGCATGTTACTGGGGTCTGGGAGCCGGCAGAAGCCTTTTCGGTGCCTCTGCACCGTTTCGCAGACCCCCGCCGGCACTTTTACAATTTTCAAATCTGGCGGGCTGAAGCGTGCCGGGAAGGGGCGGAGCTTAGCCGCGCGGCTCACAGCGCCATTTTCTCCTCCAACATGCGGCTGAAGGAGACGCTGGCCCGGGACCTCCACAGCTCCTCTCAAATAACGGGGAGCTAATCGAAGGGGGGGAGGGGGGGGGGCGCAGTTGTGGTGCATTTTTATTATAATAAGCAGCGCTGGTCACATATATCCCTTGAGGGGATATTGGGGCGCTGGGGTGTGAGCTGGCATACTCCCTCTGTGTCCTCTGTCTGGGCTTCATTGTGGGCCTGGCCCCTAGCTGAGACATTGTGTGTGTCCCCGTGTGTCGATAATACGTGTCGGCATGTCTGAGGCTGAATGTTATTCACCGGAGGAGGTTGTTGGGGGAGCGGATGCTGGTCTAGATTTGGGCCTGTCGGCACAGCCGCCACCTGATTTACTCACATTGCTAAGTACAATCAATACCAATGTAGCTTCTTTATCAAATAGATTGGATAAGTCTGAGTCACAGACACAGGTGTGGAAAAAGTCCATAGAGGAGGCTTTGTCTCAGGTGCAGACCCCGTCGGGGTCGCAAAAGCGGCCATTTACTCAAGTGGTAGATACTGATACCGACACGGACTCTGATTCCGAGGTCGATTTCACTGAGGCTGCTTTGCATCCACGTTTAGTGAAGAGTATTTTACGCATTTCTGATGAACCTGCGGTACAGGAAACAAGGATTTGCTTGTTTAAGGGAAAAAAAAACCTGAGGTGAAGTTTCCTCCTTCTCATGAAATGAATACTCTTTGTGAAAAGGCTTGGGAGTCGCCGGACAAGAGGTGGCAGATTCCCAAGAGGATTTACATGGCGTATCCTTTTCCCTCTGATGACAGGGAAAAATGGGAGTCGTCTCCAAATGTTCACAAAGCTCTATCTCGTTTGAAAGTGGCGCTTCCGTCTCCTGACACGGCAGCTCTCAAGGATCCAGGCGGATCGCAAGCTGGAGACGTCTCTGAAGTCCATTTTCGCTAATTCGGGTGCATTGCTCAGACCTGCGGTGGCGTCGGTATGGGTGAGTAGTGCTATCGCTAAATGGGCTGAGAATTTAGCTAATGATATGGATATCCTTGATAAAGATAATGTTCTTTTGACTCTTGGTTATATCAAGGACGCTGCAGATTATCTGAAGGATGCGGCGAGGGATGTTTGTCTCTTGGGATCAAGAGCCAATGCCATGTCGATATCGGCCAGGAGGGCGTTGTGGATCCATCAATGGAATGCTGATGCCGACTCCAAGAGAGCTATGGATGCTTTACCCTTCAACGGTAATGTCTTGTTTGGGGACGGCTTGGCGGACCTAGTCTCTACCGCGACGGCGGGTAAGTCCTCTTTTCTTCCCTATGTTCCCACACAACACAAAAAGGCACCACATCAGCAGATGCAGTCCTTTCGTCCCAATAAATACAGGCGTGGAAAAGGTTCGTCCTTCCTCCCTTCTAAGGGTAGAGGAAGGGGAAGGAAGTCGCCTGCTGTGACCAGCGCCCAGGACCAAAAGTCCTCCCCTGCCTCTACCAAGTCCACCGCATGACGCTGAGGCTTCCCTGGGGGAGTTCGGACCGGTGGGGGGCCGTCTGCGAGTCTTCAGTCAGGTCTGGATTCAATCAGACCTGGATCCTTGGGTCCTAGAGATTGTATCTCAGGGATACAAGCTGGAGTTTCGGGAGGTGCCCTCTCACCGGTTTTTCATTACGGCCTTACCAGGGTCTCCTCCGGACAGGGAGGTGGTGCTGGCAGCGATACAAAAATTGTGTCTACAGAGGGTCATTGTTCCAGTTCCCCCGTCACAACGGGGGGAGGGGTTCTACTCGAACCTATTTGTTGTGCCGAAACCGGACGGTTCGGTCAGACCGATTCTGAATATAAAATCCCTCAATCCACACTTGAAAGTTTTCAAGTTCAAGATGGAATCTCTTCGAGCGGTGATTTCCAGCCTAGAAGGGGGGGATTTTATGGCGTCAGTCGACATAAAGGAGGCCTTCCTCAGGTTTGCGATACAGGATTCTCATTACCAATTTCAGACGTTGCCGTTTGGGCTTTCCACGGCCCCGAGGATTTTCACCAAGGTCATGGCAGAAATGATGGTTCTCCTTCGCAAGCGAGGGGTTACAATTATCCCGTACTTGGACGAACTCCTGATAAAGGCAAGGTCCAAGGAACGGTTGCTGAGGAGTGTAAATTTGGTGCTGTCGGTACTGCGACAGCACGGTTGGGTGCTCAATTTGCCGAAATCTCAGTTGATTCCGACCACTCGACTGTCCTTTCTGGGCACGATTCTGGACACGGAGTTACGGAGAGTATTTCTTCCAGAAGAAAAAGCTCTTGCACTGCAGTCGATGGTCAGGGAACTTCTGAGGCCGACGAGTGTGTCAATCCATCACTGAACTCGGGTTCTGGGGAAAATGGTTGCGGCGTACAAAGCCATTCCGTTTGGCAGGTTTCATGCCCGGGTGTTTCAGAGGGACTTACTGAGCAAATGGTCCAGGTCTCACCTGCACATGCACCGGAAGATAAGTCGATCTCCCAGAGCCAGAATTTCTCTCCTGTGGTGGCTGCAAAGTTCTCACCTCCTAGAAGGTCGCCGGTTCGGTATCCTGGACTGGGTACTTCTGACAACAGATGCAAGTCTCCGAGGCTGGGGTGCAGTCACCCAAGGAAGAAACTTCCAGGGGAGATGGTCGCTCCAGGAAGCGTGTCTCCACATAAATGTTCTCGAGTTAAGAGCCATTTACAACGGCCTGCTACAAGCAAGAAGCCTTCTTCAGGGTCGACCTGTCCTGGTACAGTCAGACAACATCACAGCGGTGGCACATATAAACCGTCAAGGCGGAACAAGGAGCAGAGCGGCAATGGTGGAGGCCACAAGAATCCTTCACTGGGCGGAAAAACATGTGAGCGCCCTGTCAGCAGTCTTCCTACCGGGAGTGGACAACTGGGAAGCAGATTTCCTCAGCAGACACGATCTCCATCCGGGAGAGCGGGCTCTTCATCAAGAGGTATTTGAAGAGGTGACAAAGCGTTGGGGAATTCCATTAATCGACATGATGGCGTCTCGTCTCAACAAGAAGCTCCCGAGGTATTGTTCCAGGTCAAGGGACCCCCAAGCCAGTGCAGTGGACTCCCTGGTGTCTCCGTGGGTGTTCCGGTCGGTGTATGTGTTCCCTCCACTTCCTCTCATTCCAAAGGTACTGGGGATCATTCGACGAGCAAGGGTTCAGGCGATTCTCGTTGTTCCAGATTGGCCAAGAAGGGCCTGGTACCCGGATCTTCAGGACTTACTGGTGGAAGATCCTTGCCCGCTTCCTCTAAGAGAGGACCTGTTGTTGCAGGGTCCATGCGTGTTTCCAGACTTACCGCGGCTGCGTTTGACGGCATGGAAGTTGAGCGCCAGATCTTAGCTCGTAAGGGTATTCTCGGGGAGGTCATTCCCACTCTCATTAAGGCTAGGAAGGAGGTTACGGCGAAACATTATCACCGTATTTGGAGAAAGTATGTTTCCTGGTGTGAGACTAAAATGGCTCCTGCGGAAGATTTTCACTTGGGTCGTTTTCTCCACTTTTTGCAGGCAGGTGTAGATGCAGGCCTGAAATAAGGCTCCATCAAAGTGCAGATTTCGGCTTTGTCTATTTTCTTTCAAAAGGAATTAGCTGTCCTCCCAGAGGTTCAGACTTTTGTGAAAGGAGTAATGCATATCAATCCTCCGTTTGTGGCTCCATGGGATCTTGAGGTGGTCTTACAGTTTCTCATGTCTTACTGGTTTGAACCTTTGCATAAGGTTGAGTTGAAGTTTCTCACTTGGAAGGTAGTCATGCTGTTGGTGCTGGCGTCTGCCAGGCGAGTGTCAGAGTTGGCAGCCTTATATCTTATAAGAGCCCGTACTTGATTTTTCATTCGGATAGGGCGGAATTGAGGACTCAACAATTTCTGCCGAAGGTGGTTTCTTTGTTTCACATTAACCAACCTATTGTGGTGCCGGTGGCTACGGATGCTGTGGCGGTTCCAAAGTCTCTGGATGTTGTGAGAGCTTTGAAGATCTATGTCGCCAGAACGGCTGTTGCCAGGAAAACTGAGGCGCTGTTTGTCCTGTATGCTTCCAACAAGATTGGTCATCCGGCTTCAAAACAGACTATTGCACGCTGGATTTGTAGTACGATTCAGCAGCCTCATTCTTCGGCCGGGCTACCAGTGCCGAAGTCCGTAAAAGCCCATTCTACAAGGAAAGTGGGCTCATCTTGGGCGGCTGCCCGAGGCGTCTCGGCTTTACAGCTTTGCCGAGCGGCTACCTGGTCGGGTTCAAACACTTTTGCTAAGTTCTATAAGTTTGATACCCTGGCTGATGAGGACTTTGCGTTTGCTTAGTCGGTGCTGCAGAGTCGTCCGCACTCTCCCGCCCGGTCTGGAGCTTTGGTATAAACCCCATGGTCCTTTTGGAGTCCCCAGCATCCTCTAGGACGTAAGAGAAAATAGGATTTTAGTACCTACCGGTAAATCCTTTTCTCCTAGTCCGTAGAGGATGCCGGGCGCCCATCCCAGTGCGGACTGTTACTTGCAGTGTATTCTTGCTGGCTAAATTAGTTTATACACGGGTTGTGTATTTATTGTTTTCAGCTTGTTGCTGCTGTTAATTCATACTGTTATCTGGTTTACTGTTACTCCGGTTGTACGGTATGTTTGTGGTGTGGGCTGGTATGGTTGTAGCCCTTAGTTTAAACAAAAATCCTTTCCTCGAAATGTCCGTCTCTCCTGGGCACAGTTCCTATAACTGAAGTCTGGAGGAGGGGCTTAGAGGGAGGACCCAGTTCACACCCAGTTTGTCTTTTCAGTGTGCCCAGGCTCCTGCGGATCCCGTTTATACCCCATGGTCCTTTTGGAGTCCCCAGCATCCTCTGTGGACTAGGAGAAAATGATTTCGCAGTAGGTACTAAAATCCTATTTTTTCAACTTGGACTGAAGTGCTAAGTGGTGTGCCGCAAGGCTCAGTATTAGGACCGCTATTGTTCAAATATTTTCATTAACGACCCAACAGAAGGTCTAGAGAGCATGGTGTCAATTTTTGCAGATGATACCAAATTGTGTAAAGTTATAAATGCGGAGGGGGATGCGGAGTCGCTTCAGAATGACTTAGTTAAATTAGAAGCTTGGGCAGCGAAATGGAGAATGTGCTTCAATACAGACAAGTGTAAGGTAATGCACTGTGGTAACAAGAACAAAAATAACACCTACCTACTAAATGGGGTAAAATTAGGGGATTCTGTACTGGAAAAGGACTTAGGTGTTCTCATAGATAGCAAACTAAGCAGTAGTACCCAAAGTAGGACTGCAGCAAAGAAGGCTAATAAGATATTAGCATGCATAAAACGGGGAATTGATGCTAGGGACGAGAGTATTATACTCCCGTTATATAAATCACTTGTGAGGCCACACCTTGAATACTGTGTACAATTCTGGGCACCTTGCTACAAAAAGGATATCCTGGAGCTAGACAAGGTTCAAAGGCGGGCGACCAAACTAATTAAGGGTATGGAGACGCTGGAATACGAGGAAAGGCTTGCAAGACTAGGAATATTTACACTGGAAAAGAGGAGATTAAGAGGGGACATGATCAACATTTACAAATATAGAAGGGGACATTATACAGATTTTGCGCAGGACCTGTTTTTGGTTACATCAACACAGAGAACTCGTGGACACTCGCTCAGGTTAGAGGAGAGGAGATTCCGCACAACACGGCGTAAAGGCTTTTTTTACGGTAAGGCCGATACGTGTTTGGAATTCCCTGCCTGAGGGAGTTGTAATGGCAGACTCAGTCAACACCTTTAAGAATGGGTTACATAAATTCCTAATGGATAAGGATATCCAGGGTTACGGGGCATAGTCACGCACTATGGTTATTATAAAAAAGAGGGGTAAAACGTAACGGCAGTAATCTACTTCAGTCAAAATTTTCTACAAAATAATCGTGCATAGGAGACCACAAATAGATTGAACTCGATGGACAATTGTCTTTTTTCAACCTTAGATACTATGTTACTCGTAAGGTGGGTTCTTTCTGGGCGGCTGCCTGGGGTGTCTCGGCTTTACAGCTTTGCCAAGCGTCTACTTGGTCTGGGTCGAACACATTTGCAAAGTTCTACAAGTTTGATACTTTGGCCGCTGAGGACCTGAAGTTTGGTCAATCAGTTCTGCAGGAGCCTCCGCGCTCTCCCTCCCGTTCTGGGAGCTTTGGTACATCCCCATGGTACTAATGTGGACCCCAGCATCCTCTAGAACATTGAAAATAGGATTTTAATTACCTACTGATAAATCCTTTTCTCGTAGTCCGAAGAGGATGCTAGGCGCCCGCCCAGAGCTTCGTGTTCCTGCAGTAGTTACTTTGTTCAGTACTGCCTTGTTACTTGGTTAAGTACTGTTGTTCAGCTAGGTTAGCCTGGTTTGCCTTATGTGTGAGCTGGTGTGAATCTCACCACTATCTGTGTATTTCCTTCTCTCGAAGTATGTCCATCTCCTCGAGCAGTTTCTAGACTGAGTCTGGTAGGAGGTGCATAGAGCCAGCCCTTACTATTAAACTCTTAAATTGCCCATGGCTCCCAAGGGACCTGTCTATACCCCATGGTACTAATGTGGACCCCAGCATGCTCTACGAGAAAAGGATTTACTGGTAAGTAATTAAAATCCTATTTAAATTGACATTATGTAACCTTATAGCTGAATTCTTTCTTCTTCTTCCCACATGCTTCCAGCAATGACATTCTGTGCATTTAGAAGGTTTGCCCTGCCTTAGGCATATCCATTACTTTACACAGACTATGTAGTATTATAGGAAAAAAAGTTGGTGATGGGGTCTACTTAAGAGTAAAAGTGACCATTTAAAGCCCTTTGCACGGAAAAACACTTCCACTTTGTTGTGTCTTAAAGGTGCGTACACACTGGCTGCCATATCGGCAATCTATTGAACGTCCGATATACCACTGGTCCGTCGGCCAGTGTGTACCAATGATATGGCTGAATGCCGTCGTTCACACATATTGCGTCGGCCCTGCAGCACACACGATAACCAATATATCTATTGGTGCACAAGCTGGCGGTGATTGACAGTGCAACTGGGCAGTCCATGTAACTGACCGGCCAATTCATGACGTCAGTCACAACGATCTGGCAGTCTAGTCCGTCTATACAGATGTGTCCTCTTACATCCTTGCTGCAGTCACGCTAAACAGCCCTTGAAGTTGCGCCATGGTGGGACTTAGTAGCACTGAGCGTCTTAGAAGCAATGGAATGCAATAGAACACACAAGCAGTTTCTGCTGATCAAAATAAGCCACATACCTATATTCTGTGTGTAATAGCAACTCTCTCTGCATCCAAAATGCCATGTTAGTATTTCCAGAAAAACACAGTAGCATATCATTTTGTATACAACTATAGTCGCTGCCACACAGAATATAAGCATGCCGCATATCATTTTAATCAGCAGAAGCTGCTTGTGCGTCCCAATGCATTACATTGCGTCTAAGACTCATTTTCCCTGCAAAAGAAAAAAAACGCTCAGTTGATCTGCAGATATATCTAATAGTGTGTACCCAGCATTACTGAGTGCGCGAAATCAATTCTATTATCACAACACAATCTAATGCACAATCTTAAAGATGGGAATACACTTTACAATTATCTGACAGATCTGACTGGTTGGAATGAAAATCTGGTGATGGATGAGAGCAAATAACAATCTACCAATTGCTCTCAAACGCTGGAAAATAGACAAAAACTGTAATTCAGACAAATCTTTTAAATCACAGAGTTATTAACCAATTTGTGTGAATGCCAGTTTTTGTCTATTTTCAAGTGTTTGAGAGCAAATGGTTGTTTGTCATTTGTTCTCATCCATTACCAGATTTTCATTCCAACCAGTCAGATCTGGCAGATGTTCTGCCAGATAATTGTATAGTGTATGCCCAGCTTTAGCTAGACAATTATGGTTATACATCTGATTTTTGGTCATAGCACTAAAGGAGTCTACAAAATAAAAAGCTAGGTACACATCGGAATGATGTACCGATCCAGCAATGTAATGATACATGGCATTACTGCATACATAACACAATGCAGTATATTTTTACATGCTTAATGGAGAAAAAAATAAGAATTTACTTACCGATAATTCTATTTCTCATAGTCCGTAGTGGATGCTGGGGACTCCGAAAGGACCATGGGGAATAGCGGCTCCGCAGGAGACTGGGCACAAAAGTAAAAAGCTTTAGGACTACCTGGTGTGCACTGGCTCCTCCCCCTATGACCCTCCTCCAAGCCTCAGTTAGGATACTGTGCCCGGACGAGCGTACACAATAAGGAAGGATTTTGAATCCCGGGTAAGACTCATACCAGCCACACCAATCACACCGTACAACTTGTGATCTGAACCCAGTTAACAGCATGATAACAGAAGGAGCCTCTGAAAAGATGGCTCACAATAACAATAACCCGATTTTGTAACAATAACTATGTACAAGTAATGCAGACAATCCGCACTTGGGATGGGCGCCCAGCATCCACTACGGACTATGAGAAATAGAATTATCGGTAAGTAAATTCTTATTTTCTCTAACGTCCTAGTGGATGCTGGGGACTCCGAAAGGACCATGGGGATTATACCAAAGCTCCCAAACGGGCGGGAGAGTGCGGATGACTCTGCAGCACCGAATGAGAGAACTCCAGGTCCTCCTCAGCCAGGGTATCAAATTTGTAGAATTTAGCAAACGTGTTTGCCCCTGACCAAGTAGCTGCTCGGCAAAGTTGTAAAGCCGAGACCCCTCGGGCAGCCGCCCCAGATGAGCCCACTTTCCGTGTGGAATGGGCTTTTACAGATTTTGGCTGTGGCAGGCCTGCCACAGAATGTGCAAGCTGAATTGTACTACAAATCCAACGAGCAATCGTCTGCTTAGAAGCAGGAGCACCCAGCTTGTTGGGTGCATACAGGATAAACAGCGAATCAGATTTTCTGACTCCAGCCGTCTCGGAAACATATTTTCAGGGCCCTGACTACGTCCAGCAACTTGGAATCCTCCAAGTCCCTAGTAGCCGCAGGCACCACAATAGGCTGGTTTAAGTGAAAAGCTGAAACCACCTTAGGGAGAAATTGAGGACGAGTCCTCAATTCTGCCCTGTCCGTATGAAAAATTAGGTAAGGGCTTTTATAGGATAAAGCCGCCAATTCTGAGACACGCCTGGCTGAAGCCAGGGCTAACAGCATTACCACTTTCCATGTGAGATATTTTAAGTCCACAGTGGTGAGTGGTTCAAACCAATGTGATTTTAGGAATCCCAAAACTACATTGAGATCCCAAGGTGCCACTGGAGGCACAAAAGGAGGCTGTATATGCAGTACTCCCTTGACAAACGTCTGAACTTCAGGAACAGAAGCCAGTTCTTTTTGGAAGAATATTGACAGGGCCGAAATTTGAACCTTAATGGACCCTAATTTGAGGCCCATAGACAGTCCTGTTTGCAGGAAATGCAGGAAACGACCCAGTTGAAATGCCTCTGTAGGGGCCTTCCTGGCCTCGCACCACGCAACATATTTACGCCAAATACGGTGATAATGTTGTACGGTTACATCCTTCCTGGCTTTGATCAGGGTAGGGATGACTTCATCCGGAATGCCTTTTTCCTTCAGGATCCGGCGTTCAACCGCCATGCCGTCAAACGCAGCCGCGGTAAGTCTTGGAACAGACATGGTCCCTGCTGGAGCAGGTCCTTTCTTAGAGGTAGAGGCCACGGGTCTTCCGTGAGCATCTCTTGAATTTCCGGGTACCAAGTCCTTCTTGGCCAATCCGGAGCCACGAGTATAGTCTTTACTCCTTCTTATGATTCTCAGTACTTTTGGTATGAGAGGAAGAGGAGGGAACACATACACTGACTGGTACACCCACGGTGTTACCAGAGCGTCCACAGCTATTGCCTGAGGGTCCCTTGACCTGGCGCAATATCTGTCCAGTTTTTTGTTGAGGCGGGACGCCATCATGTCCACCTTTGGTTTTTCCCAACGGTTCACAATCATGTGGAAGACTTCTGGGTGAAGTCCCCACTCCCCCGGGTGAAGATCGTGTCTGCTGAGGAAGTCTGCTTCCCAGTTGTCCACTCCCGGAATGAACACTGCTGACAGTGCTATCACATGATTCTCCGCCCAGCGAAGAATCCTTGCCACTTCCATCATTGCCCTCCTGCTTCTTGTGCCGCCCTGTCTGTTTACGTGGGCGACTGCCGTGATGTTGTCCGACTGGATCAACACCGGCTGACCCTGAAGCAGAGGTCTTGCCTGACTTAGGGCATTGTAAATGGCCCTTAGTTCCAGGATATTTATGTGAAGTGACGTTTCCATGCTTGACCACAAGCCCTGGAAATTTCTTCCCTGTGTGACTGCTCCCCAGCCTCTCAGGCTGGCATCCGTGGTCACCAGGACCCAATCCTGAATGCCGAATCTGCGGCCCTCTAGGAGATGAGCACTCTGTAACCACCACAGGAGAGACACCCTTGTCCTTGGAGACAGGGTTATCCGCTGATGCATTTGAAGATGCGATCCGGACCATTTGTCCAGCAGATCCCACTGAAAAGTTCTTGCGTGGAATCTGCCGAATGGAATCGCTTCGTAAGAAGCCACCATCTTTCCCAGGACCCTTGTGCATTGATGTACTGACACTTGGCCTGGTCTTAGGAGGTTCCTGACTAGGTCGGATAACTCCTTGGCCTTCTCCTCCGGGAGAAACACCTTTTTCTGTACTGTGTCCAGAATCATCCCTAGGAACAGCAGACGTGTCGTCGGAATCAGCTGCGATTTTGGAATATTTAGAATCCATCCGTGCTGTCGTAGTACTACTTGAGATAGTGCTACTCCGACCTCTAACTGTTCTCTGGACCTTGCCCTTATCAGGAGATCGTCCAAGTAAGGGATAATTAAGACGCCTTTTCTTCGAAGAAGAATCATCATTTCGGCCATTACCTTGGTAAAGACCCGGGGTGCCGTGGACAATCCAAACGGCAGCGTCTGAAACGGATAGTGACAGTTCTGTACCACAAACCTGAGGTACCCTTGGTGAGAAGGGCAAATTGGGACATGGAGGTAAGCATCCTTGATGTCCAGAGACACCATATAGTCCCCTTCTTCCAGGTTCGCTATCACTGCTCTGAGTGACTCCATCTTGAACTTGAACCTTTTTATGTAAGTGTTCAAGGATTTCAGATTTAAAATGGGTCTCACCGAGCCGTCCGGCTTCGGTACCACAAACAGCGTGGAATAATACCCCTTTCCCTGTTGTAGGAGGGGTACCTTGATTATCACCTGCTGGGAATACAGCTTGTGAATGGCTTCCAATACCGCCTCCCTGTCGGGGGGAGACGTTGGTAAAGCAGACTTCAGGAACCGGCGAGGGGGAGACGTCTCTTATTCCAATTTGTACCCCTGAGATACTACCTGCAGGATCCAGGGGTCCACTTGCGAGTGAGCCCACTGCGCGCTGAAATTCTTGAGACGGGCCCCCACCGTGCCTGAGTCCGCTTGTAAGGCCCCAGCGTCATGCTGAGGACTTGGCAGAAGCGGGGGAGGGCTTCTGTTCATGGGAAGAGGCTGTCTGCTGCAGTCTTTTTCCCCTTCCTCTGCCCCGGGGCAGATATGAGTGGCCTTTTGCCCGCTTGCCCTTATGGGGACGAAAGGACTGAGCCTGAAAAGACGGTATCTTTTTCTGCTGCGAGGTGACTTGGGGTAAAAAGGTGGATTTTCCAGCCGTTGCCGTGGCCACCAGGTCCGATAGACCGACCCCAAATAACTCCTCCCCTTTATACGGCAATACTTCCATATGCCATTTGGAATCCGCATCCCCTGACCACTGTCGCGTCCATAATCCTCTTCTGGCAGAAATGGACATCGCACTTACTCTTGATGCCAGAGTGCAAATATCCCTCTGTGCATCTCGCATATATAGAAATGCATCCTTTAAATGCTCTATAGTCAATAATATATTGTCCCTGTCCAGGGTATCAATATTTTCAGTCAGGGAATCCGACCAAGCCACCCCAGCACTGCACATCCAGGCTGAGGCGATTGCTGGTCGCAGTATAATACCAGTATGTGTGTATATACTTTTAAGGATATTTTCCAGCTTCCTATCAGCTGGTTCCTTGAGGGCGGCCGTAGTTCCTTGAGGGCGGCCGTATCAGGGGACGGTAACGCCACTTGTTTTGATAAGCGTGTGAGCGCCTTATCTACGCTAGGGGGTGTTTCCCAACGCGTCCTAACCTCTGGCGGGAAAGGGTATAATGCCAATAACTTTTTAGAAATTAGCAGTTTTTTATCGGGGGAAACCCACGCTTCATCACACACCTCATTTAATTCATCTGATTCGGGAAAAACTACGGGTAGTTTTTTCACACCCCACATAATACCCTTTTTTGTGGTACTTGTAGTATCAGAAATGTTCTAAACCTCCTTCATTGCCGTGATCATGTAACGTGTGGCCCTACTGGAAAATACGTTTGTTTCCTCACCGTCGACACTGGAGTCAGTGTCCGTGTCTGTATCGACCTGAGGTAACGGGCGCTTTAGAGCCCCTGACGGTGTTTGAGACGCCTGTACAGGTATTAACTGATTTGCCGGCTGTCTCATGTCGTCAACAGTCTTTTGTAAAGTGCTGACACTATCACGTAATTCTTTCCATAAGACCATCCAGTCAGGTGTCGACTCCCTAGGGGGTGACATCACTAACACAGGCAATTGCTCCGCCTCCACACCATTTTCCTCCTCATATATGTCGACACAACGTACCGACACACAGCACACACACAGGGAATGCTCTGATAGAGGACAGGACCCCACTAGCCCTTTGGGGAGACAGAGGGAGAGTTTGCCAGCACACACCAGAGCGCTATATATATACAGGGATAACCTTATATAAGTGTTTTTCCCTAATATAGCTGCTGTATATATTTATATGCCAATTTAGTGCCCCCCCTCTCTTGTTTTACCCTGTTTCTGTAGTGCAGGACTGCAGGGGAGAGTCAGGGAGCCTTCCTCCAACGGAGCTGTGAGGAAAAAATGGCGCCAATGTGCTGTGGAGATAGGCTCCGCCCCTTTTTCGGCGGCCTTTCTCCCGCTTTTTTATGTAAAAATAGGCAGGGGTTAAATACATCCATATAGCCCAGGAGCTATATGTGATGTATTTTTTGCCAAAAAAGGTGTTTTTATTGCGTCTCAGGGCGCCCCCCCCCAGCGCCCTGCACCCTCAGTGACCGGAGTGTGAAGTGTGCTGAGAGCAATGGCGGTGCTGTGCGCTACCTTAGTGAAGACAGGACGTCTTCTGCCGCCGATTTTCCGGACCTCTTCAGTCTTCTGGCTCTGTAAGGGGGACGGCGGCGCGGCTCCGGGACCCATCCATGGCTGGGCCTGTGATCGTCCCTCTGGAGCTAATGTCCAGTAGCCTAAGAAGCCCAATCCACTCTGCACGCAGGTGAGTTCGCTTCTTCTCCCCTTAGTCCCTCGATGCAGTGAGCCTGTTGCCAGCAGGTGTCACTGAAAATAAAAAAACCTATTTAAACTTTTACTCTAAGCAGCTCAGGAGAGCCACCTAGATTGCACCCTTCTCGTTCGGGCACAAAATCTTAACTGAGGCTTGGAGGAGGGTCATAGGGGGAGGAGCCAGTGCACACCAGGTAGTCCTAAAGCTTTTTACTTTTGTGCCCAGTCTCCTGCGGAGCCGCTATTCCCCATGGTCCTTTCGGAGTCCCCAGCATCCACTAGGACGTTAGAGAAACAGTTGTTAGCATAGTCACATGGGATGACTATGACCCAGTGGCACCTGCACCTACTATACTCCATGGCAGTAAGAAAGAGGAAAAGACGTGGGTGAGGTCCTCACTTCTGGAGAATGGCCCCAAATTAAGCAGGCACTATCGAAATGCTCGATTTCAGTACGTATAAAAGAAAATGCTCATAAGCTTTATGTTAAATGGCATCTGGTTCCTACCCGCCTCCGTACTATTTATCCCAACAGGTCAGATCTTTACTGGCGTCAATGTGGCCAAAGAGGGACCTTGTTACACATATGGTGGTCATGTCACTGTATAAGTGAATATTGGATGGAAATACATACGTTAATTCAAAATATTACTGATTTTGATATGCGCCCTTCACCTTTGTACTCACTTTCAGCTAGACCAATAGCCCACCTCCCGCAACCCACACATAAATTGATCACTCATATACTTAATACAGCTACATGTCAAATTGCAGCAAATTGGAAATCTGTCACCCCTTACCTGCTACTATCAACGCTATATGGTCAACCTACAGACTGGAACGAATCTCCTCAGTCATACACGATACTCTGACTCAATTTGTTCGTGTCTGGTCACCATGGACTACCTACTATGAGGCCAAACCTCCCCTAGCAACCATTTAACTTCACCTTACAGATCATTATGTCGCACTGATAATACGTAAACACCTCGACTGGCTATTCCTTTGATCCTCTATTCCTATACTCCATCTTCCCACCCCCCCAGCCCCCTTCCTCATCCGTCTCTTGTTCTCTCTTTTCTTCTATTCCTTTAATTGTATATCTATAAAGGTTTACTTTTTCATTTTTCCTCTCTATCTCTATTATACACCTTTCTTATCAATCTGACTATTCTTCCCCATTTAGAAAAATAGTTATGCTCTGTTTCTGTATTTCGATTTGTTACGCCTTTATTGATATTTTATTAATACCTACAAGGCCTTGACCCCAAATACTTGTTGTCAACATTGTTATATATGATGTTCTGTTCCCAATGATGTCAAGTCTACTTGGTGTAACTTTTTCCTACCCTGCTCAATAAAATTTTTGTTTAAAAAAAAGAAAAAAAGAACCTGGGACCTTGTCCTGAAGGACAACCTACACCTAAACTATATGAATGCTGCATGTGAGGCTTTATTCATAGAGGCTATCACTCTGCATGATGTTACATTTGTTTTATATGAATTATATGAACAGTCTGAGAAAGTGGGCAGGATAGTCACACACTATTCCCAACATACAAGGTAGAAAATGTGAAACCAAATAAACTAGAAACAGTTCATTGTACGTGGGTCACAATTAGATTGTAACAGCAGATATATAGCCTAGTTGCAAGTTTTATCAATTATAAATACATTACAATAACATACTTAATAACCAAAACAACATGTATGGAGTGGAAATAATCTATTAATAAAATGCTTTGTACATATGGTATGAAACATTATTTACAACATATTACACAGAGTTCGTGTAGTCAACCCTCACACTAAGCAGCAGTAATAGAGTTAGGCCTCAGCTGTGCTCTGTTAATGATCCTGGACAGTTTCCTCAATTCAACCCATTCAATCATTGTAGTTGGTGGTATTTTCCCAATTCCTATACATAGGGACCATTTAAATACAACTGAAGGTAACCAATATTTCACTGATGGTGGAAACTGCACCTGCTAAGGGTAATTCAACTATCCACTTACAAAATAGTTGTTTAAATCCTTTTCACCCTTCATAATAGTTGTTCTGGAATGCCATCTCCAGGAGGCAGCTCATACGGGATCTAGTCATGTTACCGGGGGGTAGTGTCCCAGCTCAAGGTTGACACACTGCAGCAATCACTGACCATTCTTAAAACTGGGATTCTTGGCTCCATTAAATACATTACCACTTTAGCAAAAAAAAAAAAAAAAAAAAAGACAATCTTTGCCCATACATCCAACAAGAGGAATCAGATTTGTTCTTCATCCACAATGACAAATATGCATCATCATTGTTCTGACAGATGTCCTTAAAAGACCATATGAAATGATCACAAGAGTCCAATAATACTATCTGTTAAATTCCTCAATTTTAATATTTTGCCGTCCTCCTTGATATTTGCGACGTATGCATCCTACCACTTCCCTCTTTTACTCCAGTCCTTGGGTGTAAAGTGCAGACACTTGGAGTCTATTCTAAGAATCCTTTTCAGCATTGCCCTTTCGTGACCTTCCACAATGTCTTCTGAGAGCGTGAGAATGTACTGCCCCTATAAGGGAAGCACCAAATATGATTAATGCGGCATGGTAATCTAGACGTTCTACTACTACTACTGTGGGTATAAGGGGGACACAACAGTGACAGCTGGTTAGTTTCTATCTGTAAGATGAGTACCTTGTAGTAGTTGATGAGGTTTAGGTACTGCAATGTAGAGATGACATCTTCCTTCTTAATGCTGGTGATCTCACTAATTTCACTAGGGATATAAAAGTCAGGATCAGCACATCTGCATACACTGCACGCGTGTTCACAACAAACAGTTAATGCCTGAAATCAAACTGTAAAGCGCAATGGAATTTGCTGCGCTATATAAGAAACTGTTAATGAATAAATCTCATTTCAGCCATGACTGTTTCTTGTATGTCTATTTACCATCTAATCCCTCTGCATCTTACTTAATGGTGATCTGTGGTCTCTCTCCAGTTTCGGTCTTCAGTTCCATTAGGATCTCCAAGATTGTCTGAGACCAGTAACTTCGGTAGGAGAGAAGACCTAGATCTGAAAGAGGCTTCTCCGGTGTACCAGTCTTCCCCTCCACCTTAGACAGCTCATAACCTTATAGGAAACAGCAGTTGATGGGAACGTCAGGGACATGAAAGGGAATAGGGTGGAAGCACACATACTGTATATGAGCTGCAAGAGCCTAGCAATGGACTTACTGAATTCAATAAGAAGTTTGCCATATCCTCTTCTTTGATAAGGCGGCAGGGTCAGGATACAAGCAACGTTATAATCCTCGGTTGACTCCTTCTCCTGTGCATGCCAAAAGATGGCCAGAACAGAGCTTCAGAATATTAATCTAATTTTACCATGTTTTAGGAGCTCGCTAGTATTGTACATGAATTTAATGGTTATATTATTTATATAGAACACATTTACGGTGGTCATATAATAGGATTTTAATACCTACCGGTAAATCCTTTTCTCTTAGTCCGTAGAGGATGCTGGGGACTCCAAAAGGACCATGGGGTATAGACGGGATCCGCAGGAGACATGGGCACTTTAAGACTTTGAATGGGTGTGAACTGGCTCCTCCCTCTGCCCCTCCTCCAGACTCCACTTATAGAACTGTGCCCAGGGAGACGGACATTGCGAGGAAAGAATTTATTGTTTAAACACGGTGAGCGTCATACCAGCTCACACCTCAAACATGCCGCAGAACGTGGCATTCAATAGAACACCAGCCGACTGCATGAAAAATATACAGCAATATGCTGACCGAAAATGTAACACAACCTGTGTGTAAACACAACCAATAATAGCATACCGCATGCCATGGCATGAATAACGTCAGCAACAGACTGACTGAAAAGAAACACAACATGAGTGTATCCATAACCAATAACTGCAGATACAGTACGCACTGGGACGGGCGCCCAGCATCCTCTACGGACTAAGAGAAAAGGATTTACCGGTAGGTATTAAAATCCTATTTTCTCATACGTATGTTGGGGACTCCAAAAGGACCATGGGGTCTATACCAAAGCTCTAGAATGGGCGGGAGAGTGCGCATGACTCTGCAGCACCGATTGCCCAAACAAGATGTCCTCATCAGCCAGGGTATCAAACTTGTAGAATATTTGCAGAATTGTTTGAACCCGACTAAGTAGCTGCTCTGCAAGGCTACAAAATCGAGACCCCTCGGGCAGCCGCCCGGGATGAGACCACCTTCCTGGTAGAATGGGCCTTCACCGATTTCGGTAACGACAATCCAGCCGTAAAACGAGCAAGCTTAATCATATTACAGATCCAGCGTGCAATAGTCTGCTTGGAAGCAGGAACCCCAATCTTGTTGGGAGCATATAGGATAAACAGATCCTCCGTTTTCCTGATCTGAGCCAATCTGGCAACACAAAATTTCAAAATTCAGACCACATCGAGATACTTCGATGTCGCCCAGGCTTCAGTAGCCACCGGCACCACAACAGGTTGGTTCAAGTGAAACCGATGAAACCACATTTGGCAGAAACTGCTGCAGAGTTCTCAACTCCGCTCTATCTTCATGGAAGAATTAACAGGGCTCTTGTGAGACCAAGCCGCAAACTCAGACACCCGCCTTGCGGATGCCAAGGTCAACCGCATGACCACTTTCCAAGTGCGGAATTTCAACTCAACCCTACTGAAAAGTTCAACCAAAGAAATTGCAGGAACTGCAACACCACGTAAAGATCCCATGGTGCCACAGAGGCACAAAGGGAGGATTGATGTGTAAGACTCCTTTAACAAAAGTTTGAAACTCTGGAAAGGAGGCCAATTGTTTTTGGAAGAAAACCAATAAGGCTGAAATCTGAACCTTAATCGAGCCCAACCTAAGATCGCATCCACACAATCTTGTAACAAAAGAATTGAGAAAACGATCCAACTGGAATTCTTCCGTAGGAACCTTCTTGGATTCACACCAAGACACATAATTTCCTCCAAATATGGTGGTAATGTTTTGACGTTACTTCTTTTCTGCCTGAAGAAGAGTAGGGATGACTTCACTGGGAATACCCTTTCAGGCTGGGATCCGATGTTCAATATCCAAGTCGTCAATGGAAACCGCGGTAAGTCTTGGAACACACACGGCCCCTGCTATAACAGATCCTCTCACAGAGGAAGAGGTCAGGGATCTCCTATGAGTAATTGCTGAAGATCCGGACACCAGCCCTCCTTGACCAGTCTGGAACAATGAGGTTCACCTGAACCTATGTTCTTCTTATAATCTTTAACATCATTGGAAAGAGTTGAAGTGGAGGGAACACATAGACCGACCGAAACACCCACGGTGTCACTAGGGCGTCCACCGCTATCGCTTGAGGGACCCTTGACCTGGAACAATATTTCTGACGTTTCTTGTCGAGGCGAGACGCCATCCTGTCTATTTGTGGAATTCTCCAAAGACTTGTCACTTCTGTGAAAACCGCTTGACGAAGGCTCAACCCTCCTGGACGGAGAACGTGTCCATCGAGGAAGTCTGCTTCCCAGTTGTCCACTCTTGGAACGAACATCGCTGATAGAGCGCGTAAATGTTTTCGTCGCCCAGTGGGAAATCTTTCTAGCTTGTGCCATTTCTTCGGTTTTTGTCTGTGGAAAACCGTTATAACGGCCCTTAACTTTAGACCGTTAAAGAGGCGACAAGTATCCTAACATGACACTTGTCCTCGGTGAGAATTGCGCCGCTACCACAGGAGCGAGAGACTGGTCTTGAAACCATGATTATCCCAGGTGGGAACCGGACCACTTGTCTAACAGGTCCCGCTAAACACTCAGGCCTGCAACCTGCTCACTGAATGGTCTCGTAGGCCGCAACCATCTTTTTCAGCAACTGAATGTATTGACGGATTGACACCGTTGCAGGTCTGCCAGACTCTGAATTCTCAGAGCTTCCCTTTTTTTTTTTGGAAGCAAATAAACTCTCAGTACTGCATCTAATAATATTGCCCAAGCCGATCACCACGTCGTTGGGACCAACAGGGATTCTGGCAAGTCCTGTTGTTGAAGAACTGTCAAGGAGAAAACAACGTTTTGTACCATTTGGCTTCTTGATCTCTCCGTAATTCGGTGAGCGATCCAGTACAGAATAATTATGACTCCTTACTATCGAAAGAAAAACATCATAACCCAATCACCCTGGTGAAATGGTAACAACAATCCTCAGGGAAGCCTAATGCGGAAGAAACCGTAATTAGACCTCCTTCATCCTCTTTCAGAGTGGAGAACCCTGCAATGAGAGATTTCCTCATGGAGTTTAAGCAGGAATATTGGGATTTGTCTGACCGAGCCGTCCAGCCTCGGGAGCACGAAAAAGCTTGAATAAGAGCTTCTTCTCTTTTTTTTTGTGTGACCGGAACAGCAGGACAATGACCTGATCCTGACACAACTCTTGTATTGCGTCACATACTACCTCCCTGTCATGAGGAGGATCGGTAAGGTCGATTTGAAAAAATCGGTGAGGGGAACGCCTGGAAACTCCCGTATGTCCCCCTAGGGATTCTATCCTTAACTCACTGGTCCATGTCCTTTCGAGGACTGACTGAAGAGTTTTAGACGTGTTCCCAACGGTGTGGGCCCCCGCAAGATAGACCCAGCGTCATGCGGTGGATGTGGCAGAAAACAACGGATGATTTCTGCTCCTGTGAACCTGAAAAGGCAGCTGACCTCTTACCTTTTTTACCTTCCTTTACCTGCAAAGAAAGGAGAATCTTTATCTACTCGGTCGAAATGACTGCATCCTACAACAATGCGTCACCAACCGTTGTGAGGGAACATAGGGCAAGAAGGTAGACTTACCCGTGGCACCTGCCGAGAGCATATTAACAAGGCCATCACCAAACCAGGCTTCACCTTCATGGGGAAGAGACTCCACTTCTTTTCGGAGTCAGCATTTGTATCCCTTTGGTGAATCCACAACGTCCTCCTAGCCGAGACCGCCATGGAAGTGGCCCGCGCACCCAAGAGTCCCATCCCTTGTAGTCGCACGGCAGTATGCTGCAATGTACTACATATGACCCAACTTAAGGAGTATCACATCTCTCCCCAGGGTAATTATATCTGATAACAAAGTAACCGACCATTTCTGAATACAAGCACTCCCCCCTGCACATGCAATGCAAGTATAATCAAAGCATATAATTAAAATATCACTTCGCTTCCTGTAAACGATCCTTTGTGACAGGGCCCCCGTGCAGAACAGGGGTTGACTCTCACTTTATTCTTTCCACGGCGGGAAAAGAATAAACACTCGGACTTCTCGTGATGATTTGAAACCATCTTGTCACGGCTGACCTAGAGTTATTCAACCGAGCGACCAGCACATGAGAAGGAAAAGTTTACTTCAGCATTCATTATAATTTTTTTTTTGTATAAATATACACATTTAAATACACATATACACACATATATCTATATATACATATCTCATATATATATATATATTTTTTTTTTTTTGTCAGGAACAGCAGGGTCCCTAGTGATATTAATACGTTCTTAATGTTTATGAAACATGTACTGAATGCCGATGTTGTGGATCTAATCAGGAAACATTATGGTCGACATAAGACATAGTATTCGTGTCGACAACAGGGAGTAGTAACTGGGCAAAATAAAATTTTTGCGACCCCAAGGGGTCTGAGGGAAATATATATATTATTACTATTACGCCCCCACAAATATTACGTCTGTGCTCGAGCCACAGATCAATGCAACCGTACCATACATTATATATATATATATATATATATATATATATATACACACAGGTATAGCTTTTTGAAATGCATCACATTATCATGTTAATTTATACCCAGTCAGATTAGTTGGTGCTGACAGGGTCACCCACACACGCCTGTGTCTCCCATATAGTTTTTTCTTTTGGAAAAGCATACAACTACTGACATGTTGACACTTAATTTCATGAATCAAGTACCATCAGGAGTCGGCAGTGCCGACAGAGGGATTCCCATAGCCGTTTGTGGCAGAGCACTCAGACATGTCGACACACGGGTACTAAACACCCACCGACATTACACTGACTATAAGGGGTAGATCCCAGTATCTGACAGGGAAAACACAGAAAACGTTTACAAGCTCATTTACCACACGCTCATTATATATAGTGCTTTATTTTTTTTACCTATATTGCACTAAACAACTGTGCCCCCCCCCCCCCTCCCCCCCGTTTTACACTGTGAGCTGTTCATCAGTGTTTTGGCAGGGCCAGCATCTCTGTGAGGAGAAAATGGCGCTGGATAGAGCAGTGAGGGCTAAGCCACTCCCCCTTATCGGCGCTCTTCAGTCCCGCTACTTTTTCAAATTTTTATACTGGCGGGGGTCTGTATACAGTGCCTATGCACTGTATACCTCTTTGCCAGGCTTATACATGAGGTATATTGCTGCCCAGGGCGCCCCCCCCCCCCCCCCCCCCTGCGCTCTGCACTTTTGTAGTGCCGCTTGTGTGTGGGAGCAATGGCGCGCTGCGCGGTACCTCAGAGACACTGAAGTCTTCTGCCGTCTGTAGTAAAGTCTTCTGTACTTCGGTTACTCACCCGGTTTCTTCTGGCTCTGTGAGGGGGACGACGGCGCGGCTCCGGGAACGAGCAGTTAGGCTATACCAAGTGATGAGACCCTCTGGAGCTAATGGTGTCCAGTAACCTAAGAAGCAGAGCCTTTAACTCACAGAAGTAGGTCTGCTTCTCTCCCCTCAGTCCCACGAAGAAGGGAGCCTGTTGCCAGCAGTGCTCCCTGAAAATAATAAACCTAAATAAAGTCTTTTTCAGAGAAACTCAGGACACTCCACTGGTGTGTGTCCAGTCTCTCTGGGCACAGAATCTAACTGGTGTCTGGAGGAGGGGCATAGAGGGAGGAGCCAGTTCACACCCATTCAAAGTCTAAAAGTGCCCATGTCTCCTGCGGATCCCGTCTATACCCCATGGTACTTTTTGAGTCCCCAGCATCCTCTAGGACGTATGAGAAAAATGATTTACATTTAAATTTGATAAGCAGGGGGGAAAAAACACTGAAAAATTGCATTGTGCTAATGAATGCAGTCTAGACAAAGATGTGCTATGAAATAACTTTACAGCCAGCCCCTCCCATACTGACAACAGCACACAGCTATTGTTAAGCTGGGTATACACACACTATACAACATACTGGCCAATCTTCGTATAGCATGTACCCCCAAATTCGTCACATCTTCCCATCTGGTGTGCTGCACATCAGACGGGACGATGCGACAGATGACGCAATGCAGCTATATTAAGCATATAACAATATATTGCGTTATTGCATGGTAGATCGTGCAGTGTGCATGAGGATGTGATGTATAGAAGTATCACGGGATCACTGAGGTGTGTAACCAGCTTTAGTCTCACAGACCAGGACACACAACATTAACAAACATTAGAACATTTAGTTTATTAACCACTTCACAACTGGATGTTTTTCCACTTTAGAAAATATGCCAATTTCACCTTCATACTACGAGACTGCTTCAGAGATCTTCAAAATGAATAATAGAAAACAATGGAGAGAAGGCACCTTCCTCTAGTGAAGTAATGAACAATACACATCCAGTGTAACAAGTGTCCTAACAAAGTGCTAACATACCTGAATATCCCTTTAAAAGAGGACACATGAATTACATAGGTCCGCTGGCTGATTAAAATCAGGTGAAATGCAGATTAATACCCTTTCACATCTCCAATGCCGGATCCCACCTGGGAATTGGAAATGGGTCCTTCCCACGTGGGATCCGGCATTGGAGACTACCTTCTGGCTTCCGAACCCGGCAAATTGCTGAGTCGGTTGCCATATCGGTGGGGAGCGGGGGTTGCACTGAGAGATGAGCTCATCTCCGTGCCGCCTCTCCCTATACTGTGAATGGGTACCCCGACCCAGCAACCCATTCACACTGCGCCTGACCCAGTATTCAACCCAGGAATAACCCTTCTTATTACCTGGGTTGAATTACCGGGGCAGGCGACTCGGGAATTCGGACATGGCCCTTTCACACCGCACACTAACCCGTGTCGACCTGGTAATATGCCTGGTTATTTGTGCGATGTGAAAGGGGTGTATGTCACCCAGCCACATGATCGGCATGATTCCCTCTGAAGGTATATTCTGGTAACTAGACCACACCAGAGATTAAATTCACTGGAGTTTATAAATTCAGCTAATGCTTTAATCAGGTTCCAATCCATAATTCCACTTGAATTGAATCCCTGCTATGTGTGCACTTTGTTGGAACCCGTTTAAAATGGATATGTACTATTATTACACTAGAGGGCGCCTTCTCTCCATTGTTTATAAAGCACTACACAATTAAAGAAACAGCAGCCATCTAACAGCAGGGGAGTGTTTTGGGGGCCCTTAAACACTGCAGTTTAATAAGGAATTACTTTAACCAAAGTGTTCACTGCTATTCATTATTCTATCTACTTTATAGCCATGATGTTTGTTATTTAGTCTGCTTGCATCCTAGATACTTTTTACAGAATTAGAAAATATTAACTTCAAAATATAAATCAGCTAGGTTTTTTTTGGAGGGGAAGGGCAAACATATGATTGAAAAAAAGGAGATTTATGGTAAGACTTAAGGTCCATACACACGGAGCGATATTGCTGAGCGATTTTGACTACATAGTCAAAATCGCTCAGAAAGTTAGTGCATATCGCTGTGTGTGTACACAGCCAGCGATGCGCGTCCCCGCCAGGTCGCTATCGCTGCTAAAAATAGACTGTGCAGGCAAGACAATTTTGGCTAGATCGCTGGAAAAGAAAAAGCATCCCCTTGCTTAAATGAGTTAGCCAAAATCGCCCATAGCCAAAATCGCTGGTAAAGTTAGTCAAAATCGCTGAAAAAGTTAGTCAAAATCTCCAACTGCCAGTTCAAGGGAAAACGCTCAGTCAAAATCTCTCATAGTTAAAATCTCTCCGTGTGTATGCGGCTTTACCATTGTTTAATCTTTCTGCGAGGTACACTGGTTTCCACAGGGAATAACATCGGGTTGTAGAGTTGGATCTTGATCCGAGGCACCAACAGGCTAAAGCTTTAACTGTTCCCAGGATGCACTGCACTGCCTCCTCTATAGCCCCGCCTCCAGGCACTGGAGCTCAGTTTTGTTAACCAGTCCAATGCATTAGCAGGTAAGAGAGACGGTAGATGTTAGTCACATAGACCCACATACTCACGACAGGAGAAGGGACTAGCGGCTAATGCCATACAAACCTAAAGAAGCTAAGTGCGTCAGGGTGGGCGCCCTGTGGAAACCAGTGTACCTCGCAGAAAGAGATTTAACAATGGTAAGTCTTGCCATAAATCTCCTTTTCTGCAGCGGGGTACACTGGTATTCCACAGGGATAACATCGGGGATGTCCTAAAGCAGTTCCTCATGGGAGGGGACGCACTAACGGGCACAAGAACCCGGCGTTCAAAGGAAGCATCCTGGGAGGCGGAAGTATCAAAGGCATAGAACCTGATGAACGTGTTCACTGAGGACCACGTAGCCACCTTGCACAATTGTTCTTGGGCGGCCCGCCATGGCGCGTCCGCTGAAGGTCCAACAGACCGAGTAGAATGGGCCTTGATAGCAGCAGGAGCTGGGAGTCCAGCCTGCGCATAAGCTTGTGCAATCACAATTCTAATCCATCTGGCCAAGGTCTGCTTATTCGCAGGCCAGCCACGGTTGTGATAACCAACAAAAAGAGAATCCGATCTCCTGATAGAGGCAGTCCTTTCTATATATATACGGAGAGCCCATACCACATCCAAAGACCGCTCTTTGGAGGACAAACCAGGAGAGATAAAGGCCGGAAGCACAATCTTTTGGTTAAGGTGGAAAGAGGACACCACCTTAGGTAGATAACCAGGGCAAGTTCTGAGAACTGCCCGGTCACGGTGAAAAATCAGAAAGGGTGGACGACAGGACAAAGCGCCTAAGTCTGACACCCTCCTAGCAGAGGCAATAGCAGACAGAAAAAATAAGAATTTACTTACCGATAATTCTATTTCTCATAGTCCGTAGTGGATGCTGGGACTCCGTCAGGACCATGGGGAATAGCGGGCTCCGCAGGAGACAGGGCACATCTAAAAAAGCTTTTAGGTCACATGGTGCGTACTGGCTCCTCCCCCTATGACCCTCCTCCAAGCCTCAGTTAGGTACTGTGCCCGGACGAGCGTACACAATAAGGAAGGATCTTGAATCCCGGGTAAGACTCATACCAGCCACACCAATCACACCGTACAACTTGTGATCTGAACCCAGTTAACAGTATGATAACACAAACGAAGTAGCCTCTGAACAGATGGCTCACAACAACAGTAATAACCCGATTTTTGTAACAATAACTATGTACAAGCATTGCAGACAATCCGCACTTGGGATGGGCGCCCAGCATCCACTACGGACTATGAGAAATAGAATTATCGGTAAGTAAATTCTTATTTTCTCTAACGTCCTAGTGGATGCTGGGACTCCGTCAGGACCATGGGGATTATACCAAAGCTCCCAAACGGGCGGGAGAGTGCGGATGACTCTGCAGCACCGAATGAGAGAACTCCAGGTCCTCTTTAGCCAGAGTATCAAATTTGTAAAATTTTACAAACGTGTTCTCCCCTGACCACGTAGCTGCTCGGCAAAGTTGTAATGCCGAGACTCCTCGGGCAGCCGCCCAGGATGAGCCCACTTTCCTTGTGGAATGGGCCTTTACAGATTTAGGCTGTGGCAGGCCTGCCACAGAATGTGCAAGTTGGATTGTACTACATATCCAACGTGCAATCGTCTGTTTAGACGCAGGAGCACCCAACTTGTTGGGTGCATACAATGTAAACAACGAGTCAGATTTTCTGACTCCAGCTGTCCTTGAAATATATATTTTTAATGCTCTGACAACGTCCAGTAACTTGGAGTCCTCCAAGTCGCTAGTAGCCGCAGGCACCACAATAGGCTGGTTCAAGTGAAATGCCGAAACCACCTTAGGGAGAAATTGAGGACGTGTCCTCAATTCTGCCCTGTCCGAATGGAATATCAGATATGGGCTTTTGTATGACAAAGCTGCCAACTCCGAAACTCTCCTGGCTGAAGCCAGGGCCAACAGCATGGTTACCTTCCATGTAAGGTATTTTAAATCTACCGATTTTAAAGGCTCAAACCAATGAGATTTGAGAAAATTTAGAACCACGTTCAAATCCCACGGTGCCACTGGAGGCACTATTGGGGGTTGTATATGTAGTACACCTTTGACAAAAGTTTGTACTTCAGGCACTGACGCCAATTCCTTCTGGAAGAAAATTGATAAGGCCGAAATTTGAACTTTAATGGACCCCAATTTGAGGCCCATAGACAATCCTGCTTGCAGGAAATGTAAGAATCGACCCAATTGAAATTCTTCCGTTGGAGCCTTCTTGGCCTCACACCACGCAACATATTTTCTCCAAATGCGGTGATAATGTTGTGCGGTCACTTCTTTCCTGGCTTTAATTAAAGTAGGAATAACTTCCTCAGGAATGCCCTTCTCTTTTAGAATCCGGCGTTCAACCGCCATGCCGTCAAACGCAGCCGCGGTAAGACTTGGAACATACAAGGTCCCTGCTGAAGCAGATCCCTTCTTAGAGGTAGAGGCCACGGATCCTCCGTGAGCATCTCTTGAAGTTCCGGATACCAAGTTCTTCTTGGCCAGTCCGGAGCTACCAGTATTGTTCTTACTCCTCTTTTCCGTATAATTCTCAGTACCTTTGGTATGAGAGGCAGAGGAGGGAACACATACACTGACTGGTACACCCACGGTGTTACCAGAGCGTCCACAGCTATTGCCTGAGGGTCTCTTGACCTGGCGCAATACCTGTCCAATTTTTTGTTGAGGCGAGACGCCATCATGTCCACCTTTGGTTTTTCCCAACGGTTCACAATCATGTGGAAAACTTCTGGATGAAGTCCCCACTCTCCCGGGTGAAGGTCGTGTCTGCTGAGGAAATCTGCTTCCCAGTTGTCCACTCCCGGGATGAACACTGCTGACAGTGCTACGACATGATTCTCCGCCCAGCGCAGAATCCTTGCAGCTTCTGCCATTGCACTCCTGCTTCTCGTGCCGCCTTGTCGGCCCACGTGGGCGACTGCCGTGATGTTGTCGGACTGGATCAACACCGGCTGACCCTGAAGCAGCGATTTTGCCAGGCTTAGAGCATTGTAGATCGCTCTTAGCTCCAGTATATTTATGTGAAGAGACGTCTCCAGGTTTGACCACACGCCCTGGAAGTTTCTTCCCTTTGTGACTGCTCCCCAACCTCGTAGGCTGGCATCCGTAGTCACCAGGACCCAGTCCTGTATGCCGAATCTGCGGCCCACTAACAGATGGGCAGTCTGCAACCACCACAGGAGAGACAACCTTGTTCTCGGTGACAGTGTTATCCGCTGATGCATGTGCAGATGCGATCCGGACCATTTGTCCAGCAGATCCCACTGAAATGTTCGTGCATGGAATCTGCCGAATGGAATCGCTTCGTACGAAGCCACCATCTTTCCCAGGACTCTTGTGCATTGATGTACTGACACAGTTCCTGGTTTTAGGAGGTTCTTGACAAGTTCGGATAACTCCCTTGCTTTCTCTTCCGGGAGAAATACCTTTTTCTGAACCGTGTCCAGAATCATGCCCAGGAACAGCAGATGTGTTGTCGGGGTCAATTGAGATTTTGGAAGATTTAGAATCCACCCGTGTTGCTGAAGCACTACTTGTGTTAGCGCTACACCGACTTCCAGCTGTTCTCTGGACTTTGCCCTTATCAGGAGATCGTCCAAGTAAGGGATAATTAATACGCCTTTTCTTCGTAGAAGAACCATCATTTCGGTCATTACCTTGGTAAAGACCCGAGGGGCCGTGGACAACCCAAACGGCAGCGTTTGAAACTGATAATGACAGTCTTGTATCACGAACCTGAGATACCCTTGGTGTGAGGGGTAAATCGGGACATGTAGATAAGCATCTTTTATGTCCAAGGACACCATGAAGTCTCCTTCTTCCAGATTCGCTATCACTGCTCTGAGTGACTCCATCTTGAACTTGAATTTCTTTATGTACAGGTTCAAGGATTTCAGATTTAGAATAGGCCTTACCGAACCGTCCGGTTTCGGTACCACAAATAGTGTGGAATAATACCCCTTTCCCTGTTGTAGGAGGGGTACCTTGACTATCACCTGCTGAGAATACAGCTTGTGAATGGCTTCCAAAACCGACGTCCTTTCTGAGGGAGACGTTGGTAAAGCAGACTTTAGGAACCGGCGAGGGGGAGACCTTTCGAACTCCAGCATGTAACCCTGAGATACTATCTGCAGGACCCACGGGTCCACTTGTGAGTGAACCCATTGATTGCTGAAAATCTTGAGTCGACCCCCCACCGTTCCTGAGTCCGCTTGTAAAGCCCCAGCGTCATGCTGATGGCTTTGTAGAAGCCGGGGCGGGCTTCTGTTCCTGGGCAGGGGCTGCTTGCTGCCCTTTCTTACCCTTTCCTCTGCCTCGCGGCAGATAAGACTGTCCTTTTGGTCGCTTTTTATAGGAGCGAAAGGACTGCGGCTGAAAAGACGGTGTCTTTTTCTGTTGGGAGGGGGTCTGAGGTAAAAAAGTGGATTTGCCGGCAGTTGCCGTGGCCACCAGGTCCGAAAGACCGACCCCAAACAATTCCTCTCCTTTATATGGCAATACTTCCATATGCCTCTTGGAATCCGCATCACCTGACCACTGTCGCGTCCATAAACTTCTTCTGGCAGATATGGACATCGCGCTTACTCTTGATGCTAGAGTACAAACATCCCTCTGAGCATCTCGCATATAAAGGAAAGCATCCTTTAATTGCTCTAGAGTCAATAAAATACTGTCCCTATCCAGGGTATCAATATTTTCAGTCAGAGAATCCAACCACACTACCCCAGCACTGCACATCCAGGCTGAGGCTATTGCCGGTCGCAGTATAACACCAGTATGTGTGTATATACTCTTCAGTGTAGTTTCCAGCCTCCTATCTGCTGGATCCTTGAGGGCGGCCGTATCAGGAGACGGCAACGCCACTTGCTTTGATAAACGTGTGAGCGCCTTATCCACCCTAGGGGGTGTTTCCCAGCGCGCCCTAACCTCTGGTGGGAAAGGGTATAATGCCAATAACTTCTTGGAAATTAGCAGTTTTCTATCGGGGTTAACCCACGCTTCATCACACACGTCATTCAATTCCTCTGATTCTGGAAAAAATACAGGTAGTTTTTTCACCCCCCACATAATACCCCTTTTTGAGGTACCAGCAGTATCAGAGATCTGCAAAGCCTCCTTCATTGCCGTGATCATATAACGTGTGGCCCTATTGGAAAATACGTTTGTTTCTTCACCGTCGACACTAGATTCATCTGTGTCGGTACCCGTGTCGACTGACTGAGGTAAAGGACGTTTTACAGCCCCTGACGGTGTCTGAGACGCCTGAACCGGTACTAACTGGTTTGCCGGGCGTCTTATTTCGTCAACTGACTTTTGTAATGTGCTGACATTATCACGTAATTCCATAACTAAAGCCATCCATTCCGGTGTCGACTCCCTAGGGGGTGACATTACCATCATCGGCAATTGCTCTGCCTCCACACCAACATCGTCCTCATACATGTCGACACACACGTACCGACAAACAGCAGCCACACAGGGAATGCTCTAATCGAAAACAGGACCCCCTAGCCCTTTGGGGAGACAGAGGGAGAGTTTGCCAGCACACACCAAAAGCGCTATAAATGTATATAAACAACCCTAGAAGGTGTTGTTTACTATATATGCGCTCTTAATATATAAATATCGCCAATTTATGCCCCCCTTCTCTTTGTTACCCTGTTTCTGTAGTGCAGTGCAGGGGAGAGACCTGGGAGCCTTCCTCACCAGCGGAGCTGAGCAGGAAAATGGCGCTGAGTGCTGAGGAGAATAAGCTCCGCCCCTTTTTCGGCGGGCTTTTCCCCGGTTTTTAAGAAACTGGCCTGGGTTAAAATACATACATATAGCCTTAATGGCTATATGTGATGTATTTATTTTGCCACTAAAGGTAATTATATTACTGCCCAGGGCGCCCCCAGCAGCGCCCTGCACCCTCCGTGACTGAGTCAGTGAGCCGTGTGACAACAATGGCGCACAGCTGCCGTGCTGTGCGCTACCTTCAAGAAGACTGAGGAGTCTTCTGCCGCCTGCTTTCCGGACCTCCGTTCTGCCGTCTCTTCAGCGTCTGTAAGGGGGATCGGCGGCGCGGCTCCGGGACGAACCCCAGGCTGACCTGTGTTCCGACTCCCTCTGGAGCTAAGTGTCCAGTAGCCTAAGACTCCAATCCATCCTGCACGCAGGTGAGTTGGAAATCTCTCCCCTAAGTCCCTCGATGCAGTGATCCTGTTGCCAGCAGGAATCACTGAGATTGAAACCTAAAAAAAAACTTTTCTAAACAGCTCTTTAGGAGAGCCACCTAGATTGCACCCTCTCGGACGGGCACAAAAACCTAACTGAGGCTTGGAGGAGGGTCATAGGGGGAGGAGCCAGTACGCACCATGTGACCTAAAAGCTTTTTTAGATGTGCCCTGTCTCCTGCGGAGTCCGCTATTCCCCATGGTCCTGACGGAGTCCCAGCATCCACTAGGACGTTAGAGAAATGACCTTAAGCGTAAGGCATTTAAGGTCCACAGACACAAGAGGTTCAAACGGAGACTCTTGAAGGGCACTAAGAACAGACAGACAGATCCCATGGAGCCACAGGAGGGACATAGGGAGGCTGAATCCTTAGTATGCCCTGAGTGAATGTATGAACGTCAGGAATAGATACAATTTTTGGCTGAAACCACACCGACAAGGCAGAAATGTGAACCTTGAGGGAGGCCAGGCGAAGTCCTAAATCCAGGCCTTGTTGCAAAAAAGCCAGAAGTCTGGAAGAACTAAACTTTCTTAGCAGAACACCAGGTGAAGTAAGAATTCCAGGCCCTATAATAAATCCGTGCAGAATAACCAGCTCAGAAAAACCTTTGGCCCTCAGGAGTGAAGCTTCAAGAGCCACGCCGTCAAAGCCAGTCCTGCCAGGTCCTGGTAAACAAAAGGCCCTGAACGAGGTGGTCTGGGCGTTGAGGAAGTAGAAGAGGACGCTCAATCGAGAGACCCTGCAGGTCTGAGAACCAATGCCGTCTGGGCCACGCTGGAGCGACCAGAAGCAGAATTCCTTCTTGCTTGAATTTCCGTAGTACCCTCAGCAGGAGTGACATTGGAGGGAACACGTATGGCAGCCGAATGTTCCATGGAATTGCTAGTGCGTCCACGAATGCTGCTTGAGGATCCCTTGTCCTTGCTCCGGAGACCGGAACCTTGTGATTGTGTCGAGGTGCCATCAGGTCTACATCTGGTAGACCCCACTTGTCCACAATGCGTTGGAAGACCTCCGGATGAAGACTCCACTCCCCGGCGTGTACGTCCTGACAATTGAGGAAGTCCGCTTCCCAGTTGAGGACCCCCGGAATGAACACTGCCAATATTGCTGGCAGATGGCGGTCCGCCCATCAAACAATTTTTTACACTTCCATAATTGCCATGCGGCTTCGAGTGCCGCCTCGAAGATTTATGTATGCCACCGTGGTGGCGTTGTCCGATTGTACTTGAACAGGCCTGTTCTGTACGGAAGGCAGGACCAGTGTCAACGAATTGAACACTGCCCGCAATTCCGGGATGTTTATTGGGAGGAGAGATTCCTCCCTGGTCCACCGACCCTGGAGAGAGTGTTGCTCCAACACCGCGCCCCAACCCCGCAGACTGGCATCCGTCGTTAGGATGACCCAGTTGGAGATCCAGAAGGGACGACACCTGCTCAGTTGTTGGTCCTGTAGCCACCAACTCAGTGACAGACAAACCTCCGGAGTCAAGGAGATCATTTGAGACCTGATCCGGTGAGGCAGGGCGTCCCACTTGGAAAGGATTAACCTCTGCAGAGGGCGGGAATGAAAATGAGCGTACTCTACCATGTCGAAAGCCAACACCATGAGGCCTAGTACTTGCATTGCCGAGTGTATTGACACTCTTTGGCGAGAGAGGAAGCATCTGATTCTGTACTGAAGTTTCAGGACCTTCTCTGGACACAAGAACAAATGTTGGTTGTGTGTGTCCAGTAATGCCCCAAGGTGCACCATGCTCTGAGCAGGGACCAGTGAGGATTTCTTCCAGTTGATGAGCCACCCGTTGGCTTGTAGAAAGTTTACAATCAGTTGCAGATGACTGAGGAGGACATTGTGGGAGTTTGCCAGGATCAGCAAGTCGTCCAGATACGGCAGGATCCTGATACCCTGACGGCGGAGAAGGGCCGTCATGACCTTGGTGAAGATCCGAGGAGCCGTGGTCAGTCCGAAAGGCAAGGCTTGGAACTGATAATGAAGGTTGCCAATAGTAAACCGTAGATATTGCTGATGCGACATGGCAATAGGTATGTGTAGGTAAGAATCCTGTATATCCAGGGATACCATATAGTCCTTGGGTTCCATAGCCAGTACAATAGAGCGCAGAGTTTCCATATGGAATTTGGACACCCATACAAATTTGTTCAAAGATTTGAGGTTGAGTATAGGCCGAGAGGATCCATTCAGCTTCGGAACTAGAAACAGCGTCGAATAGTATCCCCTGCCTCTCTGAGACAGAGGCACCGGCACTATCACTCCTGTATCCAGGAGGGATTGGACAACCAAATGTAGAGTTTGTGCTTTTAACAGAGCCAAAGGGATAACCGTTGAGCAAAACTGGCGAGGGGGACGTCTCTTGAAAGAGATCGCTTACCGCGTGAGAGACCACTTCCTGCACCCAGGCATCCAAAGTAGTCTTTAACCATACCTGGGCGAACTGCAGAAGCCGGCCTCCCACCCTGGGATCCCCCAGGGGGAGGCCCGCCCCGACATGCAGCAGCCTTATCCGGTTTGGAAGCAGGCTGACGGGCGGCCCAAGAACGTTTAGGTTTGGGCTTAGAGGACTTGGAAGTGCGAGTCTGTCTCGGGTACGCCTAACCCTTTGCTTTACCTGGAGGTCGAAAGGAACAAAAAGTAGTACTCTTAGCCTTCGAACCGAAGGATTAGTACTTGGGAGAAACCCAGTCTTGGCAGACGCCAAGTCGGTAACAAACTTGTATAGATCATCTCCAAATAGTATATCTCCCTTAAAAGGGAGTACCTCCAAGGTCTTCTTAGAGTCCAGGTCCACCGACCAGGACCGTAACCACATAATACGGCGAGCCAGGATAGACGTAGTAGATGCCTTAGCCGCAACGCCTGCATCAGAGGCCGCCTTCTGGCTGTGGTAATATAGGACAGATATTGTCCGGCAGTGTCAGAAAAATTCAGAGGTAGCTCTTCCTCAATTGCTTGAACCCATGCTTCAATGCCTTTTGCAGCCCAAGAGGCTGCCATAGTGCACAGCACCTGTAAGAGTGTAAATAGACTTCAAGTAACCCTCCACACGCTTATCCGTCGGTTCCTTCAAAGAGGTGACGGTGGTGACAGCAGAGTAGATCACACCACAAGATAGGCTACATGCGAGTCCACTGGTGGCGGTGTTTCCCAATTGTTACTCAACTCTGCAGAGATAGGATAACAAGCTAGCATCTTTTTAGACAGGAAAAATGTATTTCCTGGAGAAGACCAGGATTCCTGACGTATGTCAATTAAATTGTCAGAATGTGCTAAGACTAATTTAGTAAACGTCTGAGGTTTGAACTCATCAGGTGGATCAATCTCATCATCAATCTGAAGAATCAGCTTGATAGCCTCCACTAGGTCAGGAACATCAACCTGTGTTGTAGAATCTTCATCAGAAGCAGCAGTATCAGCATCTGATGGATCAGTATAGTCCCCCATGCGAATCGGAATAAACATCTGAAATATTAGTGGATTGTGAGGAAGAAATGGCCTGCTCAGATGACCCTTTGGTCCCAGTAGGGCGAGGGTTAGGTTCTTGTTTAACCAAGGACTGATTTAATTGCTGTAACTGGGTTGACAGAGTATCCGCCCATGGTGGATTAACTACAGGGACAATATGTGGCTGTAATGGCACAGGAGGTCCCACAGGGGGCGCAAGTCTTGTTACAAGCGTAGTCCGCATATTTGAAAATGCAGCCCAAGGTGGATCTGCCACAGGTGCTGCGGGCTGATTAGGGGGTGCAGAACACCCAGTACGTGAACCCTCAGCAGAAATCATTTCCTCAGGTAAATCCGTGGCGCCAGCACTGCATGACCGCAATTGCAGAGCACAAACAGAGGATTTAAATGGTATGAGGTGACTGAAACACACAGTGAAAAGTACAAAACAGTATATCCTGTGGAACACTATATGGTATATGAGACCCTGACGCACTTAGACCCCCAGGGCACAGAATATGGTGATAGCAATCTGTGTGATACACAGAATAGAATCCACACAGCAGCTATAGGCACACACAGTCACAGATACAATGCAGAAATTATTACATATAAAAAATAAAACTGCACTGGACTAGTAATACTACATATAGAAATGTATGTATACAGATATAACAATGCACAGTAAACACTGGATGTATATCACAGAATACTTGTACTAAATATTCATATAGCAGTACACTTGTTCTTAACTAACGCTGTCTAAACAACATGTAGAATACTTAAGTGTCCTGTAAATGCACAGCGCTGATGAGACAGGCGGTTTTATAAAGAAGACAGTGCCCAGCAGTCCCAGGATCAGCGCAGCTCTGTGAAATGGCGCCCAAACAGGGAGTGAGGGAGAGGGAGAGAGAGAGAGAGAGAGAGAGATGCAGCTCCAGGGCGGGAACACCTGCTGCAGATGGCGCCTGGGGGAGGGGCTACAGGCCAGCGCCTTATCCCCTCTGCTGGACTTCACTACCGGGTACTGTGGAGCCTATAATAAACGGATTTTAGTAAATCCGACCTGTGCTCCCTGCCCTGGTGGATATAGTGGAGTCCCTTCACGGCCACAGTGTCCACGCCAGCGGCGCGGTCCGTCTCCTGGGACCGCGACCGGATCGCGATTTCGGCGGATCCCACCTGGGGGAGCCTCTTACCTGATGTGCGGCCATGCGATCCAGGAGAGCAGCAGCGGTGATGTGTGCCTGATGACCGGAGCGCCTCCACTGCAAGTACCTGGCAACCAGGGCGCGGGAGTATGCAGCGCCGCTGGGGGAGGTGATGGAGCCGCAGCACAGAATGTCAGCATGACATACACAGCATCTAGTGCCTGTGCTGCGGCCCTTGAAGTTTTCTTTCTTCTTAAAAAGCTCTTATTAGGGCTGCCTAGCGCAGCATCCCATTAGTGACCTGCACTACAAACACCAACTTACAAACTGAGCTCCAGTGCCTGGAGGCAGGGCTATAGAGAAGGCAGTGCAGTGCATCCTGGGAATAGTCAAAGCTTTAGCCTGTTGGTGCCTCGGATCAAGATCCAACTCTACACCCTGATGTTATTACCTGTGGACTACCAGTGTACCCCGCTGCTGAAATCCCGAAATTAGCAAACAAATAGCTGTAAAAATCAGAGCATTATATAAAGAATCATCAAAGTTGCACAGGAGAAGAAAAAACCCACCTTGGAAAAATAGCCAACAATGTGGAAGCCCTTAGAGTCATACTCCGTCATGATATAAAATAGGAAAGGATCTGTGTCATAGTATAACGTCTTGTGATCCAAAAAGCATTTGGCCAAGAGACATAAATTCTGAGAGTAACTCTGAAAAGAAATATTTATTACACAAATTGACTATATAAATACATAAAAATATAATACATTTTTGTTTAATCCATGTCTCTGAATCCACTTGTGGACACTGGAACAATGGGGTATAGAGACTCATTCTGGAGTTTGGGCACATACATTTTAGCTGAAGACTGAACTACGCTTCTATACCCCCACATCCTGCTGGTGAGCCGGTTCTTTAATTTGAACTAAACCTCAAACAGAACAAGGAGGAATCGAACGAGAGATATCCAGGTTCTCCAACATCAAACAACTTTGAAAACTAGTAAAATTTAAAAAGGATAAAACTATTCTAAAGGGTGGGAGCCCATTTGGTACTTACCGATAAATCGATTTCTCTGAATCCACTCGGGGACACTGGAGATTAGACAGATGAGGGGTGTGAAGAATGGAGACCGGAGGTGGCACAATATATGCAAAACAACTGAAGTGCACAGCTGACTCCTCCCTTTCACGCCCCTCTCCCTCCAGTTTGGAAAATTGTAAGGAGAGAAGAGGGAACATGAAAAAACTTCAGGAAGGAACCATACACGCCATGTCGTAAACCATTAACACCTGAAAACGAACAATTCTTAACCGTAACAAGTAGAGAACCAGATTTAAACAAATTAACAAGAACACACAGGCAGGCAGCACCGAGGTGGGCATCCAGTGTCCCCGAGTGGATTCAGAGAAATCGATTTATCGGAAAGTACCAAAATTTTCTTTTCTCTGTCATCCTTTAGGGGACACTGGATATTAGACAGATGGGGACATCCCAAAGATACTCCCACGGGCGGGAGTGCTGTCCGAAGCCTGGAGAACCAATCAGCCAAAAGTAGAATCTTTAGCCGCAAAAGTGTAAAACTTATAAAAGCGAGTAAACGTTACAGCTCTACAAAGTTGACTCGTAGAGGCTCCCCTGGCAGCCGCCCAGGAAGTTCCTACCGACCTGGTGGTGTGAACACCCACCCGAAATGGGACCTTCTTACCACTAGCCACATAAGCCTGTCAAATAGCGAGTCTTATCCATCTTGACAAGGTTTGCTTTGTCGCCGGCCATCCTTGTTTTGGCCCACTTTACAAGACAAATAACACATCTGACAGTATAAGGGACCTAGTTCCTCTTACATACACTCTCAGAGCCCTGACTACATAGAGCGAATTGTCGCCATCCGACATCTGAAAAGACGGAACCACAATAGGTTGGTTGATGTGAAAACTCGAAACCACCTTGGGTAGGAACTTTACCTTAGTACGAAGTTCTGCTCTATCCTCATGGAAGACCAAAAAGGGACTCTTGCAGGATAGAGCCGCTAGTTCTGAAACCCTCCTTGCCGAAGCCAATGCAAGCAACAGGACAGTCTTCCAGGACACATATTTAAGGTCAGCTCTCTCCAAAGGTTCAAAAGGGTCAGATCTTAAAAATTCTAGAACCAGGTTCAAATCCCACGGAGCCGTGGGGGGGTCGAAAGGGTGGCTGAAGCCTCAACACTCCCTGCAAAATGTCTGTACCTCCTGTAGAGAAGCCAGACGTTGCTGAAAGAATACAGAAAGGGCAGAGACCTGTACTTTTAAAGATCCCAACCTCAAACCACCGTCTAAACAATCCTGAAGAAAACGTAACAATCTGTTAAGACGGAACGGTCTGTGGTCCGAACCCTTAGGTTGGCACCAATCCATACACCTCTTCCAAATTCTATGACAGTGAGCCGCCGTAACCGGCTTCCTTGCTGCAATCATTGTAGGGATTGCTGAACTGGGAATACCCTTTTCTCTTAGAATTTTGGCCTCAAGAGCCACGCCGCTAAACGAAGACGATTCAGATCTGGATGCAGAAATGGACCCTGTAACAACAGATCCTCCCTCTGCGGTAACCTCCAAGGCTCCTCCTCTAGGAGACTCCCTAGATCTGAGTACCAACTTCTGCGAGGCCAGTCCGGAGCTATCAGGATTCCCCACGCTCTTTCCCATTTTACCTTCTTTAATACTCATGGTTGGAGAGGAAATGGTGGGAATATGTACACCAGATCGTAAGGCCAGGGAATTGATAACGCATCCAGTGCTACTGCTGCTGGGTCCCGAGTCCTGGTCACATAGCTCGGAAGTTGAAAATTGTGTCGGGAGGCAATTAGATCCACTTGTGGTAACCCCCACCTTCTTATGATCGCTTTAAAGACCTGGGGGTGTAGACTCCACTCTCCTGGATGCATGTCTTGATGGCTGAGGTAATACGCTTCCGATTTGTCCACTCCGGTAATAAAGACTGCAGAGAGAATTATGTTGCGATCTTCTGCCCAGGACAGAATTCTTGTTGCTTCCTTTAGGGCCATTCGACTCCTTGTTCCTCCCTGATGGTTTATATAAGCCGCCGCTGTGACATTGTCGGATTGAATTCTCACATGTTGATGTCTTACTAGGCTCTCTGCTTGAATAAGCGCATTGTAGATAGCTCGAAGTTCCAGCACATTTATGGGGAGACTGCTCTCGTACTGGGACCATCTCCCTTGGAACTGGTGTTTGTCCAGTACTGCGCCCTAACCTCTGAGACTTGCATCCGTCGTCAAGATGATCCAGTCCCAGATTTCGAACCGTTTCCCCATTGCCAAATTCCTGTGAATTGACCACCACGTCAATGAAACTCTGGTTTGAGATGACATGCGGATCATCTTGTGAAGAAAAAGATGCCTGCCTGCCCCCTATGAGATTAAGTCCATCTGGAATGTTCTTGAAAGAAGTCTGCCAAACTGAATTGCTTCGCAAGATGCCACCATCTTCCCCAGAAGCCGTATGCAAAGGTGTAGAGACACCCTCTGATTCTGCAATACTTGTTGAACCATATGCCTGATGTCTAGAATTTTGTCCTCTGGTAGAAAGACCTTGAGATCTAGTAGGAAGAAGCATGATGCCTCTGATGAAGGACTAAGGTCCGAAAAGCTTCAGGCGTGGTGACTGATACTACTGAGGACGATTCTTGGCCGATGCAACTTCCTGTTACTGCGGTTCAGCGTGTCCGGAGCTCTGACCTGCTTCTTCCTACTAGATCTGGGAGGGTAACTGCGTGGATGTGTGGCCCTATGTCCTAAACCCACATGAGTGGTTTACATGCCTTTTTATCTCTGTTGTTTGTGAGTGTTTTATCATTAAATCAATTTTTTGCCAAACTGCCTGGCTATACTTGCACTATGTCCTTTTGTCTCTGGGATATTTAAAAGGTTTCCATCCACCGTGGTTGTGAGGAAATACGTTGGAAACACAAGCCTAAATATCGACTGGTGGTTTGGCACTCCTACTATTCCTGGGATTATATTGGAACAGATGAACTCCGTCCATTTTTTCTTTTGTGTAAGAATTTGACCTTTTATGTGAACATTTTGTAATTAGCGCCACTTGGTGTACCTTATTGCTTCTTGTTTAAGTAACAGTTAAAATAAGTCTCTTATGTAAAAAAAAAAGCACTCTGTACCAGCATTTGGTTTACAAACCCCACACCGCTGCTGTAATTGCAGGATGATTCAGGCTCGACTGTCCCTTGCTCCTTTTCCGATGCTTCTCTTGTAGGACCTGTCAGTCCTTTGAGAGATAGTATAATATACAAAGACGTGAGAATCAGTGAGCTGCTTCCTCCTCCTGCTGATCCCGCCCCCTGCTAAGTGTGTCTAAATGAAGATCTAAAATGGCTGCTGCTTCAATATTTAAGACACTTCAGTGTATTATATAATATATATATCTAGGGGAAGCGCCCTTCTACAGAAGTAGGTTCCTCCGGTACAATCCACTACCCCAGAATCGCTATCTATCTCTGCCGATTGGCGCTCTCCCCTCCGCAGCATGCACAGAACTCTGTTCTCCTCTTACCGCCTGGCGGGACCTGAGCCGCTGTCGCCTGGATCTCCGCGTCTCTGGCGGTATCACCTGACCAGAGACGCTGCACTACCCGACTGCTGCCCTGCTGAGCGCGCCTCTCTAAGAGCAGCTATAGTACACGCAGGCTCAACGCCCTTGTCGCTGCAGGGGAAGGAGGAGGAAGGGTACTCACTCTTCTCTGTGATCAGCGGATCCCTTCTCACAGGATCTTGGTCACTGTTGCTCCTAAGAGTAACTTGAATAACCGTGGTCTCACCCTTAGCTAGGTGAGAATAGGTTACTGCACTAGTATCTGCTGTACAGGAGCCTGAGATCCCTGATGTACTTCTTCCTCCATAGCACAATTTTCCAAACTGGAGGGAGAGGGGCGTGAAGGGGAGGAGCCAGCTGTGCACTTCAATTGTTTTGCATATATTGTGCCATCTCCGGTCTCCATTCTTCACAACCCCCATCTGTTTAATCTCCAGTGTTCCCTAGTGGATGACAGAGAAAACAAAATATTTTTCCATCATTCTCTTGAGAGACACTTGAACAGATCACTGCAGTGTGCAGAACCTTTCATCCAAAACTGGCATCGCTGAATCTGTAAAACTGTGAATGAGTGGACCAAAGAACAGATGGCTGCCCCGCATCATTTTCAGCCAAGACCCAATGCCGCACCAGCCCGTGGCACTTGCTAATATTTTATGTAAAAATTACCAAATAACCCACCTAGCAATGAAGTGCTTGGACACCAGCAAATATCTCTTTTAGGGATCATAGAAGACCAAAAGATCACCCGCCCTATGCACATCAATAGGTCCTATTAACATAGGTCCTCAAGACAAAATCCAGGGAGAGAGTAAAAATATCTACCGAAGTCTAGCACATTTTAGGGATCTTTCTTTGATGACATATGTGAGGTGCCCCAGTGTGCATCCACTCATGTAAGCTCTTTCTGGACTCTGTAACAATTCTAAATTATTTAAGTATTACCAAGTAGCCTGAACACAAAAAAAAAAAAAATCACCAAGGATCGAATTACAGTAATAAGACTGAATAGTATGGATGAACCAATATGTAGTTTACTGAACTTGAACCAAGTACAAGGCACATTAATTGGAACTGAGCAAGTTTACCACAAGAAAAAAACACTATACGGACACTAGTGCAATAGTGATACCTAATTAGAGAATTATATTTACAGAGAAAACCCTATTTTTTTGCATTCCCTTAATGTGTGCCTGCACTTACCTTATTTTTGCGTCCATCTATTTCAAAGAAAGAGATGGTTCCTTTCCTGTAAATTTCATTTCCTGGGGGATGCCGCAAGTTACATTTAGTCTGGGAAGAAAATCAAAGAATATCACCAATCTATTATAAATTAAGCACATCATTCATTTGAAACTTTCTGCAGTGCAAATCACACGTACCAGGTGCCTCTGTAGACATTTAAGACTCTTAAGATACTTGAGACAGAATTCACATAAGTATAGGACAGGTAACACAGTCAGCTCCTGCGGGTAGGGAGAGAAGTACCAAGGCTTGAGGCGGTGACGGCCCAGCTCTATGCATTCTATGTTTTTCATTCGGGTAATGATATCGTCGTGGCTGCGGTCAGACACCAAGCTGCCCGTCATTCGAGGAGCAGAAGGGATTCCATCTGAACTGTCCTGAGAATCCTGAAAGTGTAGGTGATGGAAGACATTCAGAAAACTTTGTTAACACTACTAATAGGTGCAAGAGCTGTCATCGGTCTTGTGCAAGTCACATAAAGGGAAAATGTTTGATACATACGCATGGACATCGCCTGCTTTCAGGTTCCAAAAAAATAAGATTTTAAACCTACCGGTAAATCTTTTTCTCCTAGTCCGTAGAAGATGCTGGGGACTCCGTAAGGACCATGGGGTATAAACGGGCTCCACAGGAGACATGGGCACTTTAAGACCTTTTAATGGGCGTGAACTGGCTCCTCCCTCTATGCCCCTCCTCCAGACCTCAGTTATAGGAACTGTGCCCAGAGGAGACGGACATTTCGAGAAAAGGATTTTGTTAATTAAGGGTGAGTTACATACCAGCTCACACCACAACATATCGTACAACCTGGGATATAACTAAACCAGTTAACAGTATGAACAAATAAGATCAGCAACAGGTTGATCTGAACTGCAACACAACCCTTGTGTAGACTTATCAATAACTATATACAAGTACTGCAGATTAATTACGCACTGGGACGGGCGCCCAGCATCCTCTACGGACTAGGAGAAAAAGATTTACCGGTAGGTTTAAAATCTTATTTTCGCTTACGTCCTAGAGGATACTGGGGACTCCGTAAGGACCATGGGGTGTATACCAAAGCTCCAGACCGGGCGGGAGAGTGCGAATGACTCTGCAGCACCAATTGAGCAAAAGAGAGGTCCTCATCAGCCAGGGTATCAAACTTATAGAATTTTGCAAAAGTGTTTGAACCCGACCAAGTAGCTGTTCGGCAAAGCTGTAACGCCGAGACACCTCGTGCAGCCGCCCAAGAAGAGCCCACCTTCCTAGTGGAATGGGCCTTTACCGATTTTGGTAACGGCAATCCAGCCGTAGAATAAGCCTTCTGAATCGTTACAGATCCAGCGTGCGATAGTCTGCTTGGAAGCAGGAGCGCCAACCTTGTTGGCTGCATATAGGATAAACAGAGCCTCCGTTTTCCTAATACGAGCCGTTCTGGCTACATAGATTTTTAAGCCCTGACTACATCAAGGTACTTGGAATCCTCCAAGACCTCCGTAGCCACCGGCACTACAATAGGTTGGTTCATGTGAAACGACGAAACCACCTTAGGTAGAAATTGTGGACGAGTTCTCAATTCCGCTCTATCCATATGGAAAATCAGATAGGGGCTCTTGTAAGACAAGGCCGCCAATTCTGATACCCTCCTTGCAGATACCAAGGCCAATAACATGACCACTTTCCAAGTGAGAAATTTTAACTCAACAGTTTGAAGTGGTTCAAACCAATGTGATTTAAGGAACTGTAACACCACGTTAAGGTCCCACGGTGCCACTGGGGGCACAAAAGGAGGTTGGATGTGCAGTACTCCCTTAACAAAAGTCTGCACTTCTGGAAGAGAGGCCAATTCCTTCTGAAAAAATATTGATAAGGCCGAAATCTGCACCTTAATGGAGCCTAACTTTAGGCCCCTATCCAGCACCGCCTGTAGAAAATGGAGAAAACGACCCAGCTGAAAAACCTCCGTAGGAGCATTCTTGGATTCACATCAAGACACATACTTCATCCAGATACGGTGATAATGCTTTACCTCCTTCCTAGCTTTAAGCAGAGTAGGGATGACCTCCCCTGGAATACCTTTCCTAGCTAGGATTTGGTGTTCAACCGCCATGCCGTCAAACGTAACCGCGGTAAGTCTTGGAACACACACGGCCCCTGTTGTAACAGGTCCTCTCTTAGTGGAAGAGGCCAAGGATCTTCTGTGAGCATTTCCTGAAGATCTGGATACCAGGCCCTTCGAGGCCAGTCCGGAACAATGAGTATCGTTTGAACTCTTGTTCTTCTTATGATCCGCAATATCTTTGGGATGAGTGGAAGTGGAGGGAACACATAGACCGACTGATACACCCACGGTGTCACTAGTGCGTCTACTGCTATTGCTTGAGGGTCCCTCGACCTGGAACAATACGTCCGAAGCTTTTTGTTGAGGCGTGACGCCATCATGTCCATTTGAGGGAGTCCCCAACCATTTGTCACTTCTGCAAAGACCTCTTGATGAAGCCCCCACTCCCCTGGATGGAGATCGTGTCTGCTGAGGAAGTCTGCTTCCCAGTTGTCCACTCTCGGGATGAAAACAGCTGACAGAGCGCTTACATGATTTTCCGCCCAGCGAAGAATCCTGGTGGCCTCCGCCATCGCTGCTCTGCTTCTTGTTCCGCCCTGGCGGTTCACATGTGCAACGGCTGTGATGTTGTCTGACTGGATCAGTACAGGTAGGTTGCGAAGAAGATGCTCCGCCTGTCTCAGGCTGTTGTATATGGCCCTCAATTCCAGCACATTTATGTGCAGACAAGCCTCCTGGCTTGACCATATTCCCTGAAAATGTTTTCCTTGTGTGACCGCTCCCCAGCCTCGGAGGCTCGCGTCCGTGGTTACCAGATCCCAATCCTGGATTCCGAACCTGTGACCCTCTAGGAGGTGAGCACTGTGGAGCCACCACAGGAGAGATATCCTGGCCCTGGGGGACAGGCTTATCATCGGATGCATTTGGAGATGGGACCCTGACCATTTGTCCAGTAGGTCCCACTGAAAAGTTCCTGCATGGAACCTGCCAAACGGAATGGCCTCGTAGGCCGCCACCATCTTTCCCAACACACGAGTGCATTGCTGAATCGACACTCTTCTTGGTTTCAGCAGATCCCTGACCATGTTCTGGAGTTCGAGAGCTTTTTCCAATGGGAGAAAAACCCTCTGCCTTTCAGTGTCCAGAATCATGCCCAAAAACGACAGTCGAGTTGTCGGCATCAAATGCGACTTTGGCAAATTTAATAGCCAGCCGTGTTGTTGTAGTACCCTCAGAGAGAGTGCCACGCTTTTCAGTAACTGGTCTCTTGATCTCGCCTTTATCAGGAGATCGTCCAAGTACGGGATAATTGTGACACCTTGCTTGCGCAGGAGCACCAACATTTCCGCCATTACCTTGGTGAAAATCCTCTGGGCCGTGGAAAGCCCAAACGGCAACGTCTGAAATTGGTAATGACAATCCTGCACAGCGAATCTCAGGAACGCCTGATGAGAAGGATATATGGGGACATGAAGGTATGCATCCTTTATGTCTAGTGACACCATAAAATCCCCCCCGTCCAGACTGGAAATCACTGCCCGGAGAGATTCCATCTTGAATTTGAATCTTTTCAAATACAGGTTTAGGGATTTTAGGTTCAGAATTGATCTGACCGAGCCGTCTGGCTTCGGGACCACAAATAGAGTTGAATAAAACCCCTTTCCCTGTTGCAACAGGGGAACCATGATAATCACTTGCTGTTGACACAGCTTTTGTATCGCAGCTGAAACTATTTCTCTCTCTGGGAGAGAAGCTGGTAAGGTGTGGAGGCACGTCTTCGAACTCCAGTCTGTATCCTTGGGTTACAATTTCTAGCACCCAAGGATCCAAGTTCGAATGAATCCAGACCTGGCTGAAGAGCTGATGACGTGCCCCCACCGGTGCGGACTCCCGCAGCGGAGCCCCAGCATCATGCGGTGGATTTGGTAGAGGCCGGAGAGGACTTCTGCTCCTGGGAACTAGCCGCAGCTGGTGTTCTTTTCCCTCTACCCTTGCCTCTGGCGAGGAAGGATGATCCACGTCCCTTTCTGAGTTTATGAGACCGAAAGGACTGCATCTGGTATGGAGGCGTTTTCTTTTGCTGTGGGGGAACAAAAGGCAAAAAAGAAGACTTACCCGCGGTAGCTGTGGAAACCAGGTCCGCGAGGCCGTCCCCAAACAAAAGTTAACCCTTGTAAGGCAAAGCCTCCATAAGTCTCTTGGAGTCAGCATCACCAGTCCATTGACGGGTCCACAACGCCCTCCTAGCTGAAACTGCCATGGCATTGGCCCGCGATCCCAAGAGGCCAATATCTCTCGCAGCCTCCCTTAGGTATAACGCTGCGTCCTTGATGTGACCCAATGTCAACAATACACTCTCCCTGTCGAGGGTGTCCATGTCAGATGACAAGTTATCTGCCCATCCTGCAATCGCGGTACTCACCCATGCCGAAACTACCGCCGGTCTGAGCATGATTCCCGTAGTCGCAGAAATCGATTTCAAGGTAGTTTCCTGCCTGCGATCCGCAGGATCCTTTAGTGTCGCCGTGTCCAGAGACGGTAGGGCCACCTTTTTGGATAAACACGTCAAAGCCTTATCTACCGTGGGTGATGATTCCCACCGTAACCTGTCCTGAGAGGGGAAAGGATACGCCATAACAATTCTCTTAGGAATCTGCAGTCTTTTGTCTGGAGTTTCCCAAGCTTTTTCAAATAGAGCGTTCAGCTCATGGGATGGGGGAAATGTTACCTCAGGTTCCTTCCCCTTAAACATACAGACCCGTGTGTCAGGGACAGAAGGGTCCTCTGTGATATGTAATACATCTTTTATTGCAATAATCATGTACTGAATACTCTTGGCCACCCTTGGGTGTAACCGAGCGTCATCATAGTCGACACTGGAGTCGGAATCCGTGTCGGTATCAGTGTCTGCTATCTGGGTAAAGGGACGTTTCTGGGACCCTGATGGGTTCTGTGACACATTAATATCCATGGATTGTCTCCATGCTTGGTTCTGGGACTCAGATTTGTCCAACCTTTTATGTAATAAAGCCACACTTGCATTCAAATCATTCCACATGTCTACCCAATCAGCAGTCGGCAGTGCCGACGGAGTCACTATCACATTCTGCTCCGCATCCTCTCTGGAAGAGCCTTCCGCCTCAGACATGTCGACACACCCGTACTGACACCCCCACACACACTGGGATATAGGGGACAGACCCACAATAAGGTCCTTCAGAGAGACAGAGAGGGAGTTTGCCAGCTCACACCCAGCGCCACTGCGGTCTGAAATATTAATAATGTCCCAGACCTGTAAGCGCTTTCTGTATCACACTAGCACCAAATTAATGTGCCCCCCCCTGTTTTGCACCCTGTTACTTGTATAAAGCGGTGAAGGGAGTCCGGGAGCAGCGTCTCTACAGCAAGCTGTGGAGAAAATGGCGCTGGTTAGAGCTGAGGGACTAAGCTCCGCCCCCTCGATGGCACGCTTCGGTCCCGCAAATTTTTATACTGGCGGGGGTCTGTATATACTGCCCATGCAGTATCTATGCGTGCCAGTGAACTTTTATGAGGTAATTATTGCTGCCCAGGGCGCCCCCCCTGCGCCCTGCACGCTTGTTGTGCCTCGTGTGTGTGTGGGAGCAATGGCGCACAGCGCGACCGCTGCGCGGTACCTCACGAAGATCTGAAGTCTTCTGCCGCCTTTGAAGTCTTCTTGCTTCTCATACTCACCCGTCTTCTACCTTCCGGCTCTGTGAGGAGGACGGCGGCGCGGCTCTGAGACGAACAGCTAGGCGTACCAAGTGTTCCGACCCTCTGGAGCTAATGGTGTCCAGTAGCCTAAGAAGCAGAGCCTATCAGTAAAGTAGGTCTGCTTCTCTCTCCTCAGTCCCACGAAGCAGCGAGCCTGTTGCCAGCAGTGCTCCCTGAAAATAAAAAGCCTAACAAAGTCTTTTTCCAGAGAAGCTCAGTAGAGCTCCCCTAGTGTGCGACCAGTCTCCTCTGGGCACAGAATCTAACTGAGGTCTGGAGGAGGGGCATAGAGGAGGAGCCAGTTCACGCCCATTAAAAGGTCTTAAAGTGCCCATGTCTCCTGCGGAGCCCGTCTATACCCCATGGTCCTTACGGAGTCCCCAGCATCCTCTAGGACGTAAGAGAAATAGGATTTTAATTACCTACCGGTAAATCCTTTTCTCGTAGTCCGTAGAGGACACTGGGGTTCCATTTAGTACCATGGGATATAGACGGGTACACTAAGAGCCATGGGCACTTTAAGAATTTGATAGTGAGGGCTGGCTCCTCCCTCTATGCCCCTCCTAGCAGACTCAGTCTAGGAAACTGTACCTGAGGAGACGGACATACTTTGAGAGAAGGGTAGATAAGGATGGTGATGAGATTCTAAACCAGGACACACAAACAAGAGGAAAGCCATTCTAACCAAACTTGACACAGGAACAGCAACAGCTGAACCAAGCAACAATACTTAACCAAGTAACAGTGCAGGAAGAACGAAGTACCGGGCGGGTGCCCAGTATTCTCTACTGACTATGAGAAAAGGATTTACCGGTAGGTAATTAAAATCCTATTTTCTCTAGAGGATGCTGGGGTTCCATTCGGTACCATGGGGAAGTACCAAAGCTCCCAAACCGAGTGGGAGAGTGCTGAGGCTCCTGCAGAACGGATTGACCAAACTGAAGGCCATCAGAAGCCAAAGTATCACTCCCTGTAGGGGTGACTATAACGAATACTATGGGGAAGACTTCTCAGGCTGCGGCCAAGCTTGAAAAATACGCTAGAAATCCTCCCGCGCAAAATAAGAGAACGGGGGAGTCGCAGGATGGATCCTCTCCCCCCTCCCCGGCTACAAGTGCGGGCTCCGGCCCTCCAGAGACCTCAGAGGATGCTATCCAAAGGGTACTGGACGCAGTTAATGCCAGCGAAGGCAGGCTGGCCGAAAAGATTACACAGGTGCAATCAGATCTCTCCTTAATTCATCAGGATCTACAACGAGTTAGAGAGAGAGTGGGGGAGGCGGAAACCCGCATTTCTACTGTCGAGGACACTGTGGCTCCGCTCGGCCGACGCACCACTGCCCTTGAATCCCAGATGTCGGAGGTGCAGAAAAAATTGACCGATATGGAGGGGCGTCTGAGACGGAATAACATTCGGTTTGTGGGCTTACCGGAAAGGGAGGAGGGTGATGCACCTGAGCAGTTTTTGGAGAAGTGGCTTACAGATTTCTTTGGGACGGACGCCTTTACATCACACTACGCGGTGGAACGAGCACATAGAATCCCTATGCGACCATTGCCGCCGGGGGCTCCTCCCCGTACATTTATAGCTAAATTCCTCCACTTCAAGGATCGGGACAAGGTGCTCACCCTGGCACGCACCAAAGGCCCACTTAAGTGGAATGGCACCCGGATCTCTGTATTTCCTGATTTTGCGGTTGACGTCCAGAAGGAGAGAGCCCAGTTCCTTCCGATCAAGAGACGTCTCCGGGAGCTCAATCTCCCCTATGCTATGCTTTTTCCTTCAAGGTTGCGGGTGGTCGCAGGAGGAGAGACTAAATTTTTCTCAACCCCGCGGGAGGCGGCGACGTGGCTTGACCGGCAGTTCCCGGCAGGACGCCCTCTGGCAAATGACTGAATGTTGCAGCTCCCCGTTGGCTGGGCTGCGATTTATGTCATTAAGTATTGGAGTACACAGCTATTGTATTAATGCTTGTTGACTTTTTCCTACTAGGTCATCGATACAGCCTTTGTTGGTAATATACTAAATGCTGCACTTGATATCGGGTCCTTGCATGCTCGGGGGTCGGGTGCTTGATTGGCCCTGGGGGGGGTTAGGGTATGGCGGGGGAGCAATGCCTGCTTGCGACCGCTGTATTTTTTGTCCTCTATACTAGTTGTTTAGTTGTTGGGAGGGGGGGGGGGGGTTTTGGGATTAGGTATGCCACAGTTCGGGCCGGTATACAGGGTGGGGGGTTGTATGGTGGGGAAGGGAGGATTTAATGGGTGGTTGTTTTATAAGCATTGCTGTGGCGACATGTTTAGAGAAATTTTTCGCAGGCGGTTACTTTTCTGGTTTTCTAGGATACTTTCAATGGTGTGGGCACATCTAGCACTTGGTGCTATTATGTATTATGGCATCACTTAGTCTAAAAATTTTATCCTGGAATGTGCGGGGCCTTAATGACAAAATTAAAAGGACCCTGGTACTTCGGCAGATTAGGCAGTACTCCGCAGATGTTGTTTGTCTTATGGAGACGCACCTGGAGGGAGCCAAAGTTCTATCTCTCAAAAAGCCATGGATTGGGTGGCTATATCATTCCACTCATACCTCCCATTCCAGGGGCGTCTCCATTCTGATCCGTAAATCTGTCCCGTTTGTTTTGGACCAGGTCCAGGTAGATCAGTGGGGACGGTATATTTTTATTAAATGTCAAATAAACTCCATGTCCTTATTATTATTAGCTATTTACATACCCCCACCGTACTCCCCGGAGGTTTTACGCAAGGCTGCTGATTTCATGTCCCTTTACCCCAATATTCCCACTGTCTGCACTGGGGACTTTAATAATGTTATGGATCTTAGAGTGGATAGATTCAACACCAACACTACTGTGCCTC